>NW_006408619.1:6448507-6478731 GCF_000296735.1 Chrysochloris asiatica
TACAGGCTAAAAAACTTATAGAGGCAATTTTCTCACATTTTCTAATTAACTTTTCTTAGCTTAAATAACTGATTAAGCTCTTCTCAAAGCTCACTATGTCCTATACTTTTTTTTTTTTTTTTCTTTTGCCTTAAATCCTTCAGGGGCTAGCAAACACTTACAAAATAAAATCCACCCTCTGTATCATTCACCATTTGTACAAGTGCGTGCATTTTCTAACCTCCTAATCAAAATTCTGAATTTAAGCATTATTCTCCAGTTTTCTTTTGCTGCTTCTCAGTTCTGTGACTTTGCACAGACTGTTCTGTGCTACTAGAATGCCCTTAACACCCCTTTGGCTTCATAATAAAGACCTCTTCAGCCTTAAATACACAGTTAGATCTATCCTCCTTCACAGAGATGCTCCACCCTCCCATTTCAAATTTAATTTCTCTTCCCCTATCACATCAGTTTCTCGGTATTTACCATTGCACTTACAACACTAGATTGTTTTCTCATGATCAAAGAAAGCTGTTTTATTTGTAATATATGTAATTTATAAAGAAGTTTGGTGATGCTGTTTATTAAAGTAAACCTGCTCACAGGTAGGAAGGAACACAGATGAAATTGCCTCTTATGTTCCCTATTTAGTCTCTTGAATTTGATTGTGGTTTCTAGCAGTGTGAAATCCAACAATGATTCTATACTGCATGCATGAGCCCTGGTAGGAAAGAGGGCTACACATTGTGCTAATAAGCCCAAGGTCAGCAAGTCAACTCTACCAGCTGCTCTATGAGAGAACGATGAGGTTTGCTACTCCTATACAGGGTCGTTCTGATCGGAATCAACTTGATGGCACACAACCACAACCAAAATTTCCCTCATTAGAATATATGCTGCTAGATGGAAGGGACCTTGTATCTTTCATGGTATTGTTCGTCCATTGTTTATAGATTTATTTTCCGAATTCTCAGTCAAAACACTCCTAAGCTGCTATCCATCTATAGCTTGTCTCCTCACCATGCTGCTGTGGTTTATGTTCTTTTTTAGACCTGAAAATATTCTGTTTAATAACTTCTTTGTTAACTTACGTCTAATCTTTTAATTCAAAATAAAGAACAGCAGCTGTAAACATCCATTAATAATCACAATATGGAATGCACAATGTATGAAGGTAAGAAAATTGGAAATTACTAAAAATGAAAGGAATGGATAAACATCAATATCCTAGGCATTAGTGAGCTGAAATGCACCAGTTTAGCCATTTTGTATCTGACAATCATATGGTTTACTATGTAGGGAATGAAAAACTGAAGAGGAACGGTGTCACATTCATCATCAAAAAGAACATATCAAGATCTGTCTTGAAGTACAACACTGTCTGGAATAGGGTGATAACCATATGCCTACAAAGAAGACTAGTTAACACCATTAATACCCAAATTAACACACTAACCACAAAAGCCAGTGATTATGAAATTGAAAATTTTTATCAACTTAATCAGCTGAAATTCATCCAACATGCAATCAAGATGTATAGATAATTACAGGTGATTTCAATGCAAATGTTGGCAACAAAGAGAAAGGATCCGTAGTTGGAAAATACGGCCTTGGTGACAGAAATGATGCTGGAGAGCATATTGTAGAATTTTGCAGGACCAATGACTTATTCATTGAAAATACCTTTCTAAGATAACATAAAAGATGGAATACACAGAAATCAAATTGAGTACATCCACAGAAAGAGACTATGGGAAAGGTCCATATCATCAGCCAAAACAAGTCCAGTAGCAGACTGTGGAACAGTCCATCAATTGCTCATATTCAAATTCAAGCCTAAGTGGAAGAAAATTAAAACAAGTCTACAAAAGCTAAAATATGACCTTGAGTAAAACCCACTTAACTTTAGAGATCATCTGTAGAACTGGTTTGAGGCATTAGACACTAAACACAGAAGATGAGAAGAGTTGTTGGATGATATCAGGAATATCGTACGGGAAAAAAAACAAAATGTCATTAAGAAGACAAGAAAAAAGGAAAAGACCAAACTAATGTCAGAAGAGACTCTGAAACTTGCTCTCCAGAATACTGATGCTAAAGCAAATGGAAGAATTGAAGAGATAAAAAAGTTGAATAGAAAAATCCTAAGGGCAAGTCAAATATTATAACAAAATTGTGCAAAAACTAGAAGTTAGAAAACCAAAAGGGAAGAACATGCTCATCATTCTCAAACTGAGGGAACTGAAGAAAAACTTCAAGCCTCAAGTTGCAATATTGAAGGATTCTATGGGAAAAACATTGGATGATGTAGAAAGCATCAAAAGAGGATGGAATTAATACACAGAGTTATTGTACCAAACAGAAATGATCAATGTTCAAGAATTTCAAGAAGCAGCATATAATCAAGAGACAATGATCCTGAAGGAAGCAGTTCAAGGAACATTGAAGACATTGGCCAAGAACAAGGCACTGGAAATTGATGGAATACAAACTGAAATCTTTCAGCAATATAATTCAGCACTGGAGACACTCACTCATCTATGCCAAGAAACTTGCAAGACAACTATCAGGCCAACTGACTGCAAGAGATCCATATCCATGTCCATTCCAAGAAGAGTGACCCAATAGGATATGGAAATCATAGGACATTATCATTAATATCACATGCAAGTAAATTTTTACAAAAGATAATACAAAAATGATTGTAACCATGCAGTGACAAAGAATTTTCAGAGCTTCACGTAGGATTCAGAAGAAAACATGGAACAAGGAACATTATTGCTGACTTTAGATGGTTCTTGGCTGAAGGCAGAGAATACCAGAAAGCTGTTTACTTGTGCTTTCTTGACTATGCAGGGATTTCAATTGTGTGGAGCATGACAATTTATAGACAACATTGCAGAAAATGAGTATTCCAGAACACTTAATTGCACTCATGAGAAACCTGTACTTAGACAAAGAGGGAAGTTGTTCAAACAGAACATGGAGAATGTGAATGGTTTAAAATTAGGAAAGGTGTGCACCAGGGTTGTATTCTTTTGCCATACTTATTCAATCTGTATGTTGAACAAATAATTCGAGAAGCTGGATTATATGAATAAGAATGTGACATCACGATTTGAGAAAGCCTCATTAACAATCTGTGATATGCAAACGATACAACCTTGCTTGCTGAAAGCAAAGAGAACTTAAAATTCTTACTTATGAACATCTAAGACCACAGTCTTTGGTATGGGTTGCATCTCAAAGTAAAGAGAACAAAAATCTTCACCATTGAACAAATAAACAACATCCATATAAATAGCGAAAACATTGAAGTTGTCAAATAGTTCATTTTGCTTGAATCAACCATCAACACTCATGGAAGCAAGAGTCAAGAAATCAAACAACGTATTGCATTAGGTAACTCTGCTGTGCAAGACCTCTTTAAAGTGCTGAAGAGCATAGATGTCAGTTTGAGGACTAAGCTGTGTCTGACCCATGCCATGTTATTTTCAATAACCTCATATACATGTGAAAGTTTGTTGGTAAATAAGAAAGACTATAGAAGAATTGATGCATTTGAGTTATGGTGTTGAGGAATATTAAAAGTACTATGGACTACCAAAAGAACAAACAGATCATTAGTTTTTCATTCATCCTATCGTATATAATTTCATTGTCATGGTTACAATCCCCTCCATGCATCATCAACCAACCAAAGGGTATACCCTACAAGCCTGTTCCACGGTCATCAGCACACAACCCCTCTCTTCTAGGTCTAAAGTCCCCAGCTGCTCCATCTCTCCACATCATTGTCAGTTACAATACCTTCTGGTTCTTCCCTCTACCCTCCCTCCAACTCCATTTTGTCTGTATCCCCGCCCTAAGCTACAAGGCTTATAGTTTAAAGGACAACATGGCTTTTGATAGGCCAGAGCTAAATCACCCCAGCAATGACCACTCCCTTCCTGTTGAACCTATATAAATCCCCTCCCTTCCCATTGACTCCCTCTTATTCTTCTTCCTCTCTTCCCTTCTGCCTCCTGCCTTCTCTCTCTGGCAGAGGTTACCTTCCTCACCCTGAATAAAATTCTCTAGATGGGCCATTTGGTGTGAGGTGTGGTTGATGAGCGGCACTGGGTTGTTTTTTCCCTTTCATTGTCTCTGCCTCCATCTCTGGTGTCACTGCTTCTCTGGGTAAGGTCCCCCTCTCCGCTCTTCTCCCTTGATGGTCCCAGGGACCTCTTCTCCTAGACTGCAAAGTTAATCGCTCCCCTTGTTGTTGTTGTTGTTGTTAAGTGCCGTCGAGTCAATTCCAACCCATAGCGACCCTGTACAAGGGTTCCGAGGTAGTTTCGAACAGCTGACCTTGCGGTTTGCAGCCCGATTCGTAACCACTATGCTACACTCCCCTCCTTGCTACAAAACGTCTAGTTTTACTTTTCCAACCCTCACAATCAGTTCTGAGAACAATTATTCACTATTGTATCACAAGTGACCTATCCACATTTCCTTTCTTCAGCCCTGCCTAGACAGATTGGATACTACTCAGTGGGCATTCTACCTTCCTCCATGCCCTCTGGATCTAGATTCCCTCTTGAAAGCTTGTAAGCCAGTCACTTCTTGCCTTTGTAGCCCCCCCCCTCCATTTTGGGTAGCCAATGTCCAAGTTGCCCATCCCTATCTACTCTGTGTATGGAAGGGGTGGGGATGATCCTTGCTGTAAAGATTTGTTCCCTCTTTTGAGCTACTGCATCCATAGGTGTAGGTCAAGTTCATCAAATTGCATCAGGTTACTCTTTTTTCCCTCTTCTTTATTCTTCAGGTTGAGCTCTGATCCTCCAGTCAAGTGGGTATCATCTGCAAGTGTGGGTGTTCTAGTGCATATGCCCTCTCTTCTTATCAGCTGGACACTTCACTTTCCACTCTAGTCCTCTGTGGTTTTGTCATTGACTCTGGGCTGAAGCATCCCCAGGTCTTGCCACACTGCTGGCCAACCAGGTCTCCACCAGGCTTCACAGGAGTCTATTGAACGTTGTAGGGCTTAGCTCACAGCCTCACTGCTGTTTTTCCCTCACTTCCCCTTATCAGTGATGAACGTGGTCACTAATCAGAGCACTTGCACATTTCCTTTTGTCTTGTCTATTTTCATTCTATTCTTGTAAGAATTGTTGCCAGACTTTGTCTGCTGTCCTGGGCAATTTACTATCCTACAAACTTTTGTGGAACTTCAGGCTCTATGAGTCACTATCATAGTGACACAACACAAAGTCAGCTTAAAATAAAAGCAACAGACATTTATTGAGGAATGGAAACTACCCAGACTGGGAAGATGTCCCTATTCACAGAATGAAAATGGTTACTTTGTTGGATAATGAGGAACTAAAAGTTTCAAAATCAGGAGTCAAGTTTGGGATATATAGAAATGGAGATTTGTCAGAGATCGATAGATGACTCATAAGTGAGGCTGTATAATTGCTTAAAGGAACTTGCCTTTCAGTTTACTACACATGGTCACCAGGTAGTGAATGGCAGGACAAATTTTTCTTCTTACCTATTAGTGAAATGACTTCCTCAATCGTATCTGATTTGGGGGTCCATTATAAAGATTTGTCAATAATGCTGTGCGTCAAGACCATTCAAGTATAAACTATCAAATCTTATGTCTGTTCGACTACAGGGAAAAGACCCTCTGGAAGAGATTGTGATATCTTGCAACTACCAGGGTTCAGAAAAAAATGAATGGCTTCTTTAGGGTACATGGTTAATTCACCTTCAAGATTAGAGGAATTTCTATTAGAAAAAACAACTTTTAAAACTCAACATAGATTCTAGACTCAAGTCAAAACATTAAAATGGAGTTAAGGCTTCACTTTCAGGTAGCTTTATTCAACTACACAAAGTGCTTCAGTACAAAGGATCTAGGAACTGAGAAAAAAAAGAATCATTCCTGGTTGAATTTATAAAATCATGATTTCACAAGCATAAGAAAATGGTGAAATACCTTTAAACATTATTTTGACAATACAAAAGTTTGAGTCATTTAACAGATTAATCTATGAATGTTTTAAGCCTCAAGCTCACCAGCTGCTCCTCAGAAACTCTATGCAGGATTATGATGAGTTGGAACCAACTTAATGGCACTTTAACAACACACCAACTCTGAGTGAATGTTCTTTTTGGATGTATACTGTGAGAGGGAATGAGGAGGGGAGACTGTAGGTTTCCTGAGGTATACTGGCTAGCTGATCTTTAATGGGGAGTCCTGGTGTACTGCTGAGGGTTAATGATCTCAACTGAAAGGTCGATTTGAACCACAAGATTGGCAGTTCAAGCTTACCAACTGCTCCTCGGAAATCATATATATGACTGCTATGAGTCTCAGCAGTGATTAACAACAACAACCTTTGATAGGCTACCAGATGCTATCCAAACCCCTGGTTAATCCCCATCAGGAGTTTTGTTGAGACTGAGAGTTCTAAACTTTGAACAAACTTGGACCTTCTTTAATGTTGGAAAATGCTGTATCTAGGGACAATATGGAATTCCTTCTCAGGACTCTTGGTTGATAAATGAACAAAAACTATGATTCTGCTAGCTGTTTGTACTTAACATCTTCATATTTTTTCACAAAGGGTAGCCTGGAAATTATGTGACTACTTTTTGGTTATTTTGAATTATCTAACTTGGATTCTCTGTATAGCTATTAGAAAAGAAAGGCTTCTAAATTCAAATAACCAATTGGATGCTTATTTTAATTTGGGTTTTTCAAGCTTCTAGGAGATGTAATGAGAGTAAAATTGCTTCACTGCAGGATAATATTTCAAAATTCCTAAACAAAATAAGGAATTGCAATTCTAGATTTCTGTTTCAACTACCCAAGCTCTCCTAGGGTTATCTGCTTCCTTTCCAGCCACCTTTATTGTGTATCTTCCTCTGCTTCTTTATTTCTCTGATGCTATTGAAGGTTTCTCTACTAATACTGTGTCTGACCTAATATTTGATGAAATTAATTCCTCCTTTCCTTAAAAAAACTATTGAGAACATAAAGCTTGTTCCTGAATTTCTTTTCAAAATCTGTCATAATGCAGATATTGAAGATTCTTTCCAGATTACTATATTCTTTGGACATACTCAGAATTCCATAAAATTGCTAAAGTTTTCCCAAAACTGTGGGAAGATCCTTAAAAATTGACTGAGAAATTTAAGTTAAACATACCATCATGGATTCCTTAATTTCAAATCCACATGCTAACTGTGCCTAAAGAGTACCCATTGTGGTTAGAATAGGCTAACTGGAGAATTCATAAAGTTAATTTAGCTCTTGCTGTTGTTGTTGGTAAGTGCCATACAGTTGGTTCTGACTCATAGATAGAGAGCCTGTATAGGATTTCTGAGGAACGGTTGGTAGGTTTGAACTGCCAACCTTGCAGTTATCAGTCTAGTGCTTATCCCACAGCATCACACCAGGACTCTAATTTAGTTCTAGACCTAACTAAATAAAATGCCAATGAACTGTTAGAAGATTTGTGGGCTGTCAGTAAAAGATTGCTAGATGCCATTTCAAATACTTTTCACTCAACATTAGATTGGACAAAATTTCACCCTTGCATGCAAAATAAAGGCAAGAATGTGTATGATTGACAGGCTAGATTATTTAATTTTTTGCTGATACATTCTTGGACTGATCCATCATCCCTTGGGTGTACAAGAGCTTTTAATGCATCATTCACATATAGCCTAAAACCTGAACTTTCAGCCTTAGTAAAAAGGCGTCGACTAAATTGGGATGTAGCTCCCATTGCCTAGATGGCCGATTTAACTTACAAAATGTCTCAGAGCTTGGAAATTAAACAAGCTCTAAGACAAAAAAGTTAATGAATGTACAACTACAACAATTGCAGAAAAGACCTCCAATGAGATGGATCTACACAGTGGCTGTGGGTTCAAATGTAGAAATGATTGTGGGAGAGAGGCCACACTAGGCAGTGTTTCATCCTGTAGCACGTTAGATTGCTTTATGTTGGAACCAACTGTATGGCACCTAACAACAAGCGGATTAATAAATAGAAGGTAACTGGAAGCAAGTAAATCTGGCATTTACAATTATTACAAGAAACCAAGGCAGTGGAAAAGTATTGCTGTTAAGTCAAAGAAGCAACTTAGGCACAGACTGTTCAATCAGATAAGAAAGGTGGGGGCTCCTGAGACACAGTAAGGGCTTTTCTTATGGTGGCATTTAACCCAAAAAGAAAAACTACCATGTGTACCATGGAATCCTAATGTAACTCTGTGGGATAAAGCATTGGGTCAAATGGTCGATTTAAACTGCATGGTCGGTGGTTTAAATTCACCAGACACTCCTTGGAAACCCTATGCAGATTCGCTACGAATTACAACCAACTTAACAAAAACAAAAACAAAAACAAAAAAAAACACATGTATAGTAATAGTGGTAGTGATGGTGGTATGCCATTGAGTTGGTTCCAACACATAGGACCCTACATCGAGTCTCTGAGGCTGTAGGTCTTAATGAGAGCAGAAAGTCTCATCTTTCTCCCATGGAGTGGCTGCTAGATTCGAACTGCTGACCTTGCAGTCAGCAGCCCAACTCATTCTCCATTATGCTACCAAGCCTCCTTATACTAAAGGCGAATCTAGCAATTTTCTAACTGAAACTGTGATGCCACATTCCTGCAATTAACCCCACATGTTTACGAATGCCCTTGCACTAGAACACTAAAACTTCAAATGGTGTAGGGATTTTAAATTGAGAACAGATTATCATTTTCTCAAAAGCTGTTCCTATTTCCTTTGGCCCTGAGACTTGTAAACTTGAGCAATACTTATAGTCTAAATGTATCTATCATTTACAATTTTTAGGGGAAAAAATAAAAATTAAGTCTACCAGATCATTCAAAGACTTGTAATGAGGGATCTGAATCAAAACTCATTCAAAGGAAGGAAGTTGCTTGTTGTATGTAAGCATTAGTCACTGCAAGGACAAGTTAGCCCCTCTAAACCACTTACAATTGAACTTTTGTCATTAGTTCCTGAAAGTGTATGGCCCACCATATCTACCCAGGTAGAATGAGTCTTATCAGCAGAACTCATTAAAGCTTAGCTTGTTGTTCTTTTTAAGTGTGGATTCTAAAGGACAGCAAACATACACAGGATTTTCAAGGAGTGACTGTTGAGTTTGAGCTGAAGTTGGCAGTTCTAATTTACATTGTGATCCTGTACTTTAGCACATAGAACCACACTGGGACACCTTTAATCCTTTTCTTCTTATTTATTCCTTAAATGAGAAGCCAGAGAGGATTAGCCCTATTCTTCTTGACTTCCATTAAAAAGGATCAGTTGTTCTCTCAACAAACCATTGTAAATCCCATGTACTTCCTAATAAGAAATCTAACAATGGAAGCTAAAGATTTGTACAGGATTTAAGAGCTATTAACTGCATCTTTGGAGTCCTGATGTGGCACTATGGGTTAATGAGCTGTACTGCAAAGATGAATTGAACCACAAGGTCGGTGGTTCAAGCTCCCCAGCTGCTCATAGGAAACCCTATACAGTATCACTATGGGTCAGAACTGACTCAACAGCACTTAACAACAACAACAACAACTGCATCTTTATATCTATATCTTCAGTAACCCCAAATCCTCATTTATTGCTTTCTATTATTCTCTGGATGCTACGGATTTTCCAGTAATGAATCATTGTGGTGCCTTTTACAGCATGCCTGTCAATCCTGATAGCCAACTTTTGTTTGTCTTTACCTGGAAAAATCAACAGTTTACCTGAACAACAATGTCTCTCAGTTTTACTAAATCGGCCAATTATTTCTCTCAAATTCTTAGTCCTGATTTACAGCCCTTGTAATTTAAAATGAATCTAAATTACTGCAATACGTAGATGACCTGTGCAGATGCTTAAACTCCCAAGCCTCCATTGATCACAGCGTAATCTGATGAAAACTTTCCGCTATTGGAGGACATGCATTTTTTAAAGAAAAACTGCAATTTACAAAGTCTTCTGTTAAATATGTAGGTCATTTGATTTCTGCAGAAAACATTTCTATTGAGCATAACTGGAAAGAAGCTATATTTTGCTTTTCTTATTTCAAAACAAAGAAAAAATGATGTGAGTTTATTGTGGGGGGAGCATTGTGACTCTGAAGGATAAGGACTGAGCCACAAGGTCAGTGGTTCAAGCCCACCAACCACTCCATGAGAGAAAGATGAAGCTTTTTGCTCCCACAAAGATTTACAGCCTTGGAAAGCCTATACAAGTCATTATTAGTCATAACTGACTTGATAGTGCTTAATAACAACAACAGTGGGGTTTTGTGGCTACTGTAAAACTTGGATTCCCAGTTTTTCCTTGTTGACCCTATATATAAATATTTGAAGTTCTGTAAATCAAATTCTTTTCAAATTGCACTGGATATTCAGGAAGCCATAACTCAACTAAAAAAATCCTTAGGAAATATGCCTTCAGTAGACTGTCCTCACTATTACCTAGATTTATCTGTTTGTGGATGAAACCTCCAGAAACACTTTCTGTATTTCAACTCAGAAGCATAGAGAACAGCAGAAACTAGTAAGTTACTAGAGCCTGCTGCTTGGCCCTGTAGCTAAGGTGTTGCTTCCCTGCTTCAGGACTGTTACTGCTATAGCTAAACTCGTCGAAAGCACTACAGAAATTGTGCTGGGAATTTTCTTTAACGTTTGTGTGCCCCACGCAGTATTCACCATCCTTAACTCTGATTTGATGCAATATTTCTCCACTCCCTATAAAGCACTTCTCCTGGATCCACCTAGTATTAAACTGCTTTCTTTGGCTTCTTTAAAACTCACCACTTTCCTTCCAGAAATTGACAATAAGCATTGCACAATACATGATTGTGTTCATTTAGCTGAATGACTTTTAACTCCCTGAAAAGATTAAAGTGCAACTCCATTGGATAACTCTGATTTAATTCTGTTTGTTGATAGCCTCCATTGGAAACCAGATCCTGCCAATTCTCACTATGTAGCCATGACTTCTACTGAAGTTCTTGAAAGTCAAGCCCTTTCTGAAGCTAATTTGCCCAAAGAGCTGAATTAATTGCTATTATCAGAGCTTGCAAACTTGCTAAAATAAGACCCATTAATGTTTACAATTAAGCTGTTAAATGACTCAAACTTTATGATTAACAAAATTATCTTTAAGGGGTCTTGTGTCTGTTAAAACATGATTGTGTAAAGTTCAACAAACTAAAATTTTATCTTGTAAACTCCTGAACTTCTGTATTTAAGTTCTGTGTAAAAATCCCTTTGTTACAATACTTTGGTGAATCTTACCAAATGCTTCCCAATTCTGGATTATATTATTCCTTCAATAAACACTAAGGTGTGCCTGACCCAAGCTGTGATAATTTCATTAACCTCATATACATACGTAAATTGGACAGTAAGTAAGGATGACCGTAGAAGAACTGATGCATCTGAGTTATGGAGTTGGTGGAGAATATTAGAAGTACCATGGACTTCCAAAAGAACAAACCAATCTGTGTTGAGAGAAGTACAAACAGAGTGCTCCTTGGAAGCCAGGATGGCCAGACTTCGTCTCTCATATTTCTGACATAGTTGTCAGAAGGGACCAGTCCCTAGAGAAGGATATCATGTTTGGTAAAGTGGAGGATCAATTACAAAGAGAGAAAGACTCCCAATGAGATGGGTTGGAATAAGCAATGTTGTTGTTCAGTGCCATCAAGTTGGTTCTAACCCATAGTGACCCTGTATAGGGTTTCCAAGGAGCAGCTGGTGAACTTGAACCACCAACCTTGCAGTTCAAATGGCTTTGCAGTCTGGCACATTAACACACAGCGCCACACGGGAATGGGCTAGAGCATAGCAACGACTGTGAGGTTGACACAAGAAGGGATAGTATCTCGTTCGGTTATGCATAGGATAGCTATGAGTCAGAACTTACTCAACAGCACCTAAAACAACAGCAAACACGTTAAGATAAACTGAAGTTTGCTCTGCTACTAGCTACAAAGCTGGTGATTCCTCATCTATCCCGAAATGCATTAGAATCAAGGTCTAGACATGTAGTTCTGAAAAATCTGTCACTGACAACCTCAGAAGTAGTTCCACTCTGACACAAATGGGTTTCCAATGAGTTAGAATCAATTTGATAAGAAATTGTGGTAAGGAGTGTTGAGAAATTAATTATATAATTCTGTGTTATTTAAACTTCTGTACTAGTTTATCAAAGGAATAAATATGGAAATGAAAACTGCTTACACTTAAAACCTATGCATTCTGCTCCTTGCTAAATGTCGTGCCTCTTGTAACACCCATACTACTTAAGGTCTAGAAATCCCAAGGTTCTGTTTCCCTCCCCCTCTAAATCGATGACACTCACAGATCCTTTAATTATCTTGCTATTGTTGGATGCTGTTTAGTAAAGTCCTCCTCATAGTGACACCATGTGAGAGATTAGAACTCTCCCTAGGGTTTTACTGACTATGATCTCTTTGGAAGTAGATCATCAAACATCTTTTCTGTGGAGCCATTGGGTGGCCCTTGGTCAGCAGCCTAGAGCTTAATTGCAGCACAAGTGCTTCTTCCTCCAAACCATAGATCTTTAATTATAGATACATAAACTGAATGCAGATTCTCAATATATTTATTTGAAGACATAGACGTGTTCACATTGAGAGATGAGGGTAGGTCAAAAAGTTTTGCTACTAGGGTTCCAGTTCATGCATTCATAGATTTGCTTTATTTTGGTTTGTTAACAAAAGCATTTGGACAGATCTCTGCAATTACTATCAGTGGATAGCCACAGGTAAGCTTTCTCAGTAATGACACATGTATTGATCTCATTAGGATGCCTTCCAAATAAAGTCCGGTCAAAATGGTAGCTTCCGAGGAGATCTGCTGGTTCAGTAAAATTTGAGACAGAAAGGTCAGCTCAGAAAGTTATGGTTATTGTTTTCGGGATTCCATGTAATCTTGTTAAATTTTCTTGGAGGACACAGGACAATCGTGGAGCAATGTAGGAAGAAGTTTTTTTAAGAAGAACTGAAAGCTGCATTATGAGATAAAGATCAGGAATATTGTGCCAAGGAATATAATTTTTCCATCATGACAATGAGTCTGCTCTTTCTATGACAATTATTATTCTTGTTAAGTGCCATCGAGTCAGTTCTGACCCCTAGTGACCCTGTACAGTGTGTCCAAGGAACGGCTGGTGAGTTCGAGCTGCCAACTTTGTAGTTCAAGCCAAACTTGCAGTCAAGCGCTTATCCTAGGGTGCCACACTAGGACTCCATGGAACCCTATAGGACAGAATCCAACTGCCCACATGGTTTCTAGAGCTGTGAATATTTAAGGGAACATGTTGCCACATCTTCCTTCTGCAAGAGACTGGTGAGTTCAGACCACCAACCTCTTGGTTAGCAGCCAAATCCTTTAACCAGTGTGGCACCAGGCTGCTTTTTATTTCTACACTCTCTGGATAATTTTGATTCTCACAGAAAAAACAGTTTAGGGTTTGTAATTGTCAACTTTTTTCCTCAATATTAAGTGTATGTGGACCTTTAGATTCAATATTTAATCAATTACAATTTCACATTAAGCTACCAAATTGAATCACAGCTGTTTAGAATATAATACTATCAAAATGGGATGTGTAATTGCATTTGCTTAGACGGATTTCTTGTATTAGCTAACACAGGCCTAAATTTCAAAGATAAAAAACAAACCTCCATATATATATATATATACATATGAGTCCACAAGCCACATAGAAAATGATCAAATATGTATCCAGAGGCAAGGAAAGCTGAAATCTAATATCTGAACAAAATGAATTGGACTAGAAGCAGTTTAAGCATGGATGTGCTCCAACATGTCAAATTACAGCGTATTTGATGGTTTTGGAGTTTGTTTGTATTCAAATTATATTTGTTTTTTGCCGTTGTTGTTGAGAATATACACAGCAAAACATTAACAGTGTAACATCGATGGCATTCTTTGGGTGGTGTGATCAACCATTCTCACTTCTCCCTAAAGCTCCTACCTCATCTCACAAGTTCCTGTGTTCAATATAAGCAGAATGCTCAAGGGAGAGAATGCTTTGATAGCTATTATTGTGTTATTGTTTACTAGTTTGGGTCTTAGGAAGACTTCAGGAGGTATTTTTGATTTAAGGTTAAAAGATGATCTCAAAGCAATAGTTCCAGGAATTTACCTAGCCTCCACAGCTCCAGAAAGTTTGGAGTCCATAGAACAAAAACAAAGTCTGTTCTGTATTTTCAACCTTTTGATCAGGGTTCTTCTACGAAATCTTTGATCAAAATGGATAACAATGGTAATTGGCACAGTGCAATTCTAGTGTCATGGCAAAGGGGACAGTTGTTCATAAAGGCAGTTAGCTCCATGTTTCACCTTCACCTCCTACTAGTGTCTCTACTTCTTCCTCTGTCCCTCCGAGCAAATAGAGACCAACTATGCCTTGTTTGGAAATTGTAATTTCTTATTTATTGATTCTGTAAATTAGTTGATAATGCATTTGAATTATCTGTACGAATTTTATTCGTGTTTGAAGAACTCTAGTATCTGGGATTTGCACATTATTTAAAGGGTGTTATCCAAACATTTTTTTCTGATTTCTATCACTTTCATGTAGAAGACAATTACATTTCCATGCTTAGTGCTCACCTCTTTGGCCCTTTGATCCTGTTGCGCTTTCCACCTGATGTTTAAAACCTCACTATCTTGCCCCTAAAATAAGCCGCCAGCTTTTTCAAGAGAGTTAGGCACCCCTTTCTGCTTGATCTTCTATCACACTTATTATTTAAACAGAAAAATTTCAATTCACTATTTCTGTTTGGTAGTTCTTGTAATATTTTGGAGATCCTGGGTGGTACAAGCATTTCATGTGTTCAGCTGCTAACTAACAGAATGGAGGTTGTAGTCCAACTAGAAATTCCTCAAAGGAAAGACTTGGCAATCTTTTCCCAAAATGGCACCTACTGAAAGCCTTGGGGTGCAGAGTTCAGCTCTGACACACATGGGCTCTCTGTGAGTTCCAGTTGGCCCAGTGATTACTGGTTATAAATCATCCAATTTTGTAAACGTTTTCTGTGAAACAATTTTAGGAGGCAGGCAGGCAAGGATTACAGCCCACATTTTCCCTCTTTCTCCCAGTCACAGTATCAGTGCTGAGCACAGAGGAGGTATTCAATGGATGCTTTGAATTAAAATTGGATAAGCCATGATCCTTATTCCCAATGCATGTAGATTAGTTTCTAATATAAAAGACACTAGAGCAACAATAGCAACTTTTCATTTGACTCTTATTTTGATTTAGTTTGTAGTATTTTCCTGGTTTCATCATGCTGTTTTTCTTCAAATGATGTCTATAAAATGAGGAAAGGCAGAACGTCCTGATGCATCTAGGCTGAGAAATCTTACAGCTGCTACCTTAGCTGCCCTCATGAGAGGGAATAGCCATCACCCTGCAATGCTGCTGGTGATGAGATATAAGTCAAAGTTCCATTGTCACTCAACAAGAATAATTCTCCTAAATAGCCAGCCCCCACAAAGTCCCTTTGGAATGACCATGGGGCTCTGTGACATTCAGGCCTCTTCCAACTCAAAAGGAGAAAGAACATGCCTCCAAATGTACATCCTTCTTGGGACCCTTGGGTGACTCTGGGTACCTCAATAACTTTATCCAGTGAGACAAGGCATTTAGCCAGAGTGAATTGCTATTTCTTAGCCATACATTAAAAAGAAAGCTAAAATAAATGGCTTCAGGCTTTGCCAAATGAGAAGTAGGTGGAACCAGGAAACCTTAAACAAGTACTCATATTCTGCTATACAAATCTTTCAAGTTTATGAAGAAGGAAACTAATAAAAGTTACTGACAGTTACACTCTGCGCAGCAGGCTCATACATTTCTAGTTCATGCTTAGAAATAGTCTGGGTTAAAGGTTAATTGTCGTCTTTTGTAGATAAGACATAGGACAGAAATCTACCCTCTCATAGAGTTCTCTGATATTAAATGGCAGAGCCATTTAGTTTGTCCCTCATTTCCCTGACCTCAAAGCATGATTTCTCTAGATCTCTGTTACACTTGATGCTATATACAAGACTGCATTCATGAAGAAATTCTTCCCTCCGGGCACAATAATTTCCTAGTTACTGTAGATTAAATGGTTAAGTAGAGCTAAAGTACCAGGCTTTGCAGGTCAAGGGAGACCTAGGTCTTTCAGATCCAAGAGGAGCTCGTTTGTGGGTTAAGATGGACTTCTTTCAGCCTGGAGAGCACTGTGAACTCTTCACTCATCCACTTCTCAGATGGTTAGCAGGGAACATAACACTCTATTCACAAAGAACTTCAACTCATTTTAAAGTAATTTTGAGCGTAGGAGTCAGTAAAGAGTTTGGGAAGAAAAATGGTGAGCGATCATACAAAGGGACTCTCAGGAAGCCATGAAGGGACTGACAAGAGCCACCTCCGTGCACTGGCTTAGCGGCCACACTGTAGTAACTGTTTTCCTTGCAAAATGGCCTGTATCTGGTATTTTAAAGTACTGACTCTTTTAATCTTCTGCCATTTCATTTCATATGCATTTTAATAGATGTGTTTAACTTGATTCTTGCCTCCTAATGTGAATTAATCCCAGAGGGCATACGCTTTATTGAATAGGGGAAAATAAAATGACTGAGTAGAAAGTTAAGCTATTCCTGACGTTGACTACTTGTTAAGAACTGACTCACAGATAAAATCCTCTTTACTCAGCATCAATATGTAAGAGCTCAATGGGAGTCAACACCAGAGAAAAAGAAGGGGAAGAAATATAGATTGTGTTGGAAAGATTTCATGAGATTAAAAAAATGTATATTCTATTGGCCAAGCTTATGTGATTTCCAATATTTGAAGTTTCAAAGTTATTCAATGAACAAAGCCAGCAGTCAACTTTGATAATTGAGACCAGACAGTATCTTTGGGTCTTGATATGGGTCTGTGAATCACAAATAATGCAAAGTTTTCTTTTAGATGAGTGAAAATTTTTTCCTAGATAACTGAGTAAACTGTTGTTGTTGTTAAGTGCCGTCAAGTTAGTTCCGACCCATAGCAACCCTGTATAGGGTTTCTGAGGAGTGGCTGGTGAGCTTGAACTGCCAAAGTTGAGCTTCAAACCCACTTTGCAGTCTAGCACAGTAAACCACAGTGCCACACCAGGACTCGAAAACTAAGAGCAGTAAAATATTGAATATTGGAGAATAAACCAGAGGAGATTAAGAATTAAAAATAAAACAAACAAGTAAAATAGATGAATGAATAAACTCCAGAGTTTTTGCCCAGAAAAGAGACAATTTGAAGTAGAAATCAATGTTGGTTGAAACTGTTCTTCATTGCTGCGAAGTCATTTACAACTATGGCAACTCCATAGGGTAGAACAGAAATTCCCCATAGGGCTTCCAGGGCAGTGTGATCTATGGAAGCTGACTGCCATGGAGAGACTGCTGGGTTCAAGTCACCAACCTTTCAGTTAGAAACCAAGTCCCCAACCACTGTAGCACCAGAGTTCCTTGTTATTAACACTCATCAAATATTCACCTGCCAATCTGCAATTCTGGAGTCCTGGTGTGGTGCTGTGGGTTAATGCGCTAGACTACAAAGCCATTTGAACTGCAAGGTTGGCAGTTCAAGCTCACCAGCTGCTCCTGGGAAACCCTACACAGGGTCCCTATGGGTTAGAACCAACTAGACTGCACTTAACAACAACAATAACAACAGTCTACATTTCTCAGTGGATCAATGGAATATGAGTAAAAGTGACTGTCACCATTCTCCAAATAAGACCAGAAGTTCAAATGGCATTACTCCAAAATGGTCACCCATTGTATACTGAACTTTCCTGGGGGCAAGAAATTATCATTTTCTGTGGCAAGTCACCTTATATCAAGGAATTTGTCTGTGACAGCAACAAAAATTAGTTAACTTTGATTAACAAAAAAACTACTGGAGGTTTGCTGGGGAAAGTGGTGGTTTGTAGGTAGAATTGTCACCTTCCATGCTGAAGACCCAGATATCATTTCTAATCCATGTTTCTCATGCAAAGCCACTGCCCATCTGTCAGTGGAGACTTGTATGGTGCTATACTGTGGAATCTATTTCAATGGCACATTCAGACGAAGATGAACTAGAAAGAAAGACCTGCTTGCATGAAAACTCTATTTATCACAAATATGCCATCGTGCTGGGTATGGAGTTGCCATGAATGCTGGAGCTGATCCACAGTAGCTAAACACAACCACCACCAGGGAGTTTCAATAGTCTAAAGTTAGGGTAGATGCGTTGACATGAATATTACTTTTCAGTTGTCACTAGGAAGAGCAAGAAAGAAATATTTGGATGAAACTTTAGGGACAACCATCTGACTTTAGTAGTTCTGAGGCATGTAAATGTCCTAACCAATGGACAACTTTGGAGTATAGCCATCCCTGAGAGCAATTAGGAAAATATTTGGAAATCCGTTATCACTTATGCTATTACACTATATTGTGCTAGATATATATCCAAAACATTTTCTCATGATAGCTTGACTGAAGTTTGTCCAAAAGCCTGGAAGTGACCAGATTATGTCATAAGGTTATTCTCTGCCGCATAATTCTAGAATGAAAACATGCTCCATCTATGTCCCTCTAGCATTTTACCAGCAAGAGACTTCTCTCCATTCCCATATTTGACACACAAAAAAGCAGCCTCCACAACTTAAAATGACCCAAACACATCCAAAAATGCCTGGATAATGGCCTTGGTTTATCATTCTGTGTCTGCCCCTCAGGCAAGCAATTCATCATCACAGTCTCACCAGTGAATCACAGGGCACACACATTGCTACAAATGCTACCTTTTGGCATGCTCAGAAGGAGCCATTATACTTCAACCCAGTATGAAATGCTCCCCTGAAATCAACTGATCTAGGGTGCCTAGATAACACCAAAATCCGCAGCACTATGGTACTGGGGGATCTGTCAAAAACAATAAAGATTGGTGTAAAAACTAGCAGTAAATTATCGATTGGCTATATTACAGTTGCTTTGAAAATAACTGGATTTCAGTTTTGCCCTTTAATTTCTCCATCTTAATCACTATCTGTCAAAATCAGGGCACAGATATTATGCATAAAAAGGTCAAGAATACCCTTGTGTGATGTCTGCCCTAACACTGAGATGTGGCCAGGACACAGGCCCACATGCATACAAAATCACCCCCCACCCCACCCCCCACAGTCCACTGTGAACGAACCAGACAGAAAGATGCAGTTAGATGGGACACAAGTCTAGAAGGCAGATTTACAGTCCAAGGCATACAATGAAGTCTGTAGCAGTAAAACAAAGTTTCTGATAACTTTCCTTTTAGTTAAACTCTGGTTCCAAAGAATTGAGTGCTTTGTACGGTCTCCTGGGAATCCTAGACAAATGCCCCACCAGCTTTGTTGGGTGGGAACACGTGTTTTCAACACTCTTTTGAACAAAGTTTGGCCTAATAATAACTAGTGTTTCCATCTTTGGGGGCGTTGGAAATATTCAGTGGCTCATGATTCTGGAAGGATCCTTGGTGGTACAAGGGTTAAGTGCTCAGCCACTAACAAAAAGATTGGTGGTTTGAACCCACCAGCCTCGCGATCTGCTTATGTAAAAACAAAAACCCAAACCAAATCCCTTTCTGTTAGTGTCAGTTTCAGCCCTTAGCAGCCCTATGTGACGTAGTAGAACTGCTTCATAGTGTCACATTTTCCCCTGGTCCCACTGGCTCTCAAGGGGGTCTAAAGAATTAGTCTCAGCGAATCACTGCTTCTCAATCACACACGAACAATATGCGCTCACTCAGAAGCTGTTTATTGCAAAGCACACATCAAAGACAGAAGTGGGTCTGTCTCTGAAACTGGAGAAGACACTTTAAGATTCGGGTGTGCTGGCATATAAAGGTATGGGGTCTCCTCCTCCAAGAGTGGACTAATATATATTGATTAGGAGGAGTGGTATGTTGAATATTCATTGACTTGTAGTAAAAGGGCTCAGGCTTCATGGAAATGGAATGCATTCTGTAGTTGTCAGCTGTAGGAGCTATGTTCACGGTTTGGGAGACAGCTGCCTTAATCAACTGCTTCTATCAGGGTTTCAGGTCCTGGTATCCTCATCTCTGTGACCAGGTTACTCCTCCCAACGTTACCATTCTTGTTAGACTAAAGATGTCCTCCCCCTTTTCTTGATCCCTGTCTAGTAGGAGAGGATTCAGGGTAAAGGGGTGGACATGAAGTCAGGGTAAGAGAGGCCCAGGGCCCAAGGGTCCTATCCTGTCCCTGACAACAGGGTATCCTCGACTGTAATTTTTACAGTGACAGATTGTCATATCTGTCTCCCACAGATCAGAAGGTGGGTCCAAACTGCTGACCTTTTGATTCATAGTATAGCATTTAACCACAGCAACACTAGAGCTGCTTCTTGTAAAGATTAATCCAAACCAATGCCATTGTGGTCAAGGCAATTCCAGCTCAGACCATCACTGTAGGACAGGGTGGAATGGTACCATAGAGTTCCCAAGGCTTTAGATCTTTAATGAAGCAGACTGCAACATCTTACTCCCACAGCATGGATGGTGGACGCAAACCACCGAGCACTTAACCACTGTGCCACCAGGACTCAATGACTTGTTGTTGTTGTTGTTGTTGTTAAGCACTGTGGAGTTGGATCCAACTCATAGTGACCCTGCATAGGGTTTCCAAGGCTGTAAATCTTTATGGGAGTAGAACGCCTCATCTTTCTCCTGCAGAACCACTGGTAGTATCGAACTGCTAACCTTGAAGTTGGCAGCCCGACTCATAACCACTATGCTACCAGAGCTCCTTTACTACAGCCTAGGAAATGCTACGGGACAGTTTTGTTGTTGTTAGTGCAATTGAGTCGGTTCCAACTCATAGCAACCCTATATAGGGTTTCTGAGGAACGGGTCAGCTTGAACCTCTGACCTTGAGGTTCAAACCGACCTTGCTATCCAGTGTACTAACCCGCAATGCCACACCAGGACAGGGCAGTTCTACTCAGACCTATATGGTCTCTATGTGGAATCCTAGTGTTGCGCTGTGGGATAAAGTGCTGGGCAGACTGTAAGGTATGCCCAACAGCATTTACCAACAATAACAACAGATCACTATGAGTCAGAATGAAAGCAACAGCACATAGAAACAATTGATCATTATTCTTTTGTCAAGTGTCCAGCATTGGGAGTTTGACATGACCATGGTGACCTCAAGCCTGCTTCAGTATTTCCCTCCGGTATATACTGTGAGCATTGCTCAAATCCTTCCTTTTACCTTTCTGTCTTCTCTGAGTTTCTCTTCCCAGCACAGACACACACACACACACACATACACACATAGATGTTGGATGCACCAACAGTATATTTCATATCAAATTTCTCTTCTTGTAGATTTAAGAAATTCCTTAGCTGGTGTTCTAATCTCATTGTTGTTGTCATTGTTATTAAGTGCCTTGGAGTCAGTTACAACTCATAACAACTCTATATAGTTTCCAAGGAGTGACTGGTGGGTTTGAACCACCACCTTGCAGTTCAGACTGACCTTGCTGTCCAATGTTTTATCCTCAGCACCACACCAGGATTACTCCAAACTCATTATTCATTCATTATTAAAACTTCTATTCAGTCAGTCAGTCAAAATATAGTAAAACTTGTGAAAGCTGGAAATGGTGTAAGAGGGAAACCAGTCAAAGATGGAAAACTCAAAATATTTTCTATTAGCAGGGAACACTGGAGTCCTAGTGTGGCACTGTAGGATAAACACTGGACAGCAAGGTCGATTTGAATTGCAAGGTCGGTGGTTCAAATTCACCAGCTGCTCCTCAGAAACCCTATACAGGGTCATTGTAAGTTGGAACCAACTAGACAGCACTTAACAACAACAGCTGAGAGTGATAGAAAAGTAGTAAAACTATGACTTATTGAAGGCTGAAAACTTGGCAGATACAGGAAAATAAGGCAGTCCCATCCAGTTCTGACCTAAACAGATCTCACTGTATAATACTGAGTATGGGGTGTTGGAAGACAAGCACATGACTGATAACTCCAAGGAGGGCAGTTCAGATCCACCAGTCCTTCATGAGAGAAAGATGAGGCTCTGTGCTCCCCTAAATATTTACAGTCTCTGAAGTCCTAGATAAAGCCTCTATGAGTCTTCTTTGTGTAAATGTAGCTCAAAACAAAGTCTTTGCTCTCATGGAACTTATGCTCCAGTGAGTGGGAAAAAAAAAGAGAGACAATTACATAGTAATATATAATGTGATGTTAGTTTATGATAAGCATTATTAGGGGAAATGTAGGGTAAAAGGATAGGGAAATTTGTGGCAGTTTCTAATTTTAAAAGAGTGGACAGGGAAAATATTCATTCTCTACTGGTTTATTATTCTTCCTCAAGTTCTGTTCCTCACTAAAATACAACAATGTTACCTGTGAATTTCCAGAAAATGCCTCATTCTTTTAGGTTCAAACCTTCCCCCCATTCAAGAAGTTATGTGGTTTCATGGAAATACCTTAGGTTTTTGAGTCAGAATAAACAGGGTCCCAAATGTAGAAACAATTGTGGAGATGGAGCAGGACTGGGCAATGTTTCATTCTGTTGTAAACAAAGTAATAATGAGTCGGCATTGCCTCGATGACATCAAACAACAACTACCATTTGCTACTTCAGACACTAGTTGTATGACATGGAGCAAACAGCACTTCTCTTGAGCATAAGCTGTTTTCATTTACAATATTATATTATATGGTCTTTGTAAGTCCTGCCAAATGACTTTGTGGGTCCATGCTTACTGGGTTGGGTTATTTCCTCTTTTCCTTACAGGTCTAGGGGAGAGAAGGTAGGGGAAAATGCTAAGAGGATTGTATGAATCAGTTGTGAATGATTGTTAACAGGTATAATTGAGATTATGAAAACATGGAATCCTAACAAGTACGTTGGTCAATGTTGTCATCCTGCTGGACATAAAATAAGCCATCTCAATAGCAGGACTGAGAACTCACTATCATCAAGAAAGAGGAACCAGGAGTGGAGTGAAAGCTTTGTATCCTGAGATCCCTGTGCATTGAAACTTCTTAATTCAATGTCAAAAAGCTGTGACACCAGAAGGGTGGCATGAGGAGTTGTTGTTGTTGTTGTTAAGTGCCTTTGAGTTGATTTCTACCCACAGTGACCCTGTATAGGGTTTCCAAGGAGCAGCTTGTGAACTTGAGCAGCCAACCTTGCAATTCAAACAGCTTTGTAGCCTGGCACATTAACTCACAGTGGCACACCAATCATGAGGAGTAGCAGCTGCAAAACCAAAAGACAGAGCATGAGACAAAACAGTGAGCTTCCCGGTCCATAGTACAGGCAAAGATAAATACCTTTTGGCAGGAGGTTTTCTTGTGGATTGGGGTGCCTCTAGGTACTCGATTGGAGAGCTAGATTTTCTAGCCTATGGAGCTTGAGTTGAACCCCCTTAAACTGAGGCTTATGGGGGAATTGCCTGCCCTTTGAGCATTTATTGGCAGCACTAAAGAAGTTTGTAACATTGCCTGATCACAGCACAGGCCAAGCCAAGGGGCATGGGAAGAGGTTGTCCTGATCAAAGACCAGTAGCCTTAATATTTCTGCTTCTGAATTGTGACCTGGAGAAGAAGAATAAGAGCATGAGGGTAAGTCAAAAATTATTGGCACACTGTAGAATTTCTTTTAGTCAACTTTTAGAAAATACAAATACATCATTTTGACATAATCTCCTTGCTTTTCAGTACACTTTGTCCATCTGTCAACAAGTTTTCATATTCCCTTATTTTAAAAAAAAATGCTCTATGGTGAGCTTCGAGCCACAAATGCACCAATGTCTTCACTTCATCAGAGGTGAAAATTCATCCTCGAAGGGTTGCTTTCAGGGGACCAAACAGGTAAAAGCAAGAACTATATCTCTGTTTCCTCAGAACTATAGAAAAGATGCTTTAATACCATGAAAAAAAGTGTGTGCAGAGTGTCAACAGTGTGGGCAGAAGTGTGTGGACGTGCATGTAAGATCACAATGTCCTTGACTAGCGGTCCTCTGTATTTAATCCGAAGTTAAGGCTTCAGCTCTTCCATGAGCATCTCACTGTAAGGAGCACTGTTAATAGTTGAAATTTTCTGTCAGTGTTCCAATACTGATCCTTGAGAATCCCAGAAAACTGTTAAGTATCAGTTTTCCAGGTGATAGTTGACTTCTGAAATTGTCCATGGTCAGTGATTGAGGATGCTTCCATTCCCAATTCAGCCATTTACTCTCAGGCTCATAGTGATGAATCCACATCTCCTCACTATTAACAATTTTTTTTTTTTTTTTTTTTTTTAAGGAAACTTTTGCCTTCCTTCTAGTATAGTCCAAATTTCCTTTACAGATGTCCACACGCTTTGGTTTATGCTCTGCTGTGATTTTTTTTTTTTTTTTAATACCCATCTTACACAAACTTTCCAAAACCCAAGCCTGTCATAGATTATTTCATAGGTAGAACTATGACTGATTTGTAAATGTTTTGCCACATAATCCATTGTCACTCGTCTATTTGACAGAATCATTTTACTACACACTCAGTGGTGTCATCAGCCCAGGATGTGGATGGGCGTTTTAACATAACCCGAATATGGACAATTTTTTACTCACCCTCATACCACAGACTGCCAGAAGACCAAATAAGTCTGTCTTAGAAAAAGTGCAACCTGAAATCTCTTTAGAAGCCAGGATGGCAAGACTTCCTTTCTCAAACTTTGGACATGTTTATCAGGAGGGATTAATCCTTGGAGAAGAATATCATGCTTAGAAAAGTGGAGGCTCAGTGAAAAAGAGGAGACTTCTAACTAGATGGATTGACACAGTGGCAGTAACCATGGAATTAAACAGTAACAACTGTGAGCACAGCCAGACACTGACTTGTTCTGTCGCGCATAGGGCAGCTATGGGTCAGAACCAACTCGATGGCATTCACCAACAGCAACTTCGCTCATAAAGCACATAACTGTGAGCACAGCCAGACACTGACTTGTTCTGTCGCGCATAGGGCAGCTATGGGTCGGAACCAACTCGATGGCATTCACCAACAGCAACTTCGCTCATAAAGCACATAACTGTGAGTACAGTCTGTGAGTTCTGTGTGGCCGTTGCAATGAATTATTAAAACCAGCTAGGAAGTAGAGAAAGAGCTCTAATAGCATAGTGATTCCAAGTTAGGTTGCTAACCTCAAGATCAGCAGTTCGAAACCATTAGCCCTTCTATAGAAAAAAGATGAGGCTTTCTGCTCTCATAAAGATTTCGGCCTAAAAAACCCTATACAGGGTGGCTATAAGTCAGAACCAACTGCACAGCACACAACCACCACCAAGAACTAGAGATTGCTGAGGGAGGGATGGTTAGCATCAGAAATGATAAAGAAAGGAAATGGTGAAAGGTTGTCTGTTCTAATAGGAATTGACCTTGGGCTACTGAGTTTGATTTTCCTTCTTTCTTGCAATGTCAGAAGGGGTCAGATGACACCTCCATGTTGGGCTTTACACATGGGAATGCTAATACCTATCTCATTGGTTTGTTGTAAAAAAAGTGAAAAGAAAAAATCACTTAATAAGATATACTTATTAACAAATATGAAGTCCTGGTATGATGCTGAGGACGAATGCACTGAATGGCAAGGTCTTTTTGAACCAAAAAATCAGCAGTTCAAGCTCACCAGCTGCTCCTCAGAAACCCTATACAGGGTCAGTCGGAAATGATTCAACTGCACTTAACAAAAACAATGAACAAATATTGCCTTATCTCACTCTGACAAATCATATATATTGCGATTCCTTCTATGTCCCAATCACATGAGACAAAGCCCTCATAATCCAAGGAAAATTATTTTATACAGCACTCATCACATATTCCTTTTAGTGGTTACAACATAAACAATTGTCTACTTCCTATCAAAGGGCAGGCCACTTGAGGCCATTTTTTGCCTTTGGGGAAAGAACAATAAGGTGACTGGTTAGGACGCTATCTTAACTAGCTCACCAACACCTTGGATGTATTTCTTAGGCAGTCCAGTAGTCCAGAGGTTCAGGGATCATTAAGCCATTCAAAATAGCCCATAACTAATTTTTACCAAGTTGGTGCCTCCTCCCAGGGCCTTGGCTTCCAAGGGAAACTATAATGTATAGAGTCACAGAGGTTTATGTGGACCACATTATAAATACCTCTTTGCCAAAGAAGCAGGATTTTCATAGCCTCTAGAAGTACCATTCTGCATTGCTTTTTAGGCTTCTGGGCATCACCCACCCCATGCTACACTGAGGCATTTGGCTTGTATGCATAGCTGTATTCAAAATTAGTCATTATGGAAATACACCTGTCAGGAATGCTTCTCAAACAAACCACATGCATAAGAATCACCAGGAGTCTGGAACACCGTTTCCTGGAATGGAGTGGGGTTTCAGAATTGACTAACAAGCTCCCGTGTGCTACAGATGCAGCAGTTGTCTTGGAACCCCCATTATGGAAGCCGTGCCTTACACTCATGTTCTCAAACCCAAAAAACATGAAAGCGCACGCCTAGTACAAAGGCCGACAAGAAAGATGGTGTTGGGATCCCTAAACATTAAATTTTCAGCACATGTCACAGAATTTATAGAAACATTAAGGATGTAGATTTGAAATTGATACTGTCCTAGAAAATCCAGGATGTGTGCTCCCCTGAATTACATGCCACTTTCCCAGATGGTTTAATTAGTCCCGTTTTGGAAAGATGTTACAAGGAAACACAATATCTTCATTTCTTTTTTCATATACAAAATTCAACAAAGAAGCCGGGGGGGGGGGGGGGGGGGGGGGGGGGATGGTGGGAGAAAGAGTACAAAACATCAGTACAGGCATATAACATCATCACCAACTGACTTAACTTTTCCCATTTCCAGGCCCATAAGGAGCTTTGGTAGCTTAGTGGTTACGAATCGGGCTGTGAACCTTAAGGTCAGCGGTTCGAAACTACCAGCCGCTCCGCGGGAGAAAGATGAGGCTTTCTAATCTCGTAAGGATTAACATCCTCGGAAACCCTGTACAGGGTCGCTATGGGTCGGAACCGACTCAACGGCACTTAACAACAACTGTGGTCATGGTGTGGTTTGGTAAGTGTGTTGGGTGTGTGGCAGGTTGAGGCGAAGGAAGCCACTAGCCTTTCTCCGGAACAAGGTTGCAATTTAAGGAAATAGCCCAAGTCTAAAAGGAGGCTGGAGCCCTGGTGTGGTGTTGGGGTTAATGCGACAGACCGCAAAGCCATTTGAACTGCAAGATCAAAGGTTCAAGCTCACCAGCTGCTCCTCAGAAACCCTATACAGGGTTGCTATGGGTCAGAACTGACTCCATGGCACTTAACAACAACAACAAAAGGAGGCACGGAACTTTGCCTTTGGGACTCTGTTGCTAGTCTCTAAAACTGGCTGAGTGTATCTCCCAGTAACATTTTTAAGGAACTAGAAAGATAGCAACTAAACTGCACAGTTTGGCCCAGTGGGATCCTTTTTAAGGGTTACAAAACAGCAGTTAATGAGCCTAGTATGATCATGTCAGGAGCAGTTGATAGTTTCCTTTGAGGAGTTGGGATTATCCCATTATTTCCCTTAATTACTCAATCAGTGTAAAATCAATCAAGGAAACCAACACCATCTACTGTAGAGAGCCACTACTGAGATGAAAGTAATATATGTGCAACTCCTTTCTTCTACATCAGACTAATAATGTCCTAAAGAAATTGAATTTGTTTTTGTTTCTGATTCCGTTTGCTGAAGTTATTAGTGACTCTGTCTTGCAGTCAGCATCCTACAAGACATTGCAGGATTGGGTGTCTAGTTCACTCATTATTTTTTGCCTCTGTTTCTTGTTTGTTTTGTTTTTGTTTTTGTTTTTGCTTCCTTTACACAATCAGTTGCCATCAAGCCAATCCAACTCGAGGCAACCCAATATGTGACAGAGTAGAGCTCTGCTCCACAGGGTTTTCAAGGGCTGATTGTAGATCACCAGGTGTTTCTGTCAAGATGTCTCTGAGTAAATGTGCACCTCTAATCCATAATAGCTATTTACACCAGCCAAGGACAAATGTCTCGTGCACAGCAGTACAACGTTGAAGCATTGATATAATATTGCTTTCTTCAGTTTCTCATTTCTAACCTATTCATAATTTGGTTGAAATCATAATCTTGGGGGGGAATAAAAGGAAGAAGAAGGGAAAAAAAATCCCTTATTTTTGTGGCAGGAAAAATCCTGAATCAGATGCCAGGACAATGTATCCAATCCAAGCTGTTCAACTGACAACGAGAATTACTTTTTTAAAAGCCACTTGACTTTTGAAGGTTTTTTTTCCCCTTATTTATAAATAAATGTACTCGGTGCCTCTTTTATTCTTCCAATGTTTATTTGTTTAACACTTTTATTCAGCTGATAGAGAAGGAAGCAATATTCAGAGATCTCTGATGTTTGTAGGAATTATCTCAAGTGGTTTGTGTTTCCGTCTAGGATGACACCTACCCTCTCTCCTTTATAAGTATGACTTATCTTGTTTCTAAAGGATGTGGAATGAAGACACCATCTTCAAAAGTCTATACTATAGAAACTTTTGAATAGGTCTGAAATAAGAACAAAATTAAAACAAAACAAACACACATCAATCAGATGAGGGTGACCATTTAACATGAGGCCAAGATTGTATCCCCTGCTTTAGGTTCATTTGGTAATTTAAATAGATCACAGAGAACAACTGCATCTCCTCCCACAACCAAGATTGACAGCAGCATGTGTCCTATAAGAAGGTCAGCTTGTAGAAACTGGGAGGGGACTGTTATAGATAGGAAAGCTTTACAGTATTGTCCCTGAGTCACTAGAGGTATGAGCTCACCACTAGGGCATAGCCATAAGGAGGCATGCCCAGACGGGTTTTAGAGGGAAATTGCCCTCCCCGTGTGCTACTTTGTTGTTGTTGTTGTTAGGTGCCTTCAAGTCAGTTCTATAGGGTTTCCAAGGAGAAGCTGGTGAGTTCGAACCACTAACCTTGTACTTCAAACTGACCTTGGGATCCCATGTATTATCCCACAGCACCACACTAGTACTCCAATTACATTCTGGGTAGCAAAGTGACCTCAAATTTAAACAATAGGATCAGCACAAGACCACATGATCATTTTAAATTGCAAGGTCAGCAGTTTCAACCCACCAGACACTCCTTGGAAACCCTATCCAGGGTCACTGTGAGTAGGAACTGACTAGACAGCATGCAACAACTTTTAAATGCTTTTTGCCTGGCTTCTGCAGACTGACAATCAGAGATGTTTAAGGTCCTCAAGCGAAATTGAAATCTGAAATGAGGGAACAAAAGGGAACTGCGACTCTGGTTTTCTTCAGTCATCCACAGGCAAAATGTCTTCAGATTCCAGTCTCTAAAGCAAGGGATTCTTTACATCATTTCATTAACCGTGCTATGTTGTTGTTAGGTGCCATCAAGTTGGTGTCAATTTATAGCGAACCTATGGACAGCAGAACAAAACACTGCCTGATCCTGGGCCAACATCACTATTGTTGCCACTTGGACAATCCATCTTGCTGGGGGTGGTCTTCCTCTTTTTCTCTGACCCTCCACCTTACCAAACATGATATCCTTCTCCAGCGACTGGTCCCCTCCTGACAATATGTCTGAAGTATGAGAGATGAAGTTTGGCCATCTTGGCCTCCAAGGAGCATGCTGGCTGCACTTCTTCCAAAACACATCTATTGGTTATTTTGGCAGCCCAAGACACTTTCAATATTCTCCTCCAACACTGTAGCTCATAAGTATCAATTCTTCTATGGCCTTCCTTATTTACTGTCCAGCTTTCACATGCATACGAGGTTATTGAAAATACTGTGGCTTGGGTCAGGCACACCTTAGTCCTCAAACTGACATCGTTGCTGTTAACACTTTAAAAAGGTCTTGTGCAGCAGATTTGCCTAATGCAATACGTCCTTTGATTTCTTGACTGCTGCTTCCATGAGTGTTGATGGTTGATTCAAGCAAAATGTAATCTTTGACAACTTCAGTCTTTTCTCCGTTGATAAGAAAGTTGCTTATTGGTCCAGTGGTGAGGATTTTTGTTTTCTTTATATTGAGA
>NW_006408619.1:6478831-6480725 GCF_000296735.1 Chrysochloris asiatica
CATCTGCATACCACAAGTTGTTAATGAGTCTTCCTCCAATCCTAATGCCACATTTTTCTTCATAGAACTCAGCTTCTTGGATTATTTGCTCAGCATACAGGTTGAATAAGTATGGTCAAAGAATACAACCTTGTTGCACATCTTTCTTAATTTTAAACTATTCAGTGTTCCATGTTCTAACAACTGCCTCTTGGTCCATGTACAGATTCCTCATGAGCAAAATTAAGTGTTCCAGAATACTCATATGTCTCAATACTGTCCATAGCTTTTAATGATCCATACAATTGAAAGCCTTTGCATAGTCAATAAAGCACATGTAAACATCTTTCTGATATTCTCTGCTTTCAAACAAGATCCACTGGACATCAGCAATGATATCCCTTGTTCCACAGCCTCTTCTGAATCCAGCTTGAACTTCTGGAAGTTCTCTGTCAATGTATGATTGCAGCCATTTCTGTATTACCTTTAGTAAAACTTTACTCGCATGGGATATCAAAGAGATTGTCTGATGATTTCCGCATTCTGTGGATCACCTCTCTTTGGAATGGGCACAAATACAGATTTCTTCCAATCAGTCTTCCAAATTTCTTGGCAGAGATGAGTGAGTGCCTTCTGTGCCGCCTCATTTTCTTGTAAGATTTCAATTTTTATTCCATTAATTCCTGGTGCCTTGTTCTTTGCCCATTCCTTCAATGCACCTTGGATTTCCTCCTTCAGTATCATTGGCTCTTGATCATATGTTACCTCTTGAAATGGCTGAATGTGAGTCATTTCATTTTGGTACAGTGACTCTGTGTATTCCTTCCATCTTCTTTTGATGCTTTCTGCATCATTTAATAATTTGTCCAGAGAGTATTTCACTAACAAAAGTGGAGGCTTGAATTCTTTCTTCAGTTACCCCAACTTGAGAAATGCTGAGTGTTCTTCCTTTTTGGTTTTCTGATTCCAGATCTTTGCACATTTTGTCATAATATTTGGCTTTATCTTCTCGAGCTGATCTTTGAAATTTTCTGTTCAGCTCTTAGACCTCCTCATTTCTTCCATTTGCTTTAGCATTTCTACACAGGAAAGCAAGTTTCAGTGACTCTTCTGACATCCATTTTGACCTGTTCTTTCTTTCTTGTCTTCTTAATGACTTTTTTGCTTTCTTCATATATGATGTTCTTGATGTCATACCACAACTCTTCTGGTCTTCAGTCTTTAGTGTTTCATGTATCAAATCTGTTCTTCAAATGATCTCTAAATTCAGGTGGTATATATTCAAGACCATATTTTGGCTCTCATGGACCTGTTTTCATTTTCGTCTCCTTCAGTTTGAATTTGCATATGAGTAATTGATGGTTTGTTCCACAGTTTGACCTTGGCCGTGTTTTGACTGATGATATGGAGCTTTACCATCTTCTCTTTCCACAGATGTAGTCAATTTGGTTTCTGTATATTTCATCTGGTGAGGTCCATGTGTATAGTCATCTCTTATGCTGTTTAAAGAAGGTATTTGAAATGAACAAATCATTGATTTTGCAGAATTCTATCATGCAATCCCCAGCATCATTTCTATCACCAAGGCCATATTTTCTAACTACTGATCCTTCCTCTTTGCTCCCAACCTTTGCATTCCAATCAACAGTAATGATCAATACATCTTGATTGCATGTTTAATCGATTTCAGATTAAAGAAGTTGGTAGAATTCTTCTATTTCATCCTCTTTAACTTTAGTGGTTGGTGCATAAGTCTGAATAATAGTGGTATTAACTCGACTTCCCTGTAGGAGCATGAGTGTTATACTACCACAGACAGTGTTGTACCTCATGACTGATCTGGCTATATTCTTTTTGATGATGAATGCAACACCATTCCTCTTCAATTTGTCATTCCTGGCATAGTAAACCATGT
>NW_006408619.1:6481865-6487903 GCF_000296735.1 Chrysochloris asiatica
ATATATAATAATAATAATAATAATAATATATTTTCTGGGAGAAAGCAAGGGAACTTATGACATGCTCTTGGGTGACAATAGGTGATACATGTATGTTAAATAGGAGAAGTGCATGCCAGCAGAGAGGATAAGGCCAGTGACAGAATATTAACTGTTGCAAAAACAGAATCTTTGTTGAATACCCTAATATGAAATATGAGGGATTGTAGAAAGAAAAACAAAGAGCTTAACTTTAGAACAGATTTGGGAAGGACACAAAAACTATGATCAAATAGATGAATGTCTCTAATATAGAAGGAAGATTTGAGGTGAAATTGGGAGAACAAATAAAGACATCAGACTTATTTTAGCTCAACATAAAGGAAGACATTTCTATCAATTAGAACTGCCCCATAAAGAAACTCACCAGCCGCTCCTAGGAAACTCTATTCAGGGTGGCTAAAAGGCACTTCACAACAGCCTAAAAAAAAATAAGCTATCATGGGAGGTAATGATCTTTGTCATTGAAGAAATTCAATTTTAGGGAAAGATTCAAATATAATGATAAAACAAAGAAACTTTTTATTCTTGCAATTTTTATTTTCCTGATTATTGTTTTCCATTATGTTAAAGCTCAAAGATATTTTATTCTTTAGAAACTCTTATTCCATCTTGCTCAGTCTGTTTCCCTTCACAATGCTGAAACATCCTCTTAACAGAAATTGACCAGTTCTAGTCTCCCTTTCTCTTTTTCCTCTTGGGCAGTTGTTGTTGTTGTTGTTGTTATGGTGCTCTGGAGTCAATTCCGACTCATAGCGACGCTGTACAGTGTTCCTGAGGTTGTAAATCTTTACAGGAGCAGAAAACTTCATCTTTCTCCCGCAGAACAGCTGGTAGCTTCGAACTGTCTAGGGCAGTGGCAATCACCTTATCATTGCATGCAAACTGCATTCAAGTAACTTTAGTTGCAAGGTCATTAGCTGAGCTTCTATTGTGCTTAACTCCCGTGATAGTTATAGTGGAGGAAACAGATGAATAGCACAGAAGTCTGGGCTTAAAGGAATGTGCAAGATTCTAACAAGATGGAAGAAGCATTGATGCTTTTGAGTTACGGTATTGGAGGAGAATATTGAAAGTGCCATGAGCTGCCAAAATAACCAACAGATGTGTGTTGGAGGAAATGCAGTCAGAGTGCTTCTTAGAGACAAGCATGGACAAACTTCATCTCTCATCCTTTGGACACGTTGTCAGGAGAGACCAGTCACTAGAGAAGGGAATCATGTTTGGTAAGGTGGAGGGTCAGAGAAAAAGAAGAAGACCCCCCCTAGCGAGATGGATTGACAAAATGGCAGCATCAATGGGCTCAAGAGTGTCAACAGTTGTGATATTGACCCAGGATCGGGCAGTGTTTCATTCTGTTGTGCATAGGGTTGCTATGAGTTGTTACTGACTCCATGGCTTAACAACAACAACAATAAGAAGAAGAAGACAAGACCCAAAATAGCATTTACATAAGGTGAGACAACCATGCTATTGTAATAGATAGGAGAACTCGCATCATTTTTAATTGCTTTAGGTAGGAGATAGCATCTGTGAAGGACCTTGAAGAGTATGGAAGATGGATTTCAATACTCAAAGATGGAGGGAGACAGGAATTTCTAACATAGCTAACCAATGAACATAGATATAGCTGCAGAAAAAGACTGCATGGGTTTGGGGTCAACAAATAGCCTATTTGGTAAGGCCAGAGACCTGAAGCTTTGATAAGACATAAAAATAAATTTTGACTTCTGGTATGACACTGTAGGAAAAGCACTGCATGGTGAACTACAAAGTTTGTGATTCAAACCCACCAGCCACTCCTTGTAAAGCCTACACAGAGAGGCTATGAGTTGTAACTGACTTTATGACACTTTAAAACAATAGGAGAAGGCTTCAACAGTTCATGGAAAATTAATCTGAAAGATAATGAAATTTTCATATAAGGAATTGAGTTGCTGGAATTCGGGGCTCAGGGCCATAATCCACAAAGACAATGAGCAGCTATCTAAAAAAGCAGCCAATGGTCTCTCCATGTGCAGTAGAAAGAAGAGTGATGAGAATTGAAGATGCTTGGAATCAATTATTCCAATGGACTAATGGAACATGTGAACATCAGTCTCCACAATTCTGAGATCAGAAGTAGATAGTGCCCAGTAAACACACATAACTGCTCTGAAAGGGATCAATTTAGAAAGTCCTATATGGAGTAGGAAAAATGTGGAACAAAACTCAAAATCATTATATATATATATATATTGGGCTTACTGGTGAGAGAAAGACTGGAGGAATACAAGACTATGACCCTTGATCAGCCTTTCAGTCTGGAAAGGAACCCACCCTTGTGGCTCAATTGTCAGCTAAGCAGTAGATAGGTGTATGGGGGTGGGTATTCTCACCATGGAATAGTCAATCATTTGAAATTAAAAGGTCAAGATTTACCTAAGGACAAAGTTAAGAAGGGATGGAAAGAAGGGTGGAAAGGAAATAAGAACTCCAGAAAGAAGGATACAGTCTTTGAGAGGAAACAAAGCATATGATTTTTTAAATGTAAAATTGATGATCTTCTCTATAAACTTTCACTCAATAAAAACTTGAAAAAACAAAAAGAAAAGTAAGTTTGAAATACACATTATTAAACTTGGAAGGCCAAAGAGAGGATTTTATTACTTATCATAGTCTAAGAATTACACACCAATTAAGGGTTTAAAACAAAAATAGGGCACTATGAGTTGTTCATTTGGGAAATGCATGTGCAAGTTGTATTTAGGAACATCTAGGAAATATGAAGCTGATTGTGACAATTAGGAAACTAACAAGGGACCAAAGTGGGGAGAATAGATGGTAGTACAAATGAGATAGAAATCAAGATTGTCAAACAGAGTATGCAGGTAATGCATACTCACTGTAGAAAAACTCCAGAAATACAAGAAAACCCAACGAAAAAAGTAAACTCACTAACAATCCCACCAATGAGCAATATATGTTATTGCTAAGTGCCATGGAGTTGGCTTCGACTCCTAGTGACCTTGTATATGGTTTCTGAGGAGTGGCTGGTGAGTTTGAACCGCTGACCTCATGTTTCAGTGCTTTATCTTACAGTGTGCCACACCAGGTTGCCTAGCAATACATAGTGATTGATATTTTTATGTATATTCATTCTGACTTTTATTTTTTTCTTAAATATTTGGATTAAATTGGCGATATCATTTTGTGTGTTACTTTTTCCACAATTATTTTTCTATGTCAGGAAATACATATATTAATTTTAAAGATTACAGAACATTCAATAATCATGTTTATTTTAGTTTGTTTAACCAGTTTCCTATTAGGTCTTTGTTGTTGTTATTGCTGTTGTTTAGTGTTGTCCAGTCAGTTCAAGCTCATAGGAACCCTGTATAGGGTTTCTGAGGAGACACTGATAAATTTGAACTGTTGACCTTTTGATTCAAACCAATCTTTCAATCCAGTCGTAGGTGACTTCTAATTTTCTTATATTATAATGTTGTTGTTGTTGTAAAGTGCTGTCAACTCAGTTCTGATTCATAGAGACTCTGTATAGGGTCCTACAGTACCACACCTACAGTGCCACATCTACAGTGCCACACCAGGACACTATACTGTGTTATAATGCCATTATTGTTAAGTGTCATCAAGTCAATTTCAACTCATAGTGATCCTGTATAGGGTTCCCAAGGAGCGGCTGGTGAGTTTGAACCACCAACCAACCTTGTGATTCAAACCAACCTTGCAGTCCAGCACATTATCCCACAATGCTACCCCAGGAGTCCTACATTATATTAGAATACAGCTGTAATAAACTTCCGTGTATTTCCTTTTAAACTAATTTCAGTTCACTTTCTTAGATAAATTCATAAAAGTGGAATGAGTAAGGGATTGTGAAAATGTCTCCAGTAGTTGTTTCCTGCTTTTCTTTTAGTATTTGAGCTCCTGGCATTTTGCTGATCACATGGGTACCTAAAAGTAGGCTACATTTCCCAGTTACCCTTTCAACCAAAAGCTACCTTGTGACCAAGATTTAAACAAGCAAACAAAAAACAGTTACCAGTGGGTCAACTCTGAGTCAGTATAGTCTCATGTGTGTTAGAGTAGAACTGCGCTCCACAGGGTTTTCAATGACTGATTTTTCAGAAGTAGATTGCCAGAGCTTTCTTCAAAGGCATCTCTGGGTGGACTCAAACCTCCAGTGCTGAACACATTAACCACTTGTCCCACACAGGGACTCCAGACTAAGTTTTAGGAATTGGGATATAGGAGAAGTGTAGTTTGTGATGTTTGAAAAATGTGTCTTTTAAAGGTAAGGTCGTCTTTTGCATTCCTTCTGGCTGAGAACTGAGAGGATGAGTAGAGGTCCAGGACCCACAAAGGACATGCAAAGAAGTTCTTCATTGAGGATGGGCTGGCACCATGGTATCTTGTACACAGACTCTACAAACCTGGGCCTGTCCGTCTCAAGAGAGAAGGTAATGCACTTTCATCATGCATGAGACACTTTAGAAGTTGCACAGCTTTTTCTCTCCTGCACAGCTAAAACTAATTCTAAATTAAACCCTGCCTCTGAAAGTTTACATATCTTGTACACATTGCCAAATTTGAATTCAGAAAGATTTTGCTGATGAATATTCCCACAAGTAAAGTGTAAATGAGAATTCCATTCTCCATTGATCCTAGAAAACTCTAGTTATTATCATTCTCTTTATGTCTTTGCCAATTTGAGAGTTGATAAATGGTGTCTTTTTGTTTGAATTTGCATTTTCAGGCTCATTCCTCTGAATCTTTCCCCCATTCTCTTCTGAATCTCCCATTATAAACTTCTGTCTGACTAGAAATTCAGATATATCACCTGTGTTGAATCAAAGCCATGAAGATCATTGGTTTTGTTCTCCGTTGAATGTTTCCTGCCTCCCCATCTCAAAAAGCCGCATTCTGATCCCCTAAGTCCTCAGGACTCATTGCTTGAATCTCACTATGAGCCCTTTGTCTTACTCTCCTGATCTCTTCTAGCAGAGACCTTAGAGTGCACAGGTGACTTTACTGAAGCACAAATTGTAAACATATTGATAAATTATATGCTGTTAGATAACCATAGAGCTTTAGCATTTATGGACACATTTCTTTCTAGTTTTCAGACCACGTTCACCTATGTGACCAATCCAAGGCCTGGTTTCCGATATCTTCTTACCTTTAGGGAAATGGGTTCTTTCTAACTGTCCTAGGATTTTTCCTCAATGTGCAGTGAAAAATGCCCTCAGATTTTCTCAGAAACTCAGTTTTGTTTTGTTTTCCACCAGGGTCAGCTCCTTCCACAAAACCTATTTAAAAGACAAAACCAAAATGACAGCAACAACATCAAGAACAATGAAAACAAACTTACAGTAAAACTCCTTAATTTAGAATATTCATGATTTCCACTATCCTTTCTTATTTTCTTTCCCCAACATCTCTGAGTTTCTCAGCAATTCTGCCTCCCTCCAAAGCATCACTTTGGAACTGTTGTTGTTAAGTGCCATCATCATGTTAGTTCCAATTCAGTGACCCATAGAAGGTTTCCATGGGGCAGTTGACGAGTTGGAATCTGCCAAACTGTGGTTCAAATCAACCTTGCAGTCCAGTGCTTTATCCCATAGCGCCTTACCAGGAATGTTGTTGTTGTTGAGTGCCGTTGAGTTGGTTCTACTGATTTTTTAATTAAAGCTGACCTTGAAGTCCAGTGTATTAACTCACAGTGCCACAGCAAAATGGTGATCATGCTGGTGGTGTACCTTGGAGTCGGTTCTGACTCATAGTGACCCTGTATAGGGTTTCTGAGGCCATAAATCTTTACGAGAGCAGAAAGCCTCATCTTTCTCCCACAGAACATCTGGTAGTTTCAAACTGCTGACCTTGAGGTTAGCAGCCCGATTCTTAACCACTATGCTACCAGAACTTCGAGCAGCGAGACGTGTAGTGAGGAGCTCCAACAACAACAACACAGAATACTGGGCCACAAGGCTGTTTAA
>NW_006408619.1:6491233-6493262 GCF_000296735.1 Chrysochloris asiatica
TGGACAGTAAATATGGAAGATCGTAGAAGAATTGATGTCTTTGAGTTGTGGTGTTGGAGGAGAATACTGAAAGTGCCATGGACTGACAAAAGAACCAATAGATCTGCTTTGGAAGAAGTGCAGCCAGAGTGCTCCTTGGAGGCCAGGATGGCTAAGCTTTGTCTCTCATTCTTTGGACATATTTTCCGGAGGAAACAGTTGCTGGAGAAGGATGTCATGCTGGGTAAGGTTGAAGGTCAGAGACAAAGAGGAAGACCTCTAACTAGATGGATTGGCCATGTGGCATCATTGATGAACTCAAGTGTGGCAGCGGTAGTGAGGTTGGCCCAGGATCAAACATTGTTTCATTCTGCTGTGCATGGGGTTGCTATGAGTGGGTTCCTACTCAATGGCACCTGACAACAACAACATGCTACCAGAGCTCTTTCCACAGCAGGGATAGCCATGGTCAATAACAGGAATCTTCACTCTTCTTGGAATCACTTCTAAATTCACACATCCTCTCCTCTTACTATTTATTAGTATCTACATTGCCATCGATATTAACATCCAGAAAATTCAATCGAGTTCTAATTAACATGGCCTTGACTAACATAAATTCTTACAAATCCAGTTTTATGCTTATAAAAGGAGTAGGGAAGATGGTGGAATACTGTTTTCTCCTTAATCTCTTTCCTTTCGGAATCAGGTAGGCCACTTGGGAATTCTTAATTTATCTTCTGTCTACTGCCTGTAGATATTGCTTCTGAGGACGTACAGAAACTTACAATCTCCCACTTTGTCCGTGAGTCTCTATCCATTTTCATTGCCTACACAATCTCTCATTTTCTAAAAAGGAGATATTTTATTGTGCTTTAGGTGAAGATGCATACAGTAGACTCAGTATTTTCATTTAATAATTTTTGTACAAATTGTTCAATGCATTGTTATAAATGTCACACTATATCAACATTCTCTTTTTTTTTCCACTTTGTTTTGTTCTGTTTCCATCTCTTGAGTTTCCATTTCCTTCCTTGCCTTTTCATCTTTGTTTTTGAATAAATGTTGACCATTTTGTCTCACATAATTGGTTATCAAAGGGAGCACATTACTCATGGAAGATACTGTTTGTTTTATAGACCAATCAATTATTTGGCTGTTATAGCACCTAGTTTTCCCAGGGGGGTCTCCCATCCTAGCACCAACCAGGCCTGATCCTACTTACCTTCTTATATCAAACAAGATCCAGCACATCAGGTTATTGTGGTATTGATGTCTTTGAGTGTTGTTGAGTTGGTTCCAACTCATAAAGACCCTATAAAGGGTTTCTGAGGAGCAGCTGGTGAATTTGTACCACCCAACCCTGCAGTTAGCAGTTCAGTGCTTCTTTACCTATAATAATCTATACCACACCTGAAGATTCTCTTTTAATAGGACATGAGAAAGATCTGTCATCAGCTTCTATAAAGATTGCAGCCTAGTTTGAAACCATATGGGGAAGTTCTACTCTGTCACGTGGGGTCGCTATGAGTAGGAAATAGATTCTACAACACACAACAATAGGAAACAGTTATTGAGTGTTTGCTACGGGTCAAGCTTTTTTCATGAATCATCTGGTTTAATCCTCAATATAGTCTTCTGAGATGGGTTCTATTCTCGTTATAGTTGTTGCTTTTGTTAAGTGCATTGGAGTCAGTTCTGACTCATAGTGACCCTGTATAGATAGTATTTCTGAAGACAGTTGGTGGGTTTAAAGCACTGATTCTTTAGTTAGCTGTCCAGTGCTTATCTCTCAGTTCCACACCAGGACTCTTCTTATTGTTATTAGTCTCTGTTATGAGGACTTTGATGTGTGGCACCACCATGTACAACAGAAACAGACTTTGCCATGTCCTGTGACATCAAGATTATTGGTCTACTCAAGTTCATTATTGTAGTCACTGTGCATTTTCAGTGCCACCAACATAGTGGTTCATTTTCCAGCACCATATTGAGTGATAGCCTGTTGTAATCCACAGGTTTTCACTGTCTAATATTTGGAAGTAGATCA
>NW_006408619.1:6494587-6500255 GCF_000296735.1 Chrysochloris asiatica
TTGATGGCACCTGACAACAACAACAATAATTAGCCCAAGAAGCCCAAGAGTGAAGATTCCTGTTATCGACCATGGCTATCCCTGGTGGCACAGTGGGTTAAGCATTAAGCTGTTGACCACAAGGTCTATGATTCAAATCCACCAGATGCTCCCTTCAAGATTTATGATACCAGAAACTCCATGGAGCAGTTCTACTCTTTTCTACATGGCCACTCTGTGTTGGAACGGACTCAACAGCAGTGGAATTGGGTTTAGTTGGTTTAAGGATCCTTAGTGGTGTACTTGTTAAGCACTTAGCAAAATGTCAGCCATTCAAAATCATGGAAAAAACCTAGCGATTTGCTCCCATCAGCATTGTTGTTGTTTAGTGCCGTTGAGTCAGTTCCAACTCATAGCGGCTCTGTATAGCGTTTCCAAAGAACAGGTAGCTGGTGGGTTTGAACTGCTGACTTGGTGGCTCACAATGTAGTGCTGATCCTACAGTGCTACACCAAGAGTCCTAGGAAACCCTATGGGACAGTTTTCCTTTGTCCTTTGAGGTTGCTATAATTTGAAATTGCTTTGGAGTTATTCAACAATAAGATAAGCTTATACAAGCATGGACGGAGCTCGAGTAGCATAGTGGTTACGAGTCAGGCTGCTAAGCTCAAGGTCAGCAGTTCAAAACTACCTGCAGTTCTGTGGAAGCAAAATGAGGCTTTCTGCTCCTCTAAAGATTTACAGCCTTGGAAGTCCTATGCAGGGTCGCTATGGGTCGGAACCGACTCCACAGCTTACCACCACCACAATGTAAGTATGCATGGTGCTAACCTGAAGTTTGCCGTTTTGAATCCACCAAAGGTACGGTACATTGGAGGAAAAGTCTTGAGATCTGCATATAAATAATCAACCATTGAAAATTCCATGGAGCTATTTGCTTGCGGTTCAGCCCTATTCATAACTACTAAGCTACCATAGCAACTCGGTATAGTGTTACCGAGGAGAGACTGGTGTTCAAACCAATTTGGCAGTCCAGCGCATTAATCCACAGAGCCACACCAGGACTCCTATGGTAGATTAGTGTTGTTAGTATTAGAGGAGCTCTTGTAGCGCAGTGGTTATGAATCAGGCTGAACTGCAAGGTCAGCAGTTCGAAACTACCAGCTGTTCCACGGGAGAAAGATGAGGCTTTCTGTTCCCGTAAAGATTTACAGCCTCGGAAACCCTGTATAGGGTCGCTATGAGTCAGAACCGGCTCCACGGCACACAATAACAACAACATTATTACAGTACTCTGTCTGGTATGGTGCAATGGGATAATGTGCTGGACGGCAAAGTCAGTTTAAACCACAAGGTCGGCGGTTCAAATTCACTGTCTGCTCCTTGGGAATTCTATACAGGGTCACTATGAATTGAAACTGACTTGATGGCACTTAATAACAACTAGTACTTTACTAAAGACAAATAAACCCTGTGCAAAAAAAGTGAAAAGAAATATAACTAATGTCCCTGAACAGTATCAGTAGAAATTGTTGAATGGGAACCTGCCTTGCTGTGTATACTTTCATTAAAACTTCAGATATAATAAATATTATTTTTAAAAATCAGAGTCTCAACAAATGCCTAACCGAATGACTAAATAAAGCAATGGTTATTTCAACTGCTGGCATGGATCAGGAGAAACTGGACACTCATTCAGCTTTCTTTTTAATTTCAGGAGAAACTTCCACTTTGTTGAGAAACTTCCAAATAATCAAACTAAATAGAGTAAAATTACCTCCATGCCCATCTGTCCATCCTCCCTCCTTTGACCTTGATGGCTGTCCAGGAATAGGGGCAAGTCAGAGTTGATAGTGATTGAAACAGGACAACATGGGTGTGGCTATAAAAGGCTTGATGCGGCACTGTGGATTCATGTGCTGGACCACAAGACATGTTTGAATCACAAGGTTGGTGATTCAAGCTCACCAGCTGCTCCTTGGAAAACCCATACAGGCTCGCTATGAGTTGTAACCACCTCAAAGGCACTTAACAACAACAACAACAACATAATAGGATAATATGAGGGATCTCCATGGTAATGAAAATGTTCTGTATCTTACTGGAACAATGTCAATATCTTAGGGTTCTGATATTGTATTATAGCTTTGGATAATGTCACTTTGGCGAGAAACTGGATAATGGGGATGGACAAGGGATCTGTCTGCACTATTTCTTATAACTATGTGTGAGTTTACAATGATTTCAAAATAAAAAGTATCATTACAAAGAAAACATCATGGAGCAGAGTTCTTGTCTGCTTCTTGACATAGGGTCAAGAAGTTCTTGACATGCAGTCACCATAAATCAGTTGGGTTGACAGCAAATAGTTTTACTGATAAGCTTAATATTATGGAAACTGTAATGACAAAAAATTATTCAGCCATATCAACAATTATAACTGGAAACACGAAAACTGGAAATACCTAAGTGGTAGTAATTGTGATGAAAGCATGTTGTAGCCACAAACCCACCCACAGTATGCTTTATGGACTACACTTGTTCACCATGAGTTTCAGAAACTGTGTGGATCAGTTTGCATTACATCATTAGGTCCCAACATCAATCTTAGGAGCGGGACACTGTTACTGTCCCATTTTACAAATGGTAAAACTGAGGAGAATGCCAGTAATTAGCCCACCTCAGACAGTGAGTAACTGTCAGACTCAGGATTTGAGTCCACATCTGCCCAAATTCAGAGTCTTTCTTCTTAACAAGAGATACTTAGTTATCAGTCATAATACATTACTTATTCATTTGAATAATATTACTATATCATATTAAAATAGCAGATGCATACAGGGGAAATCATTACCCAACCAAAAGACCCAACACACTACCATTGAGTTGGTTCTTACTCATTAGATGCTATAGGACAGAATAGACCTACTCATAGAGTTTCCTAGAATCTTTATGGAAGATGACTGCCACATCTTTCTCATCTGGAGCAGTTGGTGGATTCGAACCAGTGGCCTTTTGGTTAACAGTCACGTACTTTAAACACTGAGCCACCAGGGCTTAATTATCCAACAACCTTCCCCAAATTAAATCTGTATTTTTACCCTCATTCATTTCATCAAATGCATAAAAATGCATGTATCCAGTTTTACTTATTTACAGTAAGTTATATTATGGATAGAATTATATTTTCTACATCTTCCATTAATATTTCATCAAGCAGGCAAGTCTCTGGGCAATGAAGTTGAAAACTTGAGGGAAATAGATGATTTTCTAGCAACATATAAATTACCAAAATTGACCCAATAAAAAGTGGAAAATATGAATAGCTAATTGCCACAGTAAATTTAGCAAAAGACATCAGGATTAGGTGGATTTCCAGCTGAGTTTCTCTAATCTTTAAATAATAGGAAATTTCAATGCTGTTCAAAACAGTCATAGATAAAAAGATGGACATTTTTCCAATTCACTTATGTGTACACTTTAACTTTAATGCCAAAATATAATAAGGATGCTAGAGAAAAGAGAAATATTGACCAATCTCAATTCAAGTAGAATATTAGAAAATTGATCCTGTAAGCTTATTAAGAGAATAATATATTATGAAGAAGTTGGATTTATTCCAGGAAAAACAAGGTGGTTATTATCAAGAAGTCTATATTCATAATATATCAAGAAAAAGAACAAAATGTGCAAATAAAAATCAATACTGAAGTGATATTTGATAAAATATAGCCCTCTTTTAAATTAAAAAGGTTTAGTGAAATATAAAGGATAGACAAATAATATAAAAACTATGAAACCCAGTAGCAAATATTATGCTAAATAGTTTGTTGTTGATGTTAAGTGCCACTGAGTTGCTTTTGACTCACAGTGACCTGTACAGCACTTCTGAGACTGGAAAATTTTGCTGGAGCAGAAAGTCTCATCTTTCTCCCACAGACCAGCTGGTAGGATTGAACCATCAGCCTATGGTTTGAAATTCAGTGCTTATTCTCTAGAGTAGCATTTCAATTGAAAGGAGGAATTAAATAAGGATATATTCTATCACCATACTCCTAGTGTTGCACTGTAGGATCAGCACTGGACTTGGAACAACAAGGTTAGTCATTCAAAACCACCAGATGCTCCTCAGGAACCCTATGCAGGGTCACTTGAGTTGGAACTGACTCTATGGCACTTAAAAACAAAAGCATCTTCTGTCACCTTTGTTATTTAGTATTAACTTGTATGATCCAGTGAATGCAAACATAAGCACTGAAAAAGAAGAGCTAGAAATTTTTAATAATGATCAGATTGAATGATTCTCAGAAAACTCAAAAGACAAAAAGATACATAAGTACTAGAGCTTAAAAATGATTTTATTAGTAAGCAATAGACATTTAAGCATGAAAATATGGGAGAAAATTTTTGTGTTGGCAACAAAAATAAACTATGAAAGATTTAGAAATACTTTTTTCAAGAAAGACCATAAAATATATGGTGAGGTTATACACTTTCTTGGAAGATCTTAAACAATATTTAAATAAATGGGAAGGTATATTATTGGTTTTTTATAGTAGACTTAAGATGAGAAGCTATTAAAACTTTAAAAATTAATAAATATAGTAGTATTTCTGTTAGTGTCCAAGAGAATAATTGTATTTGATTACTTAAAATGCTCTTAAAATTTACATGCAAATACAATTTTCAGATAATAAGAAAAAAAAAAAAATATATATATATATATGTTTTATGAAAGGAAAGGAAGATAAGAGACTGGGTCATGCCAAGAGTCATAAAATTCTAAAACTACTTTAATCAAATCTATATGGCAATAGCCAGAGAAGATAATGGCCAGATTAAAGAATAAGAACAGAATATCAAGGACACATCCTGGTCTATATGAAAATTCACTTATTAACTCAGAAAAAAACCCAAGGTTTTAAATAAATGGCCCTGGTATAACTGGCTGTGAATCTGGAAGAAAATAAAATTTTACCTCAATTTTATACAATATACAATTTTTTTCCCAGAAGGATTAAAGACTAGTTTAAAAATGCATCAATAAAACTGTACATAACTATTATGAAGACAACATCCTCGATGCAGCTGAAGAGGAAATTTTCTAACCCATACTAGAATCCTCAAACCTGCAAACACATGTTTTGATGAAAAAATTAATACATTATCAATGATTGACCATATAATAAGTAAAATAAATAGGAAAATATGAGATTTGGAGAAAAGCCAAGAGCTCCTACAGATCATGGAATATTAATAATAATTTCACCAAGAAGCAAACCCCAAAGTCAACAAACTATGAAAAGTCCAAATTCACCAGTGGTAAATAATGAAATGCAAATTTAAGCAAGAAACTATCTCATCACACCTATCAAAATAAAAACTCAGAGACAAATATTGCTGAGTTAAAGTAAGGAACAGGATTACTGCTGTTGTTGCTGTTAGTGCTGGTAAGTGGCTACTGACTCACAGTGACCTTGAATAAGGTTTCCAAGAAAGAGCTGTTGAGTTTGGAGCACCAAAATTGCAGTTCGAACAACTCTTGAGGTAGAGTCCTTATTATACAGAGCCACACGAGGATTCCAAGGAGCTCTGGTAGCATACTGGTTGAGAATCGGGCTGCGAACCTCAAGGTCAGCAATTTGAAACTACCAGCTGTTTCATGGCAGAAAGATGAGACTTTCTGCTC
>NW_006408619.1:6500830-6513590 GCF_000296735.1 Chrysochloris asiatica
CCAGGCTCAATGGCCTGGAGCCAACAACTTGGGTGAGACCAAGTGGGAGAGCAAGCCGACCCACCAGGGACTAATGCATGCAGGAACCTTGGAGACAAAGGTTGACGATATTATTGGTTTGGTTCTGATATTTTTTGGTATCTTTTCATTGGCCTCTTGCTGTGTGTGTACCTGCATTATGGTGACTAGAGGGGATGCCTGAGTGAGTGGACACCCCCACCACTGGAGGGTTCTTCTACCATGCATGTGCACAGATCCTCTCAGCAGTCAAAGTTCAGTCCCACTTAAAACCAACCCAGCAACACAAAATGGCAACAGCCAGCCCTGAATTGTTTATTAATAGAGAAAGTCCAGAACAGGGGTCACTTAAAAAGCCAGCCCCTGTTTAAAACCAACCTGCAGTGGAAAACATCCGGCCCTGAAATATTTACGAGTAGGGAAAAGGCCAGAAAGGGGATGTGAAGTGGGAGAGAGTCTAAAAAAACAGGCTAAAATTAAATCCTGAGGTACAGCATAACTACTAAGAGTGGCATCTTGAAATTTATCAGACTGACTTGAAGGCAAGAAGCTGAAAGAGGATATTACAGTCATACTCATATTAGGCTACACATTTTTTTTTTTTTCTCTCTCTCTCTCTCCTATTTTCTATGATTATAGACTACAGTTTACTATCTGTTTTTTTGTTTTTGTTTTGTTTCATTTTTTTCTGTTGCTGTTGCTGTTGTTTTTATTTGGGGGGTCCTCCTTTTATCTTTAGGGGGCTCTTTGTCTCCCTATATTACCCAAGAAGAGACAGCAATTGCTGCCAAATAGTCAAGCTACAGTAACACCCTATTAAGCCCCACAATCCAGGCAAGAACCATACCAAACTGCTGTACACCAGGGGGGCAGACAACACCTGTGAAAGTTACTCTGAGTTAAGCAACAAGAAGAATGAAAAGAGAAGCCCATATCCTGAGCACATCTACCTGGAGGCAATTAGAAGCATAAACAATACCAAAACATTAGTATTAAATATTAAGGCCACAGCTAACCACTGAACATGCCTGAGAAGCAAAAGCAGATGACCATATCAGCACACATCCAGAAAAAAAGATAAAATGTCTGAGACAAATGACCTAGAGGTAGACCTGGATTCTGAAAGGAGGGCAGGCTTTGGAAATTCCTGAGAAACAATTCATAAAAATGATTATAAAATATTTCAAAACACTTTATAATGGATTTGAGAAAAATAAGAAAGAAGGCAGGAAAGTGCTAGCGGAACAACAAAATAATATAGATACAGCATTGGAAACAATTCAAAACCTACAGGAAGAGGTCCAAACAATGAATAATAGAATATCAGAAACAGACAATATACTGAAAAGGCAAAGGAGTAGAATAGAAGAGATGGAAGGCAGAACAAGTGATCCAGAAGACAAATATCTTAAGATAGAAGAACAAGCACAAAAAAGGATAAAAAAAATCTGAAGAAGGTCTAAGATACATGTTGAATAACATGAATTGGAATAACTTAAGAATTATTGGCATTCTGGAACAGGAAAAATCTCACAATTCCACAGAGGAGATAGTTGAAGAGCTGCTGAAAGAAAATTTCTCTAACATCCTGAAAAGCGAAAAGATAAACATTCAAGAAGCTCAATGAACCCCAGGAAGGATAGACCCTAAAAGAAGAAAATCACCAACACATATCATAATCAAGCTCTCCAAAATCAAAGACAAGGAGACAATGCTGAAAGCAGATAGGGAAAACAGAAGTGTCACTTACAAAGGTAAGCAAGTCAGATAAAGCTAGGATCTCTTAGCAGAAACCATGTAAGCAAGAATGCAATGGGGAGACATATGTAAAAGCCTGAATGAAAAAAGTGCCAACCAAGAATCCTTTATCCAGCAAAGCTATCAATCCATACAATGGTGTAATCAAAACATTCCAGGATAAACAGAAGCTAAGGGATTTTGCCAAAGCCCACCATGTGCTACAAAATATTCTAAAGGGAGTTCTGTGGACTGAGAACCAACAAGAACAGACAACAACCAGAGATCGACATATGTGGCAGCACATTCCAGAACTCAATCCACAGATGAAAGACTTGAGAACAGAACAAAACTATAAGAACAAACTCAGAAAATCTGGGAGGTCAGTCTATGATCAAAAACAGTTTTAATGTGAAAAAATATAAACATGTAGGAACAGAGATCCATTGGAGAGAAGCTCAGGTAGATTACAGAATAAAATAGACTGCACTAAATGGAGATAAAACTTAGTGGAATATAAGAAAACCTCAAATAAAATTAACACTTCAGAACATACCAAGAAAATGAAAATCCAAGAAGAACATGGAAACATTAAAACTATGAGGAAACTTACAAGAAGGAATACAAAAAAAAGTGAACTCAGTACAGTAATACAGGCAGAACAAAAAAAGCAGGAACACCACAAAAAAACAAACAAACATAATGGCAGTAATTAATCCATGTTCTTGTTGTTGTGAAGTGCCTTCGATACGGTTCTGACCCATAGCCACCCTGTATAGGGTTGCCGAGGAGCAGCTGGTGAGCTTGAACTTCAGACCTTGAAGTTCAAATGGCTTTGAAGTCTGGCACATTAACCCACAGTGCCACACCAGGACTCCAATTACCTATCCATAATTGCACTGAGTGTAAACTGATTAAATGCACCATTTAAGAGACAGAGGATGGCAGAATGGATAAGAAAACAAGATCCTTCAATATGCTGTCTGTAAGAGACACATCTAACACACAGAGACAAAAACAGATTAAAAGTGAAAGAATGGAGAAAAATATACCAGGCTAATTGCAATAAAAAACAAACAAGAGTGGCAGTACTAATCTCTGATAAAATAAACATTCAGGCAAAAACCAGTGTAATAGATAATAATGATTAAAGGCACAATTGAAAAAGATGACATAACCATAATAAATAATTATGCTCCCAGTGAAAGAGCTCCAAAATATATAAAGCAAATGCTGATAGATTTGAGGAAAGAAATAGATGAATCAACAATAATAGTGGGTGATTTTTATACACCTGTTTCAAATGTGGATAGAACACCAGAAAGAAATTTGACAGACACTGAGGAACTAAACAACACAATCAGCCAACTGGATTTCATAGATGTGTGCACAACATTCAGCCCAACAACAGCACAATACACATTCTTTTCCAAAGCACATGGAACATTCTCCAGAATAGACCAAGTCTTGGGCCAAAAAATAAATCTCCATGAATTTACAAATATCAAAATACTACAAAGCATCTTCTCAGACCACAGCGCTATCAAATTAGAAATCAACAATAGGAAGACCAAGGAAATAAAATCAAATACATAGAAACTGAATAACACCCTGTTGAAAAGCAACTGGGTACTAGAAGAAATAAAATGTGAATTCACAAAGTTCCTAGAAAGAATGAGAACAAAAACACAATATACAAAATCTTTGGGATATGGCAAAAGCGGTGCTGAGAGGAAAATTTATTGCAATAAATGCATACATCCAAAAAGAAGAAAGAACCAAAATTAACACATTAACACAGCACCTCCAAAAATTAGAAACAGACCAATAGAGGGAACCTACAGCCACCAAAAGAAAAGAAATAATAAAGATTAAAGTAGAAATAAGTGAGAAAGAAAACAGAAAAACTATAGAAACAATCAACAGGACAAAAAGCTGGTTCTTTGAAAGGATTAACAAAATTGTCAGACCGCTGGCAAACCTAACAAAAGAAAAGAGGGAGAAGACACAAATAACATGCATTAGAAACCACATGGGCAATGTCACAAAGGAACCAAATAAATCAAAAGGATAATAACAGAATATTATGAAAAGCTGTATTCCAAAAATTTGAAAACTTAGAAGAGATGGATACATTTTTAAAAAACACATGACCTACCTACATTCACATAGAGTTAAGCAGAAAACCTGAACAGACCCATAACAAAAGAAGAAATTGATCAGATCATTAGAAAACCTCCAACCGAAAGAAGTCCAGGACCAGATGGCTTCACTGGTGATTTCTACCAAACATTCAGGGAAGAGCTGTTACCAATTCTACACAAATTATTCCAGAATACAGAGGAGAATGGAACACTTTCTAATACATTTTATGAAGCAAGCATAACCCTCATACCAAAACCAAGGAAGGACGTCACTAAAAAGAAAATTATAGTCCCAAATCCCTCATAAATATAGATGCAAACGTTCTAAAAATATCCTAGCAAACAGAATCCAGCAGCATACCAAAAAAAAAAAAAAAAAAAAAAAGCATCATGATCAAGTGGGATTCATATCAGGGATGCACGTATGGTTCAACATTATAAAAACAATCACTGTGATCCACCATATAAATAAGAAAAAGAAGAAAACAACAATAGATTGATACAGAAAAGGCACCAGACAAAATCCAACATCCATTCCTGACAAAAACACTCAACAACATGGGAATTTAAGGGAAATTCCTCAACATAATTAAGAGCATATATAAAAAAAAAACCAACAGCCTACATTACTCTCAATGGAGAGAAACTGAAAGCCTTCCCTCTGCGGACACGAACTGAGCAAGGATGCCCTTTGTCACCACTCCTATTCAATATTGTACTAGAAGTCTTTGAAAGAGCTATACAACAAGACAGGGAAATTAAAAGCACCCAAATTAGCAAAGAGGAAGCAAAATTCTATTTGCAGATGACATGATGCTATACAAAGAAAGCCCCAAAGACTCATCAATAAAGTTATTAGACCTCATTAGAAGATTCAGCGCAAAGTGGCAGGATATAAGATCAACATACAAAAATCTGTTGGATTCCTCTATATCAATAAAGATAGCACTGAAAATGACATTAGGAAAACAATACCATTTGCAATAGCCACCAAAAGGATGAAATATCATGTACCCAGACTAACAAAGGACCTATACAAAGAAAACTACATAACACTACTATAAGAAACCAAAAGAGACCTACAAAATTGGAAGAATATACCATGCTCCTGGATAGGAAGACTTAACATTGTGAAAATGTCAATACAACCCAAAGCAATTTACACATATAATGCAAACCCAATCCAGATTCCCAAGACATTCTACAAAGAGATGGAAAAAAATATTATGAACTTTATATAGATAAGAAACAGACCCAGGATAAGCAAAGCAATGCTTAAGAAGAAGAATAAGGTTGGAAACCACTTACTACCTGATTTCAAAATTTAATACATGGCTAAAGTGGTCAAAACAACTTGATACTGGTGCAATGAAAGATACATTGGTCAATGGAACAGAATCGAGAATTGACAAATTAACCCATGCACATACACCCAATGGATTTTTTACAAAGTGTCTAAATATATCATATGGGGGGGGTGGCGGTGATAGTTTCTTCAACAGATGATACTGGCAGAACTGGAAAACGATAAGCAAAAGATTGAAACAAGAACTATATCACAATCCTTACACAAAAGCCAACTCAGCATGGATTAGAGACCTAAATATTAATCCCATAATTATGAAGGCCCTCAATGAAAAAATAGGGACAAAGGAGAGGACTCTAATACAGGGTATACACAGACTACCAAACATTTTGAAAATACACAAACAAAAATAGACAAAATAGATGATTGAGAAATACTAAAAATTAATAATTTACGTGCATCAAAACACTTCACCAAAAGAGTAAAACGGGAGCCCACAGAATGGGAAAAAATAATTTGCAACGACACAGTGGACAAGGGACTAATTTCTAAAATATATAGGAAAATGAAACACATCTAGAAGAAAAAGACAAATAACCCAATTAAAACATGGGCACAGGTCATGAACAGACAGTTCATTAATGAGGAATCCAGGCAGCCAACCAAAATATAAAGAAATGTTCATGATCACTAGCAATTGTTGTTATTGTTAGGTGCCATTGAACTGGTACCAACTCATAGTGACCTAATGCACAGCAGATGAAACACTGCCAGATTCTGGGCCAACCTCACTATTTTTGCCACACTTGAGTCCATGGATGCTGCCACTTGGCCAATCCATCTCACTGGGGGTCTTCCTCTTATTCTCTGATGCTCCACCTTACCAAACATGGTATCCTTCTCCAGCGACTGGTCCCTTCTGACAATATTTCTGAGGTATGAGAGAAGAAGTTTGGGCATCCTGGCCTCAAATGAGCACTCTGGTTGCACTTCTTCCAACACAGATCTGATTTTTCTTTGGCAGCCCATGGCACTTTCAATATTCTCTTCCAACACCATAACTCAAAAGCATCAATTCTTCTATGGTCTTCTTTATTTACTGTCCAGCTTTCACATGCATACGAGGGTATTTAAAATACCATAGCTTGGGTCAGGCATACCTTAGTCCTCAAGCTGACATCTTTGTTCTTCAACACTTTAAAAAGTTCTTGTGCAACAGATTTGCCTGATGCAATACGTCATTTGATTTCTTGACTGCTGCTTCCGTGAGTGTTAATAGTTTATCGAAGAAGAATGAAGTCCTTGACAACTTCAATCTTTTCTCCCTGGATAAGAATATTTTTTATTGGTCCAGTAGTGAGGACTTTTGTTTTCTTTACATTGAGATGCAATTTATACTGAAGGCTGTGTTCTTTGATCTTCATCAGTAAATCTTTTAAGTCCTTTTGGCTTTCAGCAAGTAAAGTTGTATCATCTGCATATTGCAGGTTTTTCATGAGTCTTCCTCCAATCCTGATGCCATGGTTTTCTTCATACAACCCACCTTTTCGGATTATTTGCTCAGCATACTGGTTGAATAATTATGGTGAAAGAATACAACCTTGTTGCACACCTTTCTTAATTTTAAACCATTCAATGATCCCATGTTCTGTTCAAACAACTGCCTCTTGGTCCAAGTACAGATTCCTCATGAGCACAATTAAGTGATCTGGAATACTCATACTTCGCAATGTTCTGCAGAGCTTGTCATGATCCACACAATCAAAAGCCTTTGCCTAGTCAATAAAGCACAGGTAAACATCTTTCTGATATTCTCTGATTTCTTCCAAGATCCATAGGTCATCAGCAATGATATCCCTCTTTCCACAGTCTCTTCTGAATCCGGCGTGAACCTCTGGAAGTTCTCTGTGTGCTGAGGACCATGGGGCATGCTTGCAGGTTGTATATCCTTTGGTTGTTTGATGATGCATGGAGGGGATTGTAATCATGGTAGTGATAGGATGAATATAAAACTAACGTTCTCCCATGTAAACTATCACATAATTCACAATAAAAACTTAAAAAAAAGAAAAAAAGAGTGAAAGCAAGATGAAAAGTAAAATAATACAAAACCCCCACATTTTTCTGTGCATAATTATGGCACATAGTTGTTGTTCAGTGCCGTGGAGTCGGTTCAGATCCGTAGCTACTCTGTATAGTGTTTCCCAGGAGCGAGCGGCTGATGGAGCTTGAGCTACAGACCTTGTGGTTCAAACAGCTTTGCAGACCAGCGCGTTGATCCACAACTCCACACCAAGCGTAACTATGGTGAAAAATATAGTGATATTATGGCTGCTAATTACCAAAGGAGTCCTGGTGTGGCGCTGTGGGTTAATGCGGAATCGACTCGAGGCACTTAACAACAACAAGTTGCTGTAAAGTTGATGTCAGTGGCCATGTTGTTGTTGTTGTTAAGTGTCCTCAAGTCAGTTCTGATCCATAGTGACCCTGTATAGGGTTTCCAATTAGCAGCTGCTGAACTTGAATCAACAACCTTGCAGTTCAAACGGCTTTGCAGTCTGGCACATTAACCGACAGATCCACACCAGAACTCATAGTGGCCATAAATATTATAAAATAAAACACTGTCCTGTCCTGCCTCATCCCCATAATCATTGCTTTGTTTGAGCCCATTGTTGTAGTCTTGAATGAATCAATCTCATTGAGGGTCTCCCTGGTTTTCACTGATGCTCTAATTTAAAAAATAGGATGCCCTGCTCCAGGGATTAGGCCTTCATAATGACTTTCGCAAAATTAGTGAGATGAAGTCTTGCCATTCTAGTTTCTAAAGAGGATACTAATATGAAAGGTTACTGATTAGGGGTTTAACAAGCATTGGGAGCGTACTAGAGGCAGACCATTCAATTGGTTGAAATGCCAAAAGAGTATAAGTAAAAAAAAAGAGAGAGAACAAAAGATTGCACTAAAAATATGCATAATACATTCACTTTTGTGTTTCTGATAAAACTATGCCTGTGGGTATATGTATAAAGAAAATATAGAAAAGGTAGAAAAAGAGAAATGTGCTCCACAGAGTTTTCTATGGTCGATTTCTTGTAAGTAGATCAGTACCTCTGAGTGAACTGAAGCCTCCAAACTTTCAGATAGCAGGGTCTGAGGGACTCCTGAGTGGAACAACAGGTCCAGGGAAATAACTGGTAGCCAATGAGGTGAATTGTGGAAAGGTATATCGTTGCACAAACATTTTGTCTCCTAAAAACGAATAATAAGAGCAGATGTGTACCCTGGCTTCTTAATGTGCTAAGGAGAAATTTTGCATCAATTCCTTGAAACCCCATGCTGACTCTTAGGTAAGTATGATTTTAATCCCCATATACAGACAAGGCACAGAGAGATCATGTAGTTTGCCCTTTGTCACACAAGTTTCAATGGGCAGAACTGGACTCCAAAGACTGTCTGGTTTCAGGATCTGAGCCTGTAGCCACGACCCTCTGCTATGTCTCAGTGCAAAGAAAGAATGAAAGAAAAGGGAATACAAGTATAAAAGATGTTCAGATTCAAGCATCCAAGTTTGGTTTAAAAAGATTGGTCAACCTCAGAGTTTAATGTCCAGCAACAGTGCAGAAATACATTTACTTTCTGAGTAGATTCAGAGAAATTAGTAATGTTGCTCTGTTTTGAGACTGAATCAATCCTGCAACTTTTGTTTGTTTCTACACACATGCATACAGCCAATGCTACCTTTAATGTTTCTCTCCTAATCCTTATTTGCGATGAAACTGATTTTATCAGTTGCCGTTTTGCCAACCATGGTGTTTCTTAAGATTTGGCAAGGGATTTCTGCACTGGGAATTCCCCTAAGTGGATATGTCAGCACTGATGGGACAGAAGTGATTCACTTGGTTGGTGACAAGCTGTAGTGGACCCTTGGGGGATACTGGGAATGGGAGGCGGAGCACTCCGGAAGTAAATGAACCACCTTTGGTCATGCGCTAGCTTAGATCCAGGGCAGAAATAGAACATAGCTCTCTTGTGGTTCTCACACGCAACCTGCAGCATAGCACTCAGAATTTTTCCCCTTTTACGCAAAACAAAACCAACTCCTTATTGAAGATTTTATAAGGGACATGGCACACATTCCTATAATATATTGTTGTTGTTGTTAAGTGCTGTGCAATCAGTTCTGACTCATAATGACCCTGTGTGGGTTTTCTGAGAGGCAGATGGTGGGTTTGAAATCCTGACTTGTTGATTAGCTGTCCAGCACTTTTCCTACAGCTTCATACCAGAACTCCAAACTATAGTACCTAACATAGAGCATTCCGTTGTTTGTTTGTTTGTTTTTTCAATTGTTCTGAGTGGAATATGTCAATCACAAAAGTGGAATATGTCAATCACAAAATGATCTCACTTATAAAAAACAACAGCAAGAAAATGCAAATGTACAGAGAAAATGTATACCAGAGGTTCCAGGGGGCAGGAGGGGGATTTTATTGTCATGGAAATAATGCACTGATTAAGGGTAGGGTTGCATAGTCAATTATTATAATTGCTGTTAATAAGATTAACTTATTGTGAAAAGTTGAATTGGCATAAGCTATATGCAACAACAACAAAAAAAAGGTAGGTGCGGAGGCTGCTTGTATAGAACCTAAAACCTTATGGGATATGCTTTCTGAGTTTGGAAGTTTAGGGTCATGGCTTCATGAGGTATCATTAAACTTTAAACCAAAAAAATAGACCTTAAAGTCTTCTTGAAACCAAACAATAGTTTAGTTTAACTAGCAAAAACAGATTTTTAAGAACAATCTATATAGAATCAGGAGTCCTGGTGTGGTACTGTAAGATAAGCACTAGACTGATAACCCAAAGGTCAGAGATTGAAACCTATCAGCTGCTCCTTGGAAACCTTGTTTAGAGTTGCTATGAATTAGAACCAACTCCACTTAACAACAACATCAACACTATGGAATTGCATTGATAATAACAATATGGAAAATTGGAACCAGGTAAGAGTCTTGACATACACAGTACAAATTTAGATACATTTCTTGGTATATCCTGATAAAACAATCAGTCCTTCTAAACTATGGTCACATCTTATTGGGGACAGTGAGGACTCAGAGTAGAGCTAAAATATATGGACATTTGCTAGTAAGAATGTAGAATAGAATAGCGTAAAGAGTATAAAAGCATGCGTAATTATTCCTAAGAAGAAAAAAAAATCATTAAAAAAAAATTCACAACCAATTAGTGATCTCCATACATGCTAATTGCTCTCTGGGAGAGATGTCCTGTCAAGTATGGCAGGCTAGTCTATGCAAATGGAGAAAGTGTGAATGAGTGAGCACATTGATTTGGAGGTAGAACAAATTCTTATCTCACAGGTTCAAATTTTCCAGGTTCATGAATATGACACATTAATATTCATTAAGTGGAACACATTATCATTTTAGAAAGAGATTACAAGGGACTCACTATTTTCATTTCCTCACATTTTCCAATTAGGGGACCTACTTTTGCATATAATCTGCTTTCTGTTGCCGAGGGCTTTTCAGCCATGTTCTGGCAAGGGGCTTTGGAGCTAAGTTCAGCTTCTGTTTAAGAAACAGGAGAAAACTGAATTACAATTATATTTTTTAATGACAGGTTAATGTTGTTATAGTGAACCTGATCAGAAAGAAGCCAAACTCTAGAAAGAGAAGGCATGAACTACTCTGGGGGAACTCAGAAAATGAAGTTTAAGAAGGAATTCACAGTTTTCTTAGTTGCCTGTGATTATCAAGAAATAAATGCATCTTGGAAAAGATCTTGGAATTCTCATTAAGCAAAGAGAAGTGACCATGTAAGGGAGTGGGGTGGGGGGGCTCTTATTCCTGTGGAAGTGAATAAAATGGGCAGGCTGAAAACTATAGCAGAAAGCTAATAACCAAAGTAGGGAGGGAAACAATGAACAAACCACACGTGTATTTCCTCCAAATTAATATTTCAGTTTCAGAAAACTAAGAAATTTGTGTTAAATCATGGTTTCATCCTTGATATTATCAGATGAAGTAGTAGGCCTAGTTTTGTTTGGATTCTTTTAAGAAAAAATTTCAAATAAACTGTGGCTATTTCACTTGATATAGTAATGTTTACCTATCATTGATCTACATTTGAGGCAGAACTTCTATGGAATGTCCCTTAATTTCTATTTAAAACATATATTCATGAATATGTGAGTACATAGCTACAATTCTTTTCCTAATTAAAAAAAAAAAATCTCATTTGTTCTATCTCTGTATATTTATGAAGAATTACACACATGACAAAAAAAAAATATATATATATGTAAAGTATAAAATAATATGTAAGGGAAAGTGAGAATTTGTTTTTCTTGTAATGATCCACTAGTCCTTAGTCCTATTTCCAGAAGGATATATTTACTCCTGCTTTTGCATTTCTTTTTACACATAGACTATGCACATACTCATACAAGTTGTTTTCAACTACATAATTTGATGCATGCTCCACACATTCTACTTTGACAATTTCACTAACAATCTGTCTCAGACATAATTCTAAGTCAACATTTTTAGTTTATAAATTGACTCACTCAAGGGAGATATACTTCAGTAGAATAACCTAGCCACTTGGTATGTAAATAAACAAATGATCTATGCATAACAAGCCATGAAGAGGATTGGTACCCAGAGATGTTGCAATATATATCTAAAATGTCCAATTTCCAAAAAGTAGTTATAAGACATGCAAGGGTATGGAAAGTCTGTCCCACAAATGAAGGGAAAATACAGTGAAGCAACTGTCTCCAAGAACAGTCCACACTAAGGCATCACAGACAAAGGCTACAAAGAGGCTCTTATAAATATATTCAAAAGTATAAAGACCACCATGTTTAAGGAAGTAAAGGAAAGAATGATGATAATGTCTGGTCAAATGAAATTATTAATAGATGATCAATATAAATTATAAGAAAAATAGAAATTCTGGAATAAAACAGATCATTAAAGTATTTAGTTATGTGTCTCAATAGTATACTTCAACTGTTCAAGAATAGATTCACATAGATTACACAACCTGAAGAACAGAGATTTTTTTTTTTTTAAAGGAATCCATATAAACGGGTAGTGTCAGAGAAATGCGTGACATTCTTGTTGTTTTTGTTATCAAGTGTCCTTGAGTCAGTTCCATAGCAATCCTGGATAGCATTTCAAGGAGCAGCTGGTAGGTTTGAACTGTCAGCATCATGGTTAGCAATCAAGTGTTTATCCAATAACACCACAGCAGAAGCATACAGGGAATACTAGAAAAGGATGAGAGAGAAAGACGCTGAAAATTATTCAAAGACATAATTGCTGAAAAATTTTCCCCTAATTGATGCAAAATGTATACTCCAAAAAGTACAAAATGTTGTTTAAAAAAATGAAAGATGATCTAAAGAAATGTTCAGAGATTGGAAGAATTCATATTGTTGTTGTTGTTGTTTGTTGTCAGGTGCCATCGAGTCAGAACCGACTCATAGCGACCCCATGGACAGCAGAACGAAACAATGTCC
>NW_006408619.1:6515072-6551121 GCF_000296735.1 Chrysochloris asiatica
TTCAAGGTCATATTTTGGCTCTTGTGGACTTGTTTTCATTTTCTTCAGCTTCAATTTGAATTTGTATATGAGCAATTAATAGTCTGTTCCACAATCTTCCCCTGACCTTGTTTTGACTTTTCCATCGTCTCTTTCTACAGATGCAGTCAATTTGATTTCTGTGTATTCCATCTGGAGAGGTCCATGTGTATAGTTGTCTCTTATGTGTCTAAAGAAAGTATTTGAAATGAACAAATCATTTATTTTTCAGAGTTCTATCACACGATCTCCAGCATCATTTCTAGGTATCCCTATTCAAATCAATTAAATTGGATCTCTATCTTACCTAAAAATTAGCTCAAAATGGATAAAACACCTAAATGTAAGAATTGTAACTATAAAAATTTTAGAATGCATACAGGTAGATCTTTTTAAGAAGGTAGTTAGTGATGACTTCTGCAAAAACTGTGGGTGGGCCATGTCTGACTTCCTCTGACTTTACAAGGAGAATCAGACTCAAAACCATCCCAAGGCAGATTCCTAAGAAGTGGAGGTTGAACATGCCTCCATTCTATAACCTTCTGTACCCAGTTCTGACAGCAAACATCCCTCTTTTAGCGCTCTGTTTCACATCTTGATTCACATCTCCATTCAATCCATTGGAATGACCACACTGAAATCATAACAATACACCCAATTATAGGGTTTATTAGAGAAGTAAACAGGACATAATTAAAAATCAGAAACAACTCATGATGAAGCAGTTGCCCAATCAGGAATGCCTCTTGTCTGCCATATTGCAGGCACTCCTCGCTCTTGGCTTTGACTATTCACCCATGTGGCCCTGTAGTCTCTGGCCTGCTCCAACAAGTGTTACAAACCTTATTTAACCACTCTGTAAATGCGTAAAAGGTACATTTTGCAAACCAGCCTCATGCCCATAGGCACTCAGCTTTACTTGATTCATGGGCCTAGAAGCCTGCAACTGCTCTGTCTCTCTATGCCACAGACTCTGCCACCACCTCTTCTGTCGCTGCTTTTCTAGGTAGGAATCTCATGCTCCATTAGTAGTGGTCCTGGGATTGTTTTTCTTTCTTGACGGCCCTGGGATTGTCTGTCTCTGCTTTTGAAATGACTGCTTTTAAACCTTGTTGGTGTTGCTAAGTGCTGATGAACGGATTCCAACTCATAGCATTAACCTGCAGCACTACATCAGGACTCCCCTTTTAAACCTAGTGGATGGCAAAACAAATCAATCCCAATGTTATGGTCCTATAAACTCATTGGTTGGGAACGAAGAAGACACTGGATAGAAAAACCATGTCAAGTAAATTTAAGGTCACACAGTTTCTTGGATATGACATCTAAAATACAAGCAACAGCAACAAAAATCATGATAAATTTTATTTCATCAAGTATGGTGCTTTAGGGTAACCACAAGGTCAGAGTTCAACCTGACCAATCACTCCTCAGAAATGCTATGCAAGGTTGCTATGAGTCAGAACTGACTCCAAAGCACTTAAGGAAAACTACATGAAAAGACAACAAACAAACGTAATAAAATCCTATTTCCCAGGATAAAGAATTTTTACAACTCAATAATAAGAAGACCAACAGCCCAACTAAATGGTGGGCTAAGAATTTGAAAATATATTTCTCCAAAGAAGATACACAAATAACCAATAAGTGCAATAAAAGACGTGCAACACCATTATTTATCAAGGAAATGAAAAAAAATGAACAGTGAATAATCACTTCAAATTCACTTCTTATTGTTGTTAAGTGTTGTGTCATTTCCTGCTCATAGGGATTCTGTATGGGATTTCCAAGGAGCAGTTTTTGTTATTGTTGTTAAGTACCATCGAGTCAATTCTGACCCATAGTGACCCTGTGCAGGGTGTCCTAGGAGTGGCTGGTGATACTTGAACCACCAATCTTGCAGTTCAAACCAACTTTGTAGTCCAGTGCATTATCCTAAAGGGCCACACAAGGACTTCACTAGGAGGGCCATAATAAAAAGACAGATAATAAAAGGTCCACAAGGATTTGGAGAAGCAAGAACTCTCATACATTGTTGGTGAGATTGTAAAGTGCTGTAGACATTTTGGAAAGAGTCTGGCAGGACCTCAAGAAGTTTTCCATGCAGATTTCTATTTGACCCACTAATGACACAATTAGACATATACCTAACAGCAATAAAAACTTGTACATGAATGTTCAGAATAATATTTAAAATAGCCCAAAAGAGAAGACCATCCAAATATCCATCAACTGTGTTTTACCCATACAATATAATATTATTCTATCATAACAATAAACTAACCATTGATAAATGTTCCAACACGAGTAAAATTTGAAAGCATGCAAAATGAAAGAAACCAATAAGAAAAGACAACTAATTGCATTTATATGAAATGTCCAGAATAGGAATATCTATAACGTTAGAAAGTAGATTAGCATTTGCCTAGGGTTAGCGTAGTGGTTACGAATCGGGCTGCGAACCTTAAGGTCAGCGGTTCGAAACTACCAGCCGCTCCGCGGGAGAAAGATGAGGCTTTCTACTCCCGTAAGGATTTACACCCTCGGAAACCCTGTACAGGGTCGCTATGGGTCGGAACCGACTCGACGGCACTTAACAACAACAACAACAAATGTGATAGAGATATTGGATAATAATAGATAAATATTATTGGTTTTCTTTTGTAGGTGATGAAAATATGCTAAAATTGACAACTGTTACTATACAAAAATGTTCATTTTGAATGGATGAATTATACAGTAAATGAATTGTATCTCAAGAAAGCTGTTATTGAAAAGTTATATAACTTAACTCTTCACTAGGGTTACTTTTGATCTATGCTTGAATTTTTAAAACACAGGAAAGAAATTGTTATTGAGAAGACCACCATTAATTTCACTTACACTTGAGAAGAACACTACTTTCTCACTAAAATAGAATAAAACTTTCAAGACATTTCCATGTTGGATTTCACATCCAACATTATGAACAAAATTCTTATTTGGTTCCTCAAAATATGCAAGCAAACTCCTAACCAAATGGATGATACCAATATTAATTAGGCTTCTGACTATTTAAGGGAAAGACTGAGTGCAATTTACAAAGAAAGAAATATAACTATTTACACAGAATTTATCAAAGTTTCCTTGGAAAATTATGAGTTTGTCTACCCCACTGTGAGAAAAGCTGATTAATGAAATCATGAAAAATTAGAGCTGGGAGAGACCCTAGGGATCATCCAGAGTAAATGGTTAGTTTTAGAAAATGAGCATACTGAAAGACGGAAAGGGGAAATGTTCTGCCCAGTTCACTTGGGCAAAGCTAGGCCCCATCTTCAGATTTTTTTATTGCTGCCTAAACTAGAGATATAGCTACAGATAAAAGAAGTTCAAAATTAGGTTGATTCAAAGGAAAACTTTTGGAAAAAAAAATTAGATTATATCAATATGGGGGAAACCTACAATTACAAGAATAAGTTCAATATTATCAGAACCAAGTAATTAAAATGTGACTATGCTTCATTTCAAATATTTTTGTTAATGTTCATGCAGAGAATATAGAAAAAGAAGGGAAACACACACACACACACACACACACACACACACACACACAAACAACAACAACAACAACAAAAAACCCTTGGATTAGAAGCACATTGAGAAAAGCGAGAGTAAAGTGAGCCAGACTATGTAGAAAAACTGTAAACACAACCAGAAAGGTATTTTGGAGTGAAAACATCTGAAAAACATTATGTAGGGTCTACATTCTGGATGATTCTAATTATTAGAACGATCATCCTAACATGAATGTTTTTTTGAACCTTTTGATCACTAATCCTAACTAGTCTCTTTGATTCAATGCAGAATAATATTGCTTCTCCCTTGACAGTACAACCTTTAGTATAAATTTCCATGTTGTTGTTGTTAGGTGTTCTGGAGTCATTTCCAACTCATAGTACCCCTACAGACAACAAATGAAACACTGCCTGGTCCTCAGCCATCCTTACAATTGTTACATTTGAGCCCATTGGTGCTGCCACAGTATCATATCAATCCATCTTGTTGGAGAGCTTTCCCTTTTTCACTGACCCTCAACTTTACCAGGCATGATGTACTTTTTCAGGAACTGGTCCCTTCTGATAACACGTCTGAAGCATGAGAGATGAAGTTTTGCCATCCTAATTTCTAAGGAGCATTCCAATTGTACTTCTACCAACACAGATTTGTTTTTCAGTCTGACAGTCCATGATACTACTAATATTCTTCTCCAACAACATGAGCCAAATTCATTGGTTCTTATATGGTCTTCCTTACCTTATTCAGTATCCATAATTCCTAATACCAGTACTAGTTTCAATTAAGTCGAGTCCAACCTATAATGACCCCAATGTGTGTCATAGCTGAAATGTATTCCATTGGGTTTTTAATGGCTACTTTTTGGCAACTAGGTTGCCTGGCTTTTTTTTTTTTTTTTCCCTCTATCTAAGGCATTTTCTGTGTGGAGACACATGATCAGTTTTTCCATTAGTTTCCAAGCATGTTAATCATTTGTATCACATGTAAAAAACACGTGGAATACATAGAAATCAAATTTACTACATCTGTGGAAAAAGATGACAGAAAAGCTCCATATCATCAGTGTAAACAAAGCCAGGGGCAGACTGAAACAGACCATAAATTACTCATATGCAAATTCAAACTGAAACTGAAGAAAATGAAAACAAGTCCACAAGAGCCTAAGTATGACCTTGAATATATCCCACCTGAATTTAGAGATCATAGGAAGAAAAGATTTGAACATTAAACAGTAAAGCCTGAAGACCAGAATAGTTGTGGAATGACATCAAGAACATCATACATGAAGAAAGCAAAAAGTCATTAAGAAGACAAGAAAGAAGGAAAAGGTCAAAATGGATTTCAGGAGACACATTGAAACTTGCTCTCCAGTGTAGAGATGCTAACCCAAATGAAAGAAATGACTGAACAGAACATTTCAAAGAACAGCTCAAGAAGATAAAACCAAACACTACAACAAAATGTGCTAAGATCTGGAATCAGAAAACCGAAAAGGAAGAACACATTCAGCAGTTCTCAAGCTGGGGGAACTGAAGAAAAAAATCAAGCCTCAACTTTCGTTATTGAAAGATGCACTAGGAAAATTATTGAATGATGCAGAATGCATCAAGAGAAGATGGAAGGAATACACAGAGTCACTGTACCAAAAGGAAATGGTTAATGGTCAGCCATTTCAAGAGGTACCATATGATTTTGAGCCAATGATACTGAAGGAGGAAATCCAAGATGTATTGAAGGAATTGGCAAAGAACAAGACACCAAGAATTGATGGAATACAAATTGAAATCTTTCAAGAAAGTGAGGCAGGACAGGAGACACTCACTCATCTCTGCCAAGAAATTTGGAAAACAACTATCTGGCTGACTGATTGGAAGACTTCCATATGTGTGCCCATTCCAAAGAGTGGTGAAGCAATGGAATTCAGAAATCATTAGAGAATCTCTTTGATATCCCATTCAAGTAAAGATTTGCTAAAAGTAATACAGAAATGGCTATAATCATACAATGACAGAGAACATCCAGAGGTTCAAGCCAAACTCAGAAGAGGCCGCAGAACAAGGGATATCATTGCTGATGTCCAATGAATCTTGGCTGAAAACAGAGAATATCAGAAAGATGTTTACTGGTGCTTTATTGACTATGTAAAGGCTTTCAACTGTGTGGATCATGACAAGCAATGGACAATATTGTGAAGTATAAGTATTCTGGAACACTTAATTGTACTCATGAGGAATCTGTACCTGTACCAAGAAGCAGTTGTTCGAACAGAACATGGGTACACAGAATGTTTTAAAATTAAGAAAGGTGTGTGACAAGGTTGTATTCTTTCACCATACTTATTTAAACTGTATCCTGAGCAAATAATCCAAGAAGCTGGATTCTTTGAAGAAAAACGTGGCATCAGGATTGAAGGAAGACTCGTTAACAACCTGCAATATGCAGATGATACAACCTTGCTTGCTGAAAGTGAAGAGGACTTAAAACATTTACTGATGAAAATCAAAGAGCATAGCCTTCGGTATGGATTACATCTCAATGTCAAGAAAACAAAAATTCTCACCTCTGGACCAATAAACAACATTCTTATCAATGGAGAAAAGATTGAAGTTGTCAAGGACTTCATTGCTCTTGGATCAACTATCAACACTCGCGGAAGCAGCAGTCAAGAGATCAGATGACGTATTGCATTGGGCAAATCTGTTGCACAGGAACTTTTTAAAGTATTGAAGAGCAGAGATGTCAACTTGAGGACTAAGGTGCGCCTGACCCAAGCCATGGTATTTCCAATAGCCTCATATGGATGTGAGACCTGGGCAGTGAATAAAGAAGATCATAGAAGAATTGATGCCTTTGAGTTGTGGTGTTGGAGGAGAATACTCAAAGTGCCATGGACTGCCAAAAGAACCAATAGATCTGTTTTGGAAGAGGTGCAGCCAGAGTGCTCCTTAGAGGCCAGGATGGCTAAGCTTTGTCTCTCATACTTTGGACATATTGTCAGGAAGGAACAGTCGCTAGAGAAGGATGTCATGCTGGGTAAGGTGGAGGGTCAGAGAAAAAGAGTAAGACCCCTAACGAGATGGATCAGCCTGGTGGCATCATTGATGGCATCAAGTGTGGCAGCAGTAGTGAGGTTGGCCCAGAATCAGACATTGTTTCATTCTGCTGTCCATGGGGTCACTATGAGTCGGTTCCAACTTGATGGCACCTGACAACAATAACAATTTCACTCAACATAATGTCCTTAAGGTTCATCCATTTTATATAGTAGAGTACAGCTTCCTTGTTATTCTTCAAGGAAGCATAATTCTCCATTGTGTGTATGTACCACAGTTTGTTTATCTGTTCTTCAGTTGATGGGCACTTAGGCTGTCTCCATCTTTTTGCTATTGTAAATAGTGCTGCTGTGAACATCGGTGTGAACATATCTATTTGTGTTATGGCTTGTATTTCTTGTGGGTAAATACCAAGTAGAGGAATTGCTGGATCATAAGGTATTTCTATTTCCAAACTTATGAGATAGTGCCATATTGCTTTCCAGTGAGGTTGGACAATTTTGCAATCCCACCATCAATGCAGGAGAGTCCCAAGCTCTGCACATCCTCACCAGCATTTATTGTTCTCCTCTTTTTGTCTCTTTGATGTTTTTGCTGCTGTGCAATGATATTTCATTGTTTTTTTGATTTTCATCAAAAATCAGGGTTTGACTATAGATTGAGTGATTCATCAATGGGAAACAGGAAACTTTTTTTTTAGCAAAACTTTAAAAACTGTCTACTCCCAATTCACCTCAATAGTATAAATTTATAGTCATTATAGCATGTCTGGAGTCCTAGTATGGCACTGTGAGCTCATGTGTCAGACTGCAAAGTCATTTGAACTTCAAGGTCAGTGGTTCAAGCTCACCAACTGCTCCTTGGAAATCCTATACAGGGTCACTATAGGTTGGAATAGAGTAGAGACACTTAACAATGACAACAACAGCATGTCTAAACTATTCATCTTACATGATCAAAGAGTTGCTTTTTTATTATTATTTTTAAACTAATTGAAGTAAGTAAAATAGTGAGAAGGGCAAACAGGAAAAAACAAGGAAGAAAGGACAAAGAGAAGGGCACAAGGAGGAAGGAAAGGAGATAAGGAAGGGGGAAGGCAAGAAGCAGAGGACAAATGAAAACACACGTTTGCTTTGTCAAAGAGGAGTTCCTGGGTGGTACAAGTGGTCTTCTGAAATGTTGGAGATTTGAATTCCTCCAGAAAAGCTCAAAATAGAACAATCATTCATGGAAACCCTATGATAATCAGTTCTACTCTCACACTCATGTCTGTGAGTTGAAGTCTACTAACCATCAACTGTTTTTATATTTTCACTTTTTAAGGGGCATTGAGTTTCTGAAAAGAGTGACAAAAATTTGTCAATGAATAGGAGTGCTGTGGCTCTGTGGCATGAGCACTGGACTGATAGCCACAAAGTCAGTGGTTTGAGACCATCATCCACTCCTTGGGAGAAAGGTGAGGCTTTCTACTCTCCCAAAGATTCACAGGCTAGGAATGCTACACAGGGTTGCTATGAGTCAGAACCAAGCTGATGACATTGAACAACAACAATATCAGTAATGGGTGTATAACATGGTGGAACATAATCAATGTCCCTGAATTGTACAAGTAATAAAAGGTTGACATGATAAATGTTTCATTTTGACAGTTTACTACAATTAAAAGAAAATATTTTCACAAGACCCCCTCAATAAATGAGTAAATAAATATGTCACAAGTTAGCAAGTACTAGGAGAAAAAAAACAAACAAAATGGGTAGGAGGAGAGAAAAAGAAGGGTGGAGGGTGGGAAGTTCTATTTCATATATCCAGAAATATATTTAGTTAATTGTAGGAAATATGTTTATTTAATATCATTTGGGAAAATTATATTGTCTTAGGGTTCTCCAGAAAAAAAAGGGTCAGTAATTCACACAATACACATAGGGACACAAAAGTAAATCAAATGGTGTTGCTAAGTTTCTGTCATTGTTAAGTGCTGTTGAATTGGTTAAGACCCATAGGGACCCTGTATAAAGTTTCCCAGGAGTGGCTGGTGAGCTTAAACTGCCGACCTTGTGGTTCAAAGCAAATCTGCAGTCCAATGCAATAATCCATAGTACCACACCATACTGTTAGAGAACCATAGAAATCTTTTTTAAACAAAATTATCAAAATGTAAAGTGATTGTTGTACAGCAGACTCTCCATCTAGGTCTAGATACCATTGTAGGTGGATTCCATCTCTCTTACCAATCCCCCCAAAATTCTGCACCCTATGATTTATACCACTCTTTTTGACAATATCTAAGTCTGAAATCATTTATTTTCAATGTTCTTTAAGTTTGAGGAACAAAACAAAGCCTGAAGTGGAAAGATCAACACTATGGGTAGATTGTGACAAGGTTTCTCAACAAAATTCATCTAAGACAGCCCTTGCTACCCTTGAAGAATAAGCAAGTTCATTGTCCTGATGGAAATAGTCCTCATACAAGTTTCTTGTCCTCCTACTCACCAATTCAGTTTTCAGGTTTCTTAAAACTTCTTCATAAAAAGGACCCATGATTGTCATGGAAAGAACCAATCAAGATGATGCTTGGGAATCTTGAAAATCAACTGCCATCTTTGCCTTGAATATATACTGACCACAGATCCCCCCAGAATCAACTCTTTTGATTGAACTTTTATATTGAAGACACTCTAAGAAGACTAAGACAAGTGTACTACTGAAATAACTGGTCTGCAGTCATCCACTGACCACAGAAACATTATTTAAACACATTTTTGTTTTTTTATTGGGATAAACCTCCAAATGTTTATCTGGATAAAACTGGAACCTTAGAAGCAAAATATTTTCACTTACCCTCATCAACGGCACTTAACAACAACAATAAACCATCATCTCTATCTACCTACCTGTATCTATCTATCTATCTATCTATCTATCTATCTATCTATCTATCTATCTATCTACCTCCCTACTTACCTACCTACCTACCTACATACCTGTATACATACATACCTACATACATACCTATCTACCTACTACCTACTACCTACCTACCCACATACATACATACATACATACCTGCATACATACATACCTACATACATACATACCTATCTACCTACTACCTACCTACCTACCTACATACATACATGCATACCTATCTACCTACCTACATACATACATGCCTATCTACCTACCCATTTATTGAATGAGAAAGATTTTGAAGCATTATATTACGTGATTATGGGGTTTGCAAGTTCAAAAATCCATGCCTGGAATGACAGGCTAGAAAGCCTGGAAGTCTTGTGTCTAAAATTGCTAGTCTATGTTGCAGGCTGGTTATTTGCACAGGTATCTAAAGAGTTCAGACAGAATCCTTCTCTCTCAGGAAACCTTGGTGTTTGCTCTTAAGACTTTCAACAGACTAGATATGACCCAGTCACACTGTGGAGGCTAATCTATTTTATTTAATCACATGTAAATACCTTCATAGCAATATCCAGACTAGTGTTTGACCACACAGTTGGGCACCATAGCCTAGTCAAGTTGATGCATAAAATTAACCCTCAAAGATACAAAAATGCCATCTAAGATCACAGACTGCTGGGTAGGGGCTTGTTGGAATCCTGTGTCCCACTGTAATAGAAAAGAAGCTTATATGCAGAGAAGACATTTCATTGTGAATAAATTCTAACTCAGGTCTGCAGAGAGACTCCACCTATCCTATGCTTATTTCCCAAGCCTGGAAGAGTATATTAAAGACAAGGGATAGTCGTGGATTCTACGGCTATATCTAGACAGAGCTTTCTAGAGAGAAATAAATTGTCCATAAAAGGACTGCTTGTCTTACAGACAGTAGATGTGGGATTCTGAATCACACTGAGGTTTACATTACCACTCTGTTGCCGAGTATCATCTGTCACTTTCCAGAGGAAGACACGTGTCAAGGGGGTGACAGATTATAGGCCTTGCAAAAGCCCTCCAGCTGACCAACATAATTACCCTTGATCCTCCTTCAGCCATTCATCAGTTTCCTGGTCAGCTGACACCCTGGAGGCTGTGAAGTGGATGTTCACATTTCCTTTCCTTACTCATCCTAGAGCTTGCCTTGTTGAAATCTCCATATTCTCGACACAGATGTAGAGAAGTTACTTACCAGTTAACCTGATATGCTTATGTTATTAAAAAAAAAAAAAATCATAGGATTAAATAGCAGGGAAAGAAAGAAAGGAAAGGAAAAGATCCCTTCTTCTGAATATGCACTCAACAGATATTTGCCAAGAACGTACTCAACTCAAAATCAGATGACTTTTACTGGTTGCCATAGAGTCAGCCCCAACTAATGGCAACTCTGTGTGTGTGTTCTAGGGACTCCCAAAGCAGCTGCTATGCTGCAATCCTTCATCTAGATATTTCCTATGCTCTTCCTTTGCTTCATCTATCTTTAAAATTACATCTTTCTTCTAAATGGATATTAGCTCAGGCAGTTTCTTTTCTAGAAGAGAACTGGCAAATATGCTCAATTTGCCCACTGACATTAATCAACTAACTATATCTACCAGGATAATGCATTGGACCACAAGGTAAGTTTGAAACAAAGGGTGGGTGGTTCAAACTCACCAGACATTCCTTGGAAACCCTCTGCAGGATTGCTATGAGTTAGAACAGACTCAACGACACATAACAACAACAACCAGGAGTAAAGTGTTGAAGAGTGATGGAAGCATTCATGCTCATTGGAACTGAGTGTCATGATTGATTAGTAATGTCTGCCCTGGCCTTTGGAGATACACGTTTCAAATCTAGGTTTGACAGGGAATAAAGAAAGAAATTTCAGATAATTAGGTCATTACTAAAGTTCTCAGAATCATATCAGTAATCATGACATTTGAATCTCACATCTAGTTAAGGGTTCACAAAAAAAGGCATGCTTAGGAGATGGGGATAGGATTCTTTTAATTCAATAGGGAGTAATTGTTATCATGACTAATTGTGATTGTCACAACTGTAAAGGTGAAATTTTGTATAATAAAGGGGGGGGGAGTAGTTTAACTTACAGTCCAGGAACAGAGGATCCTAGGACCATCAAGGAAGAAGAAAATGAGCAGAACATGGGACCCTTACCACAAAAGCATCGACATCAGAGTTGGAGGCAGAGATGATGACATGGAGAGATAGAGCAGCTGAGGACTCTATGGAAAGAGAAACGTTGTTTGCTGGCACCCAGTAGGCAGGCTTGTAGAATGTGCCCTTTAGTTGTTTAAATGATTATATATTTCTGAGTGTTTTTGTGTACATCAAAAAAATAATAAAATATTGTTAAATTGTGATGCATGGAGGGAACTGTAATCATTGCAATGAAACAAAATACGATATGATACAAAACTGATGTTCTTCCATTTATGCTATCACTTAATTCACAATAAAACCTTTAAGAAAAAAAAAATTTTAGAGAGCTATTCTTAATCATTATGCCCACTATCTATTTATCAGTTTGTTGTACTGTGGTGGTTTTTGTGTTGTCATGTTCCCAGAATTATGCCACTGATATTTCCAATACCAGTGGGGTCACCTATGGTGGACAGGTTTCCGTGGAGCTTCCAAGCTAAGTGAGACTAGAAAGAAAGGCTTGGAAATCGGTATCCAAAAATTGACCAATGATAATCCTATAGATGGCAAAAGACTATTGCCCTATTTAATGTTGGAAGATGAGCCTCCTAGATTGGGCAATACCGAAAGCATACAATGGCAGCAGCAGACGTGAGCAGACTAAGGGTCGTGAAGATGGTACAGGACCAGGCAACGTTTCATTCTGTTGTGTATCGGGGAGCCAAGAACCAGAGTAGACTCAACCACAGCTAACAAGTACAAAACATTATATATTTGTTATATGAGCAAAACAACTCACAGGCCTTTTGAGCAGATAGTCTTAAGTACACATTCCTTTCTGTGACGTACCAGCTGTGAGACTTTGGGTAACTTATTTAATCTCTGCAATTTCCAGCTTACTCATATACTAGCTAATAATAATGAGAACACTTGACTTCCACTGCTATGAAAATTAAATGAGGACATTCATATGGATGAAATACACAGTACAGTGTCTGACAGAAGGTAGGAGACTCAATAAATGTAGCAATTATTACACTTAAACATAATTTAAGGCAAAACAAATCATTCCCTTTTTTGTGCTTTTAAAACACTGTTCATAATTCTACCATGGAAAAATGTGCTGTATTGTTTGTTCACCAGGTGCATTTTTTTTTTTCTTTTCTGGAATTCTTGAAGGCATAGACCGTATCTCAGACATCAATTATTTCCTGGATAGAATTTAATGCCTAGTCAATACCTGGCAACAAAAGATGTTGGCTAAATGAATGAAGAAAGGAATAACAACAACAAATCATGTAAAAACATCTCAATTCAACTACATAGTCTTGTCTTCATTTGCTTGTTGTTAAATGCCTTCAAGTTGGTTCCAACTCGTAGTGACCCTGTATAGAGTTTTTGAGGAGTGGCTGGTGGGTTTGAACCACCGACCTTGCAGTTCAAACTGACCTCGCAGTTCAGTGCATTACCATGCAGCACCACACCAGGACTCCATTTACTAGAAATTTTTAATTTAAAATTACATTTTAGATATTTTAAGAATTATTTGGAGTCCTGGAGTGGTGCTGTAGGATAAGCACTGGACTGCTAACCACAAAGTTGGCAGTTCAACCCATCAGCTACTTCTTGAAATACTTTGCAAGATCACTGTGAGTAGGAAGTGACTGGGCAGCACTTAACAACAATAAAGAAGTATTGACTTTGTTGGGTTTCTTCCTTTTCTTTATGCCTATTACATCCATTGTCTAGGCAGTTTAAGAATCTTACTGCAGGAGAGTAAACTGACACTTAGAGATAAATATTGGAGGGACTGTGTTTCTACAGCCCATGTATTATTAACACATTGAAGCCTAAACTATACTCTAATTATGATAATCATGTTTCCTTTATTTTATCAATTCTGACTTCCAATATCTTGTCACATATCTTCTAAGTGCATATATATTTGCTACATCATCTTATCTATCTCATTAACTTTGAGAATTGTATTAACCTGTCTCTTATGTCCTCAGTTTTTATTTTAAAAATATGATCGTCATTGTTGTTGTTTACTGCCGTCGAGTCGACTCTGACTCATAACGACACTATATAAGGTTTCTGAGGATCAGTTGGTGAGTTTGAATCTCCAACCTTGTGGTTCATAGTCCAGTACTGATCCTATAGTGCTACACCAGGAGTCCACGTGCTCATCATAGCCAGATAGTGAAAACTAGGGCTCAAGTCATCCGAATATTCTCAAAAATCTGAGAGTATATTTTGGGTAATCAACATATATATCTTTTTTTTTTTTTTTTTTTTTCCCATTTCACTCCTTGAAATATGTTTCTTTTCTCTTCTGTAAAATTCTTGTTCACTTATTTTACTTCTAGGTTTATATCACTTGGCTCTGTTTTTTTTATGTACCTTCTCATCATTACAATTCATGTGAAGTTTTAGCATGTTGACTCCTTTCTTGCTTTCTTTTTTCATGTCATATCCATGCAATTATCCTGGTGTCTTCAATATAATTTGGATGGCCCATCCAATATCTTGATATCTTGATTGTTTGATCTCTTCATTGCTCGTCTTTCTTTTCCATTCTATGCCAGTTCTCAGTTCTCACAAGCGTATCTTAGATATTTTAAAACCTTTAGACCTCTTCTATTCTTAAAAAAAATTAAAATCATACATCCAAAATTGTTTAATCTTCTCATTCAAGTTCATGCAGTTTATTCCAAAACACTGTATATACTTATTTCTTTTAACTTCCTTGGGATTTCTTGTTGTTTGACCATTTTCCTTGTGTAAGCCTGTTTTTTTCTTCAATGTGCTTCCTTCCCCTTTTGCTAAAATTCCAAGGTCTAACTCTTTAACTCTCTTCCCAATTTGTTAAGTTCATTACTTCTAGTGACTTTCCATCACCATTAGCTAGCAAAAGCCCATATCTGGATGTACTCAGCTGCTTCCTATGCCCACCTGTGTCTACAGAAAGCTTAAGACTGCTAGAGAAATCAACACATTCTTCCAGTTTCTGTAAAATTACATCAGAACTTTCTACTTCCTTCAAGATTTTCATTATATCCTTCCCTTCATTCAACTGATTGCTTTGCTTTTATTTATTTTACAGAAAGATTATATATATATATATATTTAACTTCCTAAGTACTACCAGTTCGCCTCTTTATTTCTGTGACAGAGAAAAAGAGTTAAAATCAGTAACTCTGAACTGTGTTCTGGATCTTGTCTACCTCATTAACCTGGGGGATTTTATTAACCTGTCTTGTATGTCCTCAATTTCTCAGCCATTACTGGTTCCTTCCTATAGGGTATGAAACAAGCTCTAATCCCTCTCATTTTATAAATAAAAACTGTCTCTTGACATCTGCTTGCCCTTTCTCAAGTTGCTATTTTATTTTTCTCTTCTAGGTGAACTGAACTTTACTTCATCAATATCACCAATGACCAACACACTGGTAAAGATATGAATGTTCATTTTATAGCAGCAATTTATACTTTTCAGATACCTCTCGCTAAATATTATTTTTCATTTGTCTCTAATGTTATACAGTTTTCTTGGTTTTTCTTCTACTGCTATAAGCATACTTCCTCAAGCTCTGTGGTAAGATCTTTCTGTAAAGTCTTTATATATCCCTGGTCCTCCAAGACAAGACTGATGTTTTTAAGTGCAGTAGAGTTTGTTCCAACTCATAGCAATTCTGAATAAGGTTTCTAAGGAGCAGCTGGTGGGTTTGAACCACCAACCTTGTGGTTAACAGTCCAGTGCTTATCCTACAGCACCACACCAGGACTCTAAGACAAGACTAAACAAATGAAATAATTGGTAGTGAAGGGGCCTATAAGAAAAAATGGGGAGGGATGCAGATTGAAGGTACACTTACTTTTGATGTACACCCTTTTGTACTTTTTGAATTTTGAAACCAATTTCATGTATTGTTACTGTTATTGTATGATGTTAATTGCTGTTGAGTTGGTTCTGACTTTTGACAACTCCTTGTGTCCACAGTAAATCTGTTCCCCTGAGTTTTCTTGGCCATAAAGGCAGCAGATTGTCAGGACTTTTCTTCTGTGGTGCCACTGGGTGGGTTTGAACAACTAACCTTTTGATTAGCAGTCAAGTGCAGACTGCTTTTGCCTGCTCAAGACCTTATATATTACCAATTTAAATAAGTGAATAAATTGGATTAAATGAAGCATTATACACTAATAAATTACTACTCAAATGGAACACCAAATCATTATTTTAAATCCAGAATTGCTTACTGAGCTCCAAATATGGTTATCTAATTACCTACTAGGTATCCCCCTTTGAAAGTCTCACAGGGATTCTATCAAACTCATTTGACTAAGATCTCTTTTTCCTCCTCCAAATATTGGATTAAACATCTGTTATTCAGAGACATAGTTCTGGGCTTGTTCTGCATTTCCTATCCTGTGGGATGATGTGACTCCTATCTATTGTCACCAGACTGAGTTCCACATGGCAGTAACCATGACACATCCAGCACACAACCTGGCTCAGGGAAGGAACCCTACAAAATCTACATCACAAATTGAACTAAAGTACCACTTAGAGAAGCACTTTTATAGATTTGCTACCTGTTGTGGGAGTTATTATATATTTTCTTTTATTCATTCTTAAATTGCCTCTTTAAGTTATGTGATCTGCTTCCTAGCAGTCTCCTGAGATTCTATGAACAAGCCATAATTAACCTTACCATAATGTCAATTATTTTATGGATTTTACAGTAGATTAATATTGAAAAAAATATATGATTTAAGACACAGGGGATTTTACAGCTAACTAAGATGAATTATCTTCCTTAGTTCAAACTATAAACAGGAAACTATGGGAATACTTCAAAAAGTTCATGAAAAAAAATCATTTTCTTTTATTTCACTTTTCCCACAAACTTTTTGAAGTCACCCTAGTATCTGAATATTGAGTGAGTGAATGAATGAGTTAAGAAAAAGAGAGAGATAAAAAGAAAGGAAGCAAGGAAAGATATGGAGCTGAGCCAGAAGTCAAAAAAGGGAAATCTCCAAGTGCCTGGGAAACAGATATTTTAGATATTTAGAACAGAGTGTGGGGCAATGAGCAACAGTAGAAGCTGAGTCCCATAAGAGCAATGAATTTCTTACTAGATTTAAGAAAAAAGGAGGCAGAAAGCATACCTAGAGAGAGTTGAAACTTTTAACTAGCACCAGCTAGCCTTACACATAGCTATTCTATACTTGGAGTCCTGGTCTGGCTCTGTAGGTTAATGTGTTGGACTGTCAAGTTGGTTTGATCTTCAAAGTTGGCGGTTCAGTCTCACCAGCCGTTCCTTAGAAACCCTATACAGTGTGGCTATGGATCAGAACTGACTTGAAAGCACTTCACAACAACAACAATTCTATACCTGTTGTAGAGCTGTACGATAAGCACTGGACTGCTAACCACAAGGTTGGAGACTCAGATCCATTGGCTGTTCCTTAGAAACGTTATGCAGGGTCACTGTGAGTTGGAAATGACTCTACAGCACTTAACAATGACATTCTATACCTAGAGCCCTGGAGTATTGCTGTAAGATCAGCACTAGACTGATAGCTATAAGGTGGCAGTTCAAATCCACCAGCTGCTCTCAGAAACCCTATACAGGGTTACTATGAGTTATAACTGACTTGATAGTACTTAATAGCAACAACATTCTATACCTAAGGAAACTGGTAATGCTTCAGGAATAAGCATTGAACTGCTAACCATGAGGTAAACAGTTTGAATCCAGCAGCCACTCTGGGGGATAAAGATGAGGCTTCTGTTCCCATAAAGATGTATAGTTTCAGAAACCCTATACAAGGTCATTGTGAGTTGGTTTCTTTTGTTTTATAGGTATTTTATACCTGAAACTGGGATAAAATTAAAAACAAAACAAAACCAATTTGGCAGTGGTTTAGTTTTCGATAGTTTACAAAAACTGTATACAAAGAATGTTCTGTAAGAAATAGGAAATTGAAGATTTTATTCTCCAATGCTGCTGTCGAATGCATGCTTATCCCATGGGATGAAAATCTCACTACAGAATTAACAGGCAAATCATGCTCAGGCCTGGAAATAAATAAAAGCCTGTCTATTCCTGAAAAATAACACTTTTCTGCTTTGGAAGGCCCAGAATGTGACACAGACACAGAAAACCACTAAAATTGAGCTTACATTAATAATGATAATAATAATTAATAATAATAATAATAGCATAGCACCTGAGTAAAGCAACCACCATAAAGAAAAGTCAACAGAGAAACCAACAGAAATGCACCCCAAAATGGAAAAGGACAAACGACCTGAAAAGGCTTAAAAATAAACATATAAAATGTTCAAACTGATTTTAAAACAAAGGGGGTCAAAACAAGCACATTAAGGTAAAAACCAAAGAGAATATTTAGATAAGATAGATAAGAATATCTATATATAAAACAAAACCTATGTGGTCACTTTAGATGTTTGGAATTTAAATGATTTTTTAAATTTCCAGGTATTAGTGAGATTTGTATGTTAATTCTGTGGGGAAGGTTTACATATAGGTGAGAGTTTCTTGTTCTTAGGTGCCATCAAGTCGATACCAATTCTTAGAGACTTATGCACAGCAGAATGAAACACTGCCCAGTCCTGTACCAACCTCAGAGGTTGCAGTCTTGTAGAATAAGTACTGGGCTGCTAGCCACAAGATTGCCAGTTCAAATCCAGCAGCTGGTCCTTGGAATCCCTATACAAGATTAGTATGAGATTTCGAACCAACTTCATGAAATGTACTTGTATTTGTGGTCTTCCCAACCTAGAATAATCCCTAGGGATTTATAGTAGTTTTTATGTTTTGTTTTTCAATAGAAGCAGACAAGGACAATCTAGGTATTTTGCTGGCTGGGATTTAAGTGAAATGAATGAAAAATATCTACATACACATTAAAAACGAGGAGGTTTTGAGGTGGGGTCTAAAGGAATTTAACCCCAGTTGGTCAAACAGCACCTGTAAGATTTCCTTTTTTTAAAAAAAGTTTTTATTGTGAATCGAGTGATAGTTTACAGGGGAGAACCTCAGCTTTACATTCATCTTATCATATTCTGTTTCTTTGCAATGACTATAATCCCCTCCATGCATCAGCATTCAACAGCATTTGCTTCCATTTCCTCTGGTTTTGTTTGTTTATTTGTTTGTATGTTATTGTTGTTTTTATGTACACCGAAGCACTCAGGGACATATAACCATTGAAACATCCAAACAGTACATACCACAAGCCTGTCCCACAGCAGCCAGCACACAGCTCCTCCCCCTCTCTGAGTTCAGAGTCTCCAGCTGTTCCATCTCTCCACATCATCTGCTGCCTCCATCTCTGGCATCACTGCTTCTCTGGATAGGGTCCCACACGCCACTCTTCTCCCTTGGTGGTCCTAGGGTCCTCTGCTCCTGGCCTGCAAGATCCATTCTTTTTTACAAAATGACTACCTTTACATTTGCAACATTCACAATCAGTACTGACGGCAATTATTCACTATTGAACCACAAGAGTTTTATCCCCATCTCCTTTCACCAGCCCAGTCTAGACAGGTTGGAAACTACTCAGTAGAGAGTCTACCTTCGCCCACACCCTCTGAAACTACAATCCCTCTTAAAATCTTGTAAGCCAGTTACTTCAAGCCTTTGTAGCACCCCCACTCCCATTTTGGGTAGACAATGTCTAAAATGCCCATCCCTGTCAATCGTGTGTAATGAGTGGGTAGGAATGATCCTCGCTGTAAAGATTTGTTCCCTCTTTTAAGCTACTAAATCTACAATTATAGGTCAAGTTAATCAAATTGTAGCAGATTACTCTTTTTTTTTTTTTTTGCTCTTTTTTCTTCTTCTGGTTGAGCTCTGATCATCCGGTCATTGAAGCCAGGTCAAGTGGGTAATATTTGCAAGGATGGGTGTTCTTGTGCGTCTTTCCTCACTTCCTATCAGCTGGACACTTGACTCTCCACTCTAATCCTCTGTAGTTATGTCCCTGGGCTCAGAAGTTCCCAGATCTTTCTATACTTCTAGCCAATCAGGTCTTAATCCAAGTTGGCAGGAATCTATTAAACTTGGTCGGAATTAGCTCACAACTTCATTGCTGTTTTTCCCTCACTTCCCCTTATTAGCAGATCAATGTGGTCACCAGAAAGATGACATGCCTCCACATGTATTCCCTTTGAGTTTCAGTCTTGGAAGGGGTTCCATTGATCGATGTATCTTTCACTGTAGCAGTACCAAGCTATTTTTACCACTGGAGCCATGCAGTAATTTTAAATCAGGGAGTGAGAGGTTTCTAACTTTATTCTTCTTCTTAAGCAGTGATTTGCTTATCCTGGGTCTCATTCCTTTCCATATAAAGTTTGTAATGGTTTTTCCCATCTCTTTGAAGAATGTCATTAGAATCTGGATTAGGATCCCATTATATGTGTAAAATGCTTTGAACAGTTTTGATATTTTCACAATCCAGGAGCATAGTACATTCTTCCATTTTTGTAGGTCTCTTGTAATAGTGTTTTGTAGTTTTCTTTGTATAAGTCCTTTGTTTCTCTGGTTACATTGATTCCTAGATATTTCACCCATTTGGGTGGCTATTGTAAATGGTATTGCTTTCCTAATGTCCTTTTCAGCACTGTCATTATTGTTACAGAGGAATGCAACTGATTTTTGTATGTTGATCTTATATCCTGCCACTTTGCTGAATCTTCCAATGAGGCCTAGTAGTTTTTGTGTGTGTGTGTGTGTGTGTGTTTTTTTACTGAGTCTTTGAGGTTTTCTATGTATAGGATCATATTGTCTGCAAATAGAGAGAGTTTTACTTCCTCTTTGCCAACTTAGATGCCTTCAATTTCCCAATCTTGCAATATAGCTCTGGCTAAGATTTCTAACATAATATTAAATAGAAGTGGTGACAAAGGGCATCCTTGTCTGGTTCCTGTTTGCAGAAGGAAGGTTTTCAGTTTCTATTCATTGAGAGTAATGTAGGCTATTCATTTTATATATATGCTTTCAATTATGTTGAGCAATTCCCCTTCAATTCCTACTTTGTTGAGGGTTTTTATTAGGAAGGGATGTTGGATTTTGTCAAATGCCTTTTCTGCATCAATCGATATCATCATGTGGTTCTTTTCCTTTTTCTTATTTATATGGTGGATTACATTGATCGTTTTCCTAATGTTGAACCATCCTTGCATCCCTGATATGAATCCCACTTGATCATGAAGTATTATCTTTTTGATGTGCTGTTGAATTCTGTTGGCTAGGATTTTGTTGAGAATTTTTTGCATGTATGTTCATGATGCATGTTGTTGTTGTTGTCAGGTGCCATCGAGTCAGAACCAACTCATAGCAACCCCATGCACAGCAGAACGAAACAATGTCCGAACCTGGGCCAACCTCACTACTGCCACCACACTTGAGTCCACCAATGATGCCACCTGGCTGATCCATCTCGTTGGGGGTCTTCCTCTTTTTCTCTGATCCTCCACCTTACCCAGCATGACATCCTTCTCCAGCGACTGTTCTCTCCGGACAATGAGTCCAAAGTAGGAGAGACGAAGCTTAGCCATCTTGGCCTCCAAGGAGCACTCTGATTGCACTTCTTCCAAAACAGATCTATTGGTTCTTTTGGAAGTCCACGGCACTTTCAGTATTCTCCTCCAACACCACAACTCAAAGGCATCAAATCTTCTACGATCTTCCTTATTCACTGTCCAGCTTTCGCATCCATATGAGGTTATTGAAAATACCATGGATTGGGTCAGGCACACCTTAGTCCTCAAGCTGACATCTCTACTCTTCAATACTTTAAAAAGTTCTTGTGCAGCAGATTTGCCTAATGCAATACATCGTCTGATCTCTTGACTGCTGCTTTCGCGAGTGTTGACAGTTGATCCAAGAAGAATGAAGTCCTTGACAACTTCAATCTCTTCTCCATTGATAAGAATGCTGTTTATTGGACCAGTTGTGAGGATTTTTGTTTTCTTAAGATTGAGATGTAATCCATATCGAAGGCTGTGCTCTGTGATCTTCATAAGTATATGTTTCAAGTCCTTTTCACTTTCAGCAAGTAAGGTTGTATCATCAGCATATCGCAGGTTGTTAATGAGGCTTCCTCCAATCCTGACACCACGTTTTTCTTCATAAAACCCAGCTTCTTGTATTATTTGCTCAGCATACAGGTTGAATAAGCATGGTGAAAGAACACAACCCTGTCGCACACCTTTCCCAATTATAAAACATTTAGTGTTTCCATGCTCTGTTCCAACAACTGCCTCTTGGTCCAGGTACAGATTTCTCAGAAGTACAATTAAGTGTTCTGGAATACCCATACTTCTCAATGTTGTCCATAGTTTGTCATGATCCACACAATCAAAAGCCTTCGCATAGTCAATAAAGCATAGGTAAACAACCGTCTGGTATTCTCTCCTTTCAGCCAAGATCCATTGGACATCTGCAATGATATCATGAGGGATATTGGTCTATAATTTTCTTTCTTAGTGATGTCCTTTCCTGGTTTTGGTAAGAGGATTATGCTTGCTTCATAAAATATGTTAAGAAGTTTTCCATCCTATTCTATATTCTGGCATAAAAATTGAGTAAAATTGGTGACAGCTCTTCCCTTAATGTCTGGTAAAACTCACCAGTGAAGCCTGTTGGACCTGGACTTCTTTTGATTGGAATATTTTGATGATCCGCTCAATTTCTTCTTTTGCTATGGGTCTGTTCATGTTTTCTACTTCTCTCTGGGTAAGTTTAGGTAGTCTGTGTTTTTCTAAAAATGTATTCCTCTCCTCTAGGTTTTTAAATTTGTTTCAGTACAACTCTTCATAGTATTCTCTTATTGTCCTTTTGATTTCCTTTGTTTCCATTGTGACATCGCTCATGTGATTTCTGATGCATGTTATCTGTGTCTTCTCCCACTTTTCTTTTGTTAGGTTTGCCAAGGGTTTGTTTAATTTTGGTAATCCTTTCAAATACCAGCTTCTTCTCTTGTTTATTCTTTCTACAGTTTTTTCTGTTTTCTATTTCATTTATTTCTGCTCTAATCTTTATTTCTTTGCTTTTAGTGACTGTAGGTTCCCATTGTTGGTCTGTTTCTAATTTTTGAAGGTGCTGTATTAATGTGTTAATTTTGGTTCTTTCTTCTTTTTGGATGTGTGCATTTATTGCAATCAATTGTCCTCTCAGCACCACTTTTGCCGTGTCCCAATAATATTGGTTTGTTTTATTTTCATTCTCATTTGTTTCTATGAACTTTCAGAGTTTAAGTTTAATTTCTTTTATGGCCCAGTCACTGTTCGGGAGGGTATTATTTAGTTTCCATGTATTCAGCTTTATCTCTTGGTCTTCCTATAGTTGATTTGTAGTTTTATAGCCTTGTGGTCTGAAAAGATATTTTGCAGTATTTTAATGTTTTTTCATTTATTGAGGCTTGTTTTGTGACCTAACACATGATCAGTTATGCAGAATGTTCTATATGCACTGGAAAAGAATGTGTATTGTGCTGTTGTTTGGTTGAATGCTCTGTACACATCTGTGAGGTCAAATTGGTTGATTGTGCTGTTTACTTCCTATATACCTTTGTCTAGTTTCTTTCTAATTATGTTATCCCTTTTTGAAAGTGGTGTATTAAAATTTCTGACTATAAATGTAAATTTGTATATTTCTTTCTTCAGTTCTAGTAGGGTTTGCTTTATGTATCTTTGTGCTCTTTTATTGAAAGTGTAGATTTTTATGATCATTATGTCATCTTGCTCAATTGATCCTTTAATTAATCATGAGACAGTGTCCTTCTTTATCTCATATGCTGGTTTTTGCCTTAAAGTTTATTTTATCAGAAATTAGTATTGCCACTCTTGCTTGTTTTTATTGCAATTAGCTTGGTATATATTTTTTTACATTCTTTAACTTTTAGTTTGCTTTTGTCTTTGTGTGTAAGGTGTGTCTCTTGCAGGCAGCATATAGAAGGGTCTTGTTTTCTTATCCATTCTGCCACTCCCTGTCTCTTCACTGATGCATTTAATCCATGACAGTCAGTGTAATTGTCAATAGGTATGAATTCATTGCTGTCATTATGTAATTTTTTTGTGTGGTGTTATTTATTCCTTTGTTCTGTATGCCTTCTTGTGCTGAGTTCATGGTTTTTGTGCTATTTCTTGTCAGTTTCTTCTTAATTTAATGTTTCCTTGTTCTACTTGGATCTTCATTTTCATGGTATATTTTTAAGTGTTAACTTTCTATTGGGTTACTCAATAGTCTACTAACTTTTCCCTCCATTTAAGACAGTCTATTATCTCTTGCAATCTACCTGACCTTCTCACCACCTGGATCTCTGTTCCTATACTTTTCCCTTTTCTGACACTGTTATTATTTTGATCTTTGATTGAACTCTCAGGCCCTCTGAATTCATTGTTGTAATTTTGTTCTATTCTGGATTCTGCAATCAGTCGCCTGAGGTCCGGGTGGTGTTGCCATATGTGTCAATCTCTGGATGTTGTCTGTTCTTGTTGGTTTTTAGTCCAAAGAACTCCCTTTAGGATGTTTTGAAGCACTGGGTTGGCACTGGCAAAGTCTCTTAGCTTCTGTTTATCCTGGAATGTTTTGATTGCACCATTGCATTTGATTGACAGTTTTGCTGGGTAGACAATTCTTGGTTGGTAGTTTTTTACTTTTAGGGTTTTATATATGTCTCCCCATTGCCTTCTTGCCTGCATGGTTTCTGCTGAGAAGTCAGAGCTTAATCTGATTTGTTTGCCTTCGTAAGAGACACTTCTCTTTTCCATGGCCACTTTTAGGATTCTCTCCTTGTCTTTGATTTTTAGAGAGCTCGATTATGGTATGTCTTGTTGATTTTTCTTTTGGGGGTCTATCCTTCTAGGGGTTTGTTCAGCTTCTTGAATGCTTATCTTCTCATCCTTCAAAATGTTAAGGTAATTTTCTTCCAAAAATCCTCAACTATCTCCTCTTTGGACTTCTTCCTGTTACAGAATGCCAATAATTCTTAAGTTTTTCTGTTCATGTTATCCATATCAATCTTAGAGTCTCTTCAAAAATGTTTTACCCTTTTTTCCTACTTGTTCTTTTAGCTTACCAGTATTGTGAGATTTGTCTTCTAGCATGCTGATTCTGGGTTCCATCTCCTCAATTCTACTCCTTTGCCTTTTCAGTGTATTGTCCATTTCTGATATTTTATTATTAATCATCTGGACCTGTTTTCCAGGTTTTGAATTGTTTCCAATGCTATATCTCTCTTGTTTGATTCCTCCTGTAGCACTTTCCTGATTTGTTTATTTTCCTATCCTACACCCCTCTGTGAAGCATTTGGATTTGTCTCTTTTTCATTCTTCTGAATTTCTTCACAGGCATATCCAAAAGCCTGTACTTCTTCTAATGGAAAATCTATGTATCCCTCCAGCTTGTTTGTCTCAGTTATTCTTTTCTGTTTCTGGACATATACTGAGATTTTTTATTGTTTTCTCTTGGACATTTTCAATATTTAGCTATGTTTTCAGTGATTAAATGGATGTATGTTGCTGCATTGTTAAGATTACTGAGTGTCTCCTAGTGGATATGATCTGGAGATAGGCTTCCCTTTTTACAACTCTTATTGCTCAAATGCAATCTATCTTAGTAAGTGTTGGCTATCTGTGTAATGCCTAGCTGCTGGTATTGGCTTCTGTCCAGATTGAGGGATATTCTGGGGTATGCTTGTAGCTTGGTTATATGGCCATTATTGCTTTCTGTTCTTGGGTAACATAGGGAAAGAAAGCTCCCACTCCCAGGAAAAAAGTAATACCAAAAGGACCAAAAACAGACAAAATAAAATGAAAGCATAGATAAAAACCAATATACAAAAACAAAAACAAAACTGTAGTAGACTGTCCAGTAGCCTTTGCTCTGCAGGTCAGTGTGCAGGCACAATAGAAACCTCTTGTGGTGGTGGGTGGGGGTGTCCACTCGCTCATGCCGCTCCTCTAGTCATTGTCGTGGCAGTTCACAGAAAGATATTGAGAAATGAATGGAAGAAAGGTTGTCCACTATTTTTTATCTCTGAAGGTCAGTTAGGTATCTGCATATGCACAGTGTAGTTCTCAAAATGGCTGCATCTTTGTATATTGTAGTTGGAGTTGGCTCTTGAGTGGTATGTTGAAGTTTTACAAGGGGCAAATATGGTTTGGCTGTGTGGCCAGACCTGCCATCTTGTCAGTTAAGGCAGGAATAAAGGCTCCTGCCCAGATAAGAAAGTCAACTTTAAGGCTGAGTCCCAGAGTCAGACATCTTAAAAGCAGCCAAAGGATTAGCTTGTGGGACCACTGGGGCTTTTGGGGATTTCCTCTTTGTGCTATGGGAAAGTTTTACCCTTTGAGTGTTATGCTGGACCACTTTGGGGGTGCACTGCCACCCGCCTGGAGATGCCAGGTTTGTCCAGAGAAGATGCAATAGGGGAGAGGAGGAAATAAAGTGAATAAAGCTGTAACACCTCTTTGTCCATAAGTTGTTCCATGCCTTGACACTGTATCAGCCCAGCTGTGGGCCTGCCCTCTTGTCTCTGCTCAGGGTGAGTGGCCTGCAGACAGTGCCCTGATGGATTCAGAAATCACCTGTTAATCCCATCACAGTCAGACTTCTCCACAAGTGGGTGCCTGAAACTGTTTCCCCCACATTTTATATTAGGTCTAATGCTCTGGAACTGTTCCAGCAAAATGCTTTCTCTTTGTGGTTTTTTTTTTTTTTTTTTTTTGCATCTCCATTGAGAACCCTCCGCTGCCTGTCTTTGCTTCTTTTGCTCCCAACAACAAGGTGTATGATTTCTTAAATGTTAGCTTCTGACTCACTTGTTACTTTTCTGTGATATGGAATTATACTTACCTCAAACAGTTTTGACAAGATTTCAAAATACTGTGCATATCTGGAAGATTGCTAGTTTTCGTTTAATAATAGCCGTGATTATTTTCTTATTAGAATTAATTAAAATAACATAAAAACATGATTCTCGTTAAAGAGTTCAATAATAAATTATTGTGGTAGTTGTTCACTGCCTTTGAGTCGGTTCTGACCCATAGCGATCCTATATAGAGTTTCCAGGGAGTGATTAGTGAGCTTGAACCATCGACCTTGTAGTTCAAATGGCTTTGCAGTCTGACGCATTAACACACAGCACCACACCAGGAACAGGACTTAGTTATCTGTTGTTCCATTATAGTAAACCACAATGTTGATGCCTTAAAATAACATACATTTATTAGCTCACAGTTACTAGTGATTAGGAATATAGGCACAGTTTATCTAAGATTTTTGCAAAGCTGTAATCAATATACTATGTATGGTTGGTGTGTTATTTGAAGTTTGTTAATTGGGAAAAAGAAATTAATTTCCAAACTTCTGTGATGATTGGCCAGATTCAGTTTCCTGCTGTCAGTTCCCTGTCCTATTATCATGTTCTTGAGTTCCATCAAGTCAATTCAACACATAATAACGCTGAATCAGGTTTCCGTGGAGCTGTTGATGAGTTTGAACTGCCAACTTTGTTGTTAACTTTCCCTAGAGCACCATATCAGGACCTTCCACACAATGTGGGCCCCTCCATATTGCAGCCAAAAAGGGCAAGGGGGAATAAAGAAAATGTCCAAGCAAGAGGAACACAAAAGTAATGTCCCATTACCTTTAGCATATTCTACTGGTAAGAAGCAAGTCATGGGTCCCATCCACACCCAGTGCAGTCAAGAGAGGAGGTGACACAGGTATGGACACGTGGAGGAAGGCATGACTAGGACTAATCTTAAAGTCTGTCTACCACAAATAGGATACAATCACTCATACTTGGTATTTACTTGTTTTTCACCAGCTTTGCCTCTTTATCTATGGAATCTTCTAGTTCTAATTTCAGGTGATTCATGCTCACAGCCTGATTTGTGTAATCTCATATCTTTGTTGTTTTAGTTCTTAGTTACCATCAAGTTGATTTCAGCTTTGCAGTTAGAAGTTCATTGCTTATCCTACAGAGTCACACCACCCTGATCTTTTTACATCCTACTTTTCCCAAGTAGCAATGTTATTGTTATTGTTAAGTGCCATCAAGTTGGTTCTGATCCATAGTGACCCTGTATAGGGTTTCTGAGGAGTGACTGGTGAGCTTGAACCACCAAATTTGTGGTTCAAACCAACTTTGCAGTCCAGTGCATTAACCCATAGAGCTACACATAAGACATTGGAATTTCTCCAAGTTAACTAATACAGTACTAAATAATACAATATTTCCTATTATTCAGAATATTCAACTATTCCCTGACTAATAGATAGTCACTTTTCTTTTTTTGGGGGGGTGGGGGAACACAATAAAAATGCTATAAACATCCTGTGCATATCTTCTTACTAACTGATATAATTTTTCCTCTGGGATTACCACAATTTGATGGATGGGTCAAAGGACATTTTTATTTTAACAGATGTTGTCAGATTACTTTCCAAAAAAGCTATAATCACATTTCCACCAGCAGAATATTAACATACCTCTTTTGAGTGTATCCCCTACATGCAATCGGTGTTACTGCTCTATTCAGTATTTGCCAGTCTGATGGGTAAAGGGCTAGCTCCTGAATTTTCATCCCTGATGATCGGCAAGGTTGAGCATGCTGGCCATTTGGAATTGCTTTTTTAAATGAATTGCCTCTTCATGGTCTAGCTAATCTTTCTATCAGGATGCGTGAAAGAGCTCTTTATACATAATGGATGTTAGTTTGTTATCATTTGTGTTGAAGCCTTTGTTTTTGGTTTATCCCTAAACCCGTCATTGTTTCCTAGTCCCTTGATTTATGGAGCGCTTTTCTGATACAATGGCTTTTTTTTTTTTTTTTTATTCCTCTGTGGTCCGTCTATTTATGTTTTTCCTCACTCTAAATAATATATACAGTAGATTATGTCAGTGAAGTATTTGATACAGATCAACTCTTAATTTCTTAGAATAAATGTTACTTCTTGCGTGGTTGTTGTTGATAGGTGTCATCAAGACCATTCTGGCTCTTAGCAATGTTATGCAAATCAGAACAAAACACTGCCTTGTTGTGTGCCTTCCTCACAATTGGTGCTATGCTGGTGCCACTGTGCAAATCTACCACAGTGAGGGGCTTTCTCTTTTTCGATTATACTTTACGAAGCTTAATGTCCTTCCTTGGCATTGGTCCCTTCTGAAAACATGTATGAAGTCTCCTCATCCTGGCTTCTAAGGTGTATTCTGGCTGCACTGCTTCCAACACAGATTTGTTTGCTCTTCTGGCAGTCCATGATACTTTTTTTCTTTTTTCAGTCCATGATATTCTTCTCCAACACCATAACTCAAATGCATCAATTCTTTCCTTATTCTTTATCCACTGTCACATGCATATGAGGAGGCTATTGAAAATACCATGACTTGTTTCAGGAGCACCTTAGTCTTCAAACTGATATCTTTGTTCTTGAACACTTTAAAAAGGTCTTGTGCAACATATTTGCCTAACACAATACATTGTTTGATTTCTTGACTGCTGCTTCCTTGAGCTGATTGAAGATCCAAGCAAACTGAAGTCTTTGACAATTTCCATCTTTTCTGCATTTATCATGATGTTATTTATTGGTCCAGTTGTGAGGATTTATGTTTTCTTTACATTGCGTGGCAATCCATACTGAAGGCTGTGGTCTTTGATCTTTATCAGTAAGTATTTTGGGTCTGCTTCACTTTCAGCAAGCAAAGTCTTCCTCCAATCCTGAAGTCACATTCTTCTTCATATAAACTCAGTTTCTCAGATTATTTGCTGAGAATAAAGTCTGAATCAGCATTGTGAAAGAATATAACCATGGTGCACACCTTTCCTGATTATAAATTATTCAGTATCTACTTGTTCTGTTCGAAAACGGAGTTTGGGTATGGCACTGTAGGGTAAGCACTAGACTGCTAACCACAAGGTCAGTGGTTCAAGCACACTGGACATTCCTGGGAAACACTCTGAGTCAGAAGTGACTTGACGACGCTTAACAACAATGGCTAGTGATCACGAGCATTTCTTCATATGTTTGTTGGCTAGGATATTTTTTCGTCTTTTTGATGGCATGTGATAATTTTATTGCATTGAAATTATTTTTCTCTTCAAAAGTAGATATAATTCTGTTATAAGATCATTGGACCTCAGTGCCTATTTTCAGTGATAGATAGGTATATCATTTTTCCATTTTTTCTTTTTAATTGAATAAGTTTCCACTTGAATCAATTTTGTATCGATTTGTTTTTCAATACACAAGTAAGTGAAATTATCCTAGAAATCTTTTCAAGTTTTACATTTACTTTTATTGAATTGTTCATACAGTATGTCATTAAAATCTTTATGATCGGGTTAAGATCAATTTATATGAATCCTCTGTAAACTTACAGAAATGTATATTGTGTATGTTATTGTTTCAGAAGCCTAGGAATTCTGTATTTATTAAACATATTTAAATAATTATATTTCTAGAATTCCTCATTGTCCTATTTATTTTTGTCTAGAAAGATGAGGCGTTCTGCTCCTGTAAAGATTAACAGCCTCAGAAACTCTGTGCAGGGTCGCTATGAGTCGGAACCGACTCCATGGCACATAACAACAACAACATATCTGTATAATTTCAAAAGAGTGTATTCAAATCTTCCATTAAATTGGATGCTTACCAAATTCTTCAAGCTTTTAAAAACTTTTTCTGTATCCAGCTATTATGTTATTTGTGCCAGATAGGTTTATGATTGTAGGATCTTCTACATTAGTTGTATGCACTGTCATTATATTTGCTGCACAGTTGATCTGCTTCTTTTGTATTTTAACCTTAAATTTGATCTAGACAAAATTAATGTTGACATTCCTGCTTTTTTAGTTTTTTCTCTTACTTGCCTAATATTTATTTTATTTTCTCTTAATTCCTGTGTTTTAAAAACACCTAAGTGTAATTTAGAAAAAAATATCTATAGGTTAACCCAATAATTTTTAACCACACCTATCAATCTCATGCCTTTAGTAGAAGAACTTAGTTCATGCACAAATAGAGATAACAATTTTATTCCTTTCATCATTATATCTATTTAACATTTTAAGTTATTTTCTTTCAATTCTCACTCCTTTTCTTTTCTATCCTGCTAAAGTTACTCTTCATTCTATTTGCATTATTTATTAGAGAATTCTTTAATCTGTTCCCACTATCCCTCTCTAACTGATAGTCCAATGTACTCACTAATATGATACATATTCTTCTCATACTGCACTCTACATATTAAGCCCTATTTCCTTACCCATCTCTGAGATGATATCTTCCAATACCTTTACCATCCTTTCTCCTTTCTTTTTTATCACTATCAGTTTCTTCCAAGATGAGACTTTTAGAATGCTCCCCCTAACTACATCCCCCCAAATCAGATTGATGGAGCTTATTTTAAAGCTAGATTATTATAGTTTTCCTTTGCAGATGTTCCTTTAATATCAATAATTAATGTTATATTATACATTCCCAGGAAGCCTGCCATTATTCATTTAGATATGTATGTATAAACCAAATTTCACTGCTTACTGCATGGCCATCTCTTCATGTCTCCTACCTTGAGAATTCTATTCTGGTATATCTGTTCCTTGGAGTTGGTCTTTGTACATTTCCCTCTGATAGGAAAAGTGATCTACTCTTTGAATCCTGACATCTCTGCAACTATATTTCTTTAATCCTGACATATGAATAAACTATCTTGCCATAGAATTGTCAAAGTCTTTTCTCTTAGTAGTCTTCAGATGCCATTTCACCATCTAGTCTCCAGCTTTGCAACCTTAAAAGCAATGACAAGAGGTGATAAAGATGATCATTTGTAGAATCGTGTAGAATGGATTTTAATACTCTAACTTTTCTTACCCTTGTAGGAGCATGGTAAGAAACTATAGGATGTTAAAAGCCAGTCCTGTGGAATTTATTCTGACTCATAATAACCCTATTGTGGAAGTGCTGGTGTACTGTGTAATCCATTCCAACTCATAAGGACCCTGCATGAGATTTCCAAGGTTGTAAATCTTTATGAGAGCAGAAAGCCTCACCTTTCTCCCATGGAACGGCTGGTAGTTTCGAACTACTGACTTTGAGGTTAACAGCCTGACTCGTGACCACTATGTTACCAATGTTGTTTTTGCTATGTGCCATGGAGTCGGTTCCGACTCACAGCAACCCAGTACAGGGTTTCTGAGGCTGTAATTTTTATGGGACCAGAAAACCTCATCTTTCTCCTGCAGAACAGCTGGTAGTTTCGAACTGATGACCCTGAGGTTAGCAGCCTGATTCGTAACCACTGTGCTACCAGAGCTCCAAGTAAAGCCATCCAACAGGGTTTCCAAGGATGTTATCTTTATGGGTTCAGATTGCCACATTTTTCTCCTCCATTCAGTTGCTATTACAATAACTCTATGTTCCTGATTGAGTAATATGTATACACTCTTGTTCAGAAAATTTATAGATAGGTATAGGGTTGTTGTTGTTGTTAAGTACTGTTGAGTTGATTTCAACCCATAGTGACCCTGTTTAAGGTTTCCAAGGAGCAGCTGGTAAGCTTGAACCACCGACCTTGCAGTTCAAACAACTTTGCAGTCTAATGCATTTGCCCACAGCACAACACCAGGACTCCAGTTATAGGGTACTTCGTGGCAAAAACTGACCTATTTACTACTCTCACTGGATTCATGATATAGTAATGAAGACAGGTATTATACTAACTTTAAATGAACAGATGAAAACAAATGTTGCATACAATGAAAGCCTACTACACATAGAAATCACAAGGCAGACTAGATGTATGCTGATTGGCTGGAGTGAGATGGCTGGGATGGCTTCTCTCAGAACTGTTATTTAACCTGAGAATGAAGACTGACAGAAATGGCTGGTACAAGATTAAAGTGGGACATTTCTCCAAATAGGAGCAATGTATGAAACAAGAGTACAGGTAGTCTGTTCATGAAATTGAAAGAAGGCAACCACAGTCAAAGCATGCTGAGCTTCAGAGTTTATTTAAAACTGCAGTGTTTATTATATAAGCTTTGTGGAGACATTATTATATATTAAGAAAGAGTAATATCCAATTTTCATGTAAAAGGTATGGCACTGTGTGCCATTGAAAAATAGATTGGGAGCAGATCTTAGATGATTTAGTGGCATCTAAATAAGGAGCCAACAATCTTTTTCTGTAAAGAGCCATATAATAAATGTTCTAGGCTTTGCAGGATGTGCAATCTTTGTTACAACTATTTTACCCAGCCATTGTATCATGTAGGAGTCTTGGTGTGGTGTGGTAGATAAGCACTGAACTGCTAACTGCAAGGACTGTAGTTCAAACACAACAGCCACTCCTCAGGACCCATACATAGGATTGTTATGAGTTAGAACCAACTTGACAGCTCTTAGTAACAGCAACACCAATTGTATCATGTAAATAGTACCACTCACAAATGAGCAAGTTTGACTATGTTGTAATACAACGTTATTTGTAAGCACCAATAGTGTGCTGTAGTTAACCAATAAGATGTAGTTTCCTGACCTTGACACAGTTAAACATGTTCAACTTCCTTCAATTACCCCCTTTTGGATATGCAAGATTTATATTATGATGCTATTCATCTATAATGCTTGGATATGGGATCACTGGAGGGCACATGGGACTGTGACATATCCCTGGTACCAAAATTAGAAAAGTTTTAAATCAATCTGAAATAGTTTATTACTAATGAGGAGATATGTTGCTGTTGATAAGTGCCGTTGAGTTGGTTCCAACTCATAGTGACCCTGCTTAGGGTTTCCAAGGAGCAGCTGGTGGGTTTGAACTGTCAACCTTGTTAATAGCAGTCCCATGCTTACTTATCCTACAGTATCACACCAGAACTCCAATGAGAAGATATGTGTTTCTGGATATCAAGAGCCCAGAAATGTTAAAAGAGATTAGTAGATAGAACCTAAAAGATTAAACAACTCTGACGGGGTGATTTGATTTCTTTAGAAAATTCATTTATGGAATGTAAATTGTGTTGGTGCTTGGTGTTTGCTAATCTGGGATGGGGCCTGGGAAAGATAACAAAATATTGAAAAGTTTTATCCATGTAAAACTTTCTCAAATCTTATTCTCTTTTAGCTCATCTTAGGATGCCATATAGGACACGCCACATGGTCCATAGAAACTACCAGGAATCTGCCAGTCAAGCTGTTCTTTGTCCTCATCAGATTTCCTCAAAGACACCAATGATCATGGCTAGGAGCATTTGTAGGAAGAGTATCACTACCATCACATGGCAAACCAGTTTCTTTTCTTTTCATAATTTCGTTTTTAACTTTGAGAAGCTCTTCCTTTTTGCTTTTCTTATAAACTGAAAAGCAATTCTAGTCATAATAGAAAATTTGAAAAATGAATAATTATAAAAAAGAAAAACAATAGAATCACTGCATATAGACAGCCACTCTTATATAAACCTAGAATCATGGCAAAAGTAGTTTTTTTTTTGGTCTGATTTTTTTAAAGTTTATAACATGGCATCCTCATGTCTTTATCTGATGCCTCGTATGGCACAGTAGGATAAACACTAGAACACAAGGAGAGTTTGAGCAGGAAGGTCAGCAGTTTGAACTCACAAGCCACTCCTGGAAACCCTAAATGGGGTCAAAACTGACTCAACAGCACTTAACCACAACAACAACAAAGAGAGTTATTAATGGTTGCATCAAAATATATTTGACCATTCATATGCTATTGGACACCATGGTTGATTCTAAGATTTTACTATTATAATGTTATAAATTATGTTTTTGTGTACATATACATTAAAAATTTGAGTGTTTTTTCTTAGTGTAAATACCAAAAGTGAAATTACAGATACAGGAGATATGGAGATTTTTAAGCTCAATGCCTATTCACAAATTTCTTTGTATATAATTAACAATATATTTGCTTCAGCAGTACAAGAGATTATTAGTTTTAGCACAATTTCATCAACAATAGATATTGTTTTTAAGTTTTTTTTTTCAAATTAATAGCCAAAACATATTGTTTCTCTTCCTTGATTATTAATGAGTTGAATACTTTTTTCAAATATTTTCCTTGATGTTTATTAACTTAAAATTATTCAATTCTTCTGACTTTGTCTTATTCATATATTTATATTTTTCTTATATTGTTAAAATTATCTTAGTCTTCTGTCCTTTATATATATGCATATATCACAAACATATTTCTTTGGGTGTGATTGATACTTTAATTGTGTTTATAACATTTTCATTATAAACAAAATTTTGAATTATATGCAATAATAACCCATATTTCTTTAGTTTTTCTATGTGCTTTTGACTATTTCAAGTTATAAATCCATGCTATTTTATTTGCTTCTTAGTCATCGCTGCAGTACATAGGAGATGTACATAGGAGTCATGGTGTGGCATTGTTTAATGCACTACACTACAATGTTGATTTGAACCACAAGGTCCGTGGTTCAAGCTCACCAGCCACTCCTTGGAAACCCTATACTGGGTAGCTATGGGTCAGAACCAACCCAACAGCACTTAACAACAACAACAACAACAACAACATAACACACAGGCGTCCTGGTGTGGTTCTGTAAGATAAGCATTTGACTGCAAAGTTAGTTTGAGCCACAAGGTTGTCAGTTCAAACTCACCAGCTACTCCTTGGAAATCCTATATAGGGTCTCTGTGAGTCAGAACCAACTCAACAGCACTTAGCAAGAACAACAACAATAGTACATATTTTCCTGGTGTGTCCGTGCAGGGTAATGCACTGGATCACAAGGCCGTTTGAACCACATGGTCAATGGTTCAAACCCACCAGCTGCTTCTTGGAAACCCTAGCTAGGGTTGCTGTGAGTTGGAACTGACTCAACAGCACTTAAAAACAACAGCATATTATATAAAAGTTTCTCTGGTAGTACAGTGGTTAAGTGCTTGGCAGCTAACCTAAAGATCTGCAGCTCAAACCCACCAGCTGTTCCAACAGAGAAAGGTGGCAGTTTGCTTCTATAAAGATTGGTCTTCCTTATTCATTTCCCAACCTTAATATGCATATAAGATGATTGAAAATGCCAGGGCTTGGGACAGGCACACCTTAGTGTTCAAATTAACATCGTGGCTCTTCTACACGTTAAAAATATCTTTTGCTGCAGATTTGGCAAATGCAACATGTCGATTGATTCTATTGACTACTGCTTCCATAAATGTTGATTATGGATACATGCAAAATATGCCTCACCCAAGCCATGGTATTTTCAATAAGCTCATATGCAT
>NW_006408619.1:6553171-6554123 GCF_000296735.1 Chrysochloris asiatica
TGCAGCTTCCATGTTATTCTTCATGGTAGCATAATATTCCATTGTGTGTATGTACCACAGTTTGTTTATCCATTCTTCAGTTGATGAGCACTTTGGCAGTCTCCATCTTTTTTTTTTATTGTAAAAAGTGCTGCTTTGAACATTGGTGTGCTTATATCTACTCATGTTAAGGCTCGTATTTATTGTGAGTAAATACCAAGTAAAGGAATTACTGGATCCCTAACATGTTTTTATTTCTAACCTTCTGAGGAAGCACCATATGTCTTTCCAGAGACGCTGGACCATTTTGCAATCCCACCAGCAACGCAAGAGTGTCCCAGTCTCTCCACAACCCCTCCAGCATTTAGCATCCTCTACTTTTTTGATCTTTGCTATCAGTGCTAGTGTGAGATGATATCTCCTTGTTGTTTTGCTTTGCATCTAATGGCTAGTAATCGTGAACCTTTTTTCATATGTTTGATGGCTGCCTGGAACTCCTTCTTGGTGAAGTGTCTGCTCATGTCCTGTGCCCATACTTTAATTAGGTTATTTGTCTTTTTCTTATATAGGTGTTGTAGTTTCCTATATATTTTAGAAATAAGTCCCTTGCCTGATGTGTCATTGCAAAAGATTTCTTCACATTCTGTGGGTTCCCTTTTTACTCTTCTGGTTTTTTGATGCACATAAGTTTTTAATTTTTAGTATGTCCCACTCATCTATTTTGTCTAAATTTGTTTGTGTAGTTTTCAAAATGTTTGGTACTCTGTGTATTCCCTGAATTTGTGCCCTCACATATGTCCCTATTTTTTCATTGATTGCCTTCATAATTCTTATATTCACATTTAGGGGTTTAATCCGTGCTGAGTTGGGTTTTGTATAAGGTGTGAGGTGAAGGTCTTGTTTCAATGTTTTGCATATCGCTTTCCAGTTCTGCCAGCACCATCTGTTGAAGAGACTATCACCTCCCCATGCA
>NW_006408619.1:6556011-6556707 GCF_000296735.1 Chrysochloris asiatica
CCAGCTTCTTGTCTTGTTGATTGTTTCTATAGTTTTTCTGTTTTCTATCTCATTTATTTCTGTTCTAATCTTTATTATTTATTTTCTTTTGGTGGATGTAGGTTCCCTCTATTGGTCTATTTCTAATTGTTGTAGATGCTGTGTTAATGTGTTCATTTTAGTTCTTTCTCCTTTTTGGATGTGTGTATTTATTGCAATAAATTGTCCTCCCAGCACCGCTTTTGCCATGTCCCAAAGATTTTGGTATGTTGTGTTTTCATTCTCATTTATTTCTAGGAACTTTGTAAATTCATGTTTAATTTCTTTTACTTCCCTGTCACTTTTCAGCAAGGTGTTATTCAGTTTCCATGTGTTTGACTTTATTTCCTTGATCTTCCTATTGTTGATTTCTAATTTGATAGCATTATTATGTGAGAAGATTCTTTATAATATTTTATATTTGTAAATTTACGAAGATTTGTTTTGTGACCTAAACATGATATGTCTGGAGAATGTTCCATGTGCACTGGAAAAGAATATGTATGTGCTGTTGTTGGGTTGAATTCTCTGCATGCATCTATGAGGTCCAGTTGGCTGATTGTGTTGTTTAGTTCTTCTGAGTCTTTGTTAAGTTTCTTTCTGGCTGTTCTATCCACTTTTGAAAGTGATGTATTAAAATCACCCACTATTATTGTAGATTCATCTATTTCTTTCTTC
>NW_006408619.1:6557439-6558581 GCF_000296735.1 Chrysochloris asiatica
TTATTATATTTTGTTCTGTTCTCTACTCTTCCTTCTGTCGATTTAATTCTGGGAGGTGCTACCACGTATATCATTCTCTGGTTGTTGTCTGTTCTTGTTGGTTCAAAACTCCCTTTAGGATGTTTTGTAGCGCAGGGCTAGCCTTGGAAAAATCCCTTAGTTTCTGTTTATCCTGGAATGTTTTGATTACACCATCATATTTGATTGATAGCTTTTCTGGATATAGGATTCTTTGTTGGCAGTTTTTTTCTTTCATTGCTTATTGTCTTTTATATTTGTTTTTCCCCCTTTTCTCCTCCACCTTTTATATATTCTCTATTCCATCTGAACCTTATGTTAAGTTACAGTGTAAGGTGAAAATGCATATTTGTTTTTCAAAAAGTCAATCCTTGCACAACTCACTAAATTAGCTACCATTTGTCAACAATTTGAAATGCCACATTTACCATATCAAAAGTAGTCAGACTTGATGTGTATTGTATTTCACTCTTATATTATTATTATACTAATACCTCACAGTTTAAATTTTACAGTTATGTTTTATTATATAAGACCATATGTTCTGCAATATAAACCTTTTTTGTTGTTGCTTTTTCTCTGTACATACTAGGTTTCAGATTAGTGACTTGTTCCTTTACTACTACAAAGGTAAGCAATAAAGATATTTTCAACATTTTGTTATCATTAGGAACTTTTAAATTTAATAATCATTGATCTATTTTACTCTATAGTAGTTGATTTGTCTACTGACATTCTGATTAACCCACCTTTGTATAGTATGATTATTTTTAAGTTGTTTCATGGATAATTTTGAGTCAAACATTAATAGTCTTTGATAATTTCTATCATTTTTCTTATTCAGGTCCATATTTAATTTCCTATCCCAGATCAGAATTCAATTATTTCTTCACAGATCCTGGTTAATTTTGTGGTTGTAGCCCACAATCTGGGCATTAGGAGTTCTCATTGCTGTTGGATTGTTTCTAGGTTTTTTTTTTTCACTGAACAGTGAAAATACAGCATGAACTCATACTACCACCTATCTTGCCAAATTGTATTTTCTTCATTAGAATTTCTAGTTGTTTCACTTGGTTTTATTAAGGAATTAGTTATAATTTTCTCTTCTTTCAATGTTTCACTGA
>NW_006408619.1:6560536-6570445 GCF_000296735.1 Chrysochloris asiatica
ACTATCTCTTTCCACAAATGTAGTCAATTTGATTTCTGTATAGTCTATCTGGTGAGGTCCATGTGTATAGTAATATTTTATGTTCTTTAAAAATATATATATTTGTAATGAAGACGTCATTGGTCTTAGAGAATTCAATCTTAAAATCACCATCATTGTTTCTATCACCAAGGTCATCTTTTCCAACTGACATATCCACATTGTTTCCAACTTTTGCATTCCAGTTGCTAGTAATTATCAATAAATCTTGATTGCATGTTTGATCTATTTCAGACTGAAGAAATTAGTAGAATTCTTCAGTTTCATCATCACTGGCCTTATTGGTTTGTGGGTAAATTTGATTAACAGTTGTATTAGCAGGTCTTCCTTATAGGTATATTGATATTATCTGATCACAGACAGTGTTGTACTTCAAGGAAGATGTTTTTTGTTTGTTTTTTAAAGAAAGATCTTGATATGTTCTCTTTGATGATGAATGCAATGCCATTCCTCTTCAATTTTCCAGCATAGTTAACCATGTGAATGTCATATTGAAAGTGGCCAGTACCTGTCCATTTCTGTTCACTAATACCTAGGATATTGATGTTTATGTATTCCATTTTAATTTTCACAATTTCCAATTTTTTGACATTCATGTTTTGTACATTCTATAGTCCAATTATTAATGGATTTCTATTGTTTCTCATCATTTTGAGTTGTGTCCCTTTAGCAAATGGATGTTTCGAAGGCTTTACTCCATTCTTGTCATCTTAATCAAGTGTACTTTGAGGAGGCAGCTCTTCTCCAGTCTTATTTTGAGGGCATTTCAACCTGAGGGGCTCACCGTCTGGCACTGTTTCTGACAATAATCTGGTGTTCATCATGTTTCAATGTTCAATATTCTGACACTGACAGTGTTCCATTGCTATTAATAAGGTTTTCAGTGATTAAATATTTGGAAGTAGTCCAACTCTCCTTCTACCTAGTCTTAGTCTAGAAGCTCAGCTGGAACCTGTCTATGGGTGATTATGCTTGGATTTAAAATACCCTTGGTATAGCTTCCAGAATCACAGCAACATGCAAACCATCACAGTACAACAAACTGACAGATGAGCCTACATTTACGTTGTTGCTAAGTGGGTTCAAGCTGGTCTGACCCATAGTGACCCTGTATAGGGTTTCTGAGGAGTGGCTGGTGAGCTTGAACTGCCAAACTTGTGGTTCAAACCAACATTGCAGTCCACAGCATTAACCCACAATGCCACACCTGGACTATGGAATTTGAATTAGATTGTGTAATATAGAGCACAGTAGAATAAATGCTGATTTTGGGGCTAGAAACAATGGAGTTTATTCTCCTGCTTTTCTAACCAGATCTGGACTATTTGACTGAGTAACTAATCTTCCCATACTTAAATTCCACATCTGTGAAAAACTGTTATTAATCATACTTACCTTTACCTTGTAGAATCTTTATAACTGGTATGTATATACATATGCACATATAATATGCAACTAAACAACGGTAGCTTTTATTTATTAAATGACTTGTATGACTTTTCTTTCACAGCATAGTGGTTATGAGTCAGGCTGATAACCTAAAGATTAGCAGCTCAAAACTACCAGCCAGTCCACAGTAGAAAGATGAGGCTTTCTGCTCCTGCAAAGATTTATAGACTCAAAAACCCTATGCAGTGTCTCAATGAGACAGAACGGAGTCCACAACACATAACTATCAACACCACATGACATTTCTAATTCTAAAATACTGTGACGTGCTTGGCATGTACCTTTCACACACTTGACACAAAAATAGTAGTAGAATCAATTCTACCAGACCATGGAGTACGTATGCTCTAATTTCAAGGCAGTGGAAGCTTGAGCTTCAGGTATTTAAAGGACAGACTGAATTTTTCTAATCAGATTCTTGATGGTTTGCCCATGGCATTTAGGCCTGCAGCACAGCAAGAGATATAAGAAAATTCAACAATACAATTGACATAAATTCTTATGTGCTTTTCAGAAACCTCAACATCCAAGTTAGTTCACTACCCCACACAGATTCAGAGATCTGAGAATTGAAATGGTCATCAACAGATGTTTCATTCAATGTTAGGTATCACTGTTTATTCTGTAACTTTACTGTGTCCGAATTTATCATACCTTTTATTTTACTGTATGCAATTCTTCAGAACTAAAATTCTTTTACCATGAAATTAATGACTTGTGCACATATCTAGTGTCTCTCACTAGACTGAGATGTCTTTGAGTCAAGAACCATCTGATAATCAGAATAATAATTGATTTATAGTATGCAGGAGTGGAAGAAGCTCTGGTAGCATAGTGGTTACGAATCGGGCTGCAAACCATAAGGTCAGCCATTCGAAACTACCAGCTGATCCACAGAAGAAAGATGAGGCTTTCTACTCCTGTAAAGATTTACAGCCTCAGAAACACTGTACAGGGTTGCTATGGGTTGGAACCGACTCGACAGCACTTAACAACATGTAGGAGAGGAGGCCTTGGTGGTTTAGTGATATAATTCTCACCTTCCATGTGGGAAACCTAGATTTGATTCCTGGCCAAGGTACCTCATGTGCAGCTACCACCGTCTGTCAGCGAAGGCATCAGTGAACCTATGGTGCTAAGCATGTTTCAGAAGAGCTTCCACACAAAGATGGACTAGAGAAAAATACATGGCAATCTATTTCTGAAAATCAGTCAATGAAAATCCTATTATCATAAAGTCCACCACTGATTACAAGAATGACTTAAAATCAGGTAGTGTCCTGTCATGTCAGTTATATGAGGTCACTATGAGTGAGGAGCTGACTTGAAGGCAGAGAACATCAGCAAGGTAATGATGGGTGTGTTTGATGGATGAAAGAATAGATGAACCAATAAATTAATGTGTAAATTCATCAACTACCCTTTTGCATTTCACCATCCATTTTTATCCACCAGATTTAAAGAAAAACACGACACATGTGAAATCATAAATAGCTTTATAGGAATCAATTATGTTTTCTAGCAACACCTAGCTCAAGTATCAGTTATTGTTTCTGAAGAAATACCTCCACAACAATTCATCCATTAGTTAACTAACTTAGTTAAGCCAGTCTAATTCTGCAAGGTGTGTGGAAAGATTGAAACATGATATGTATTTAGTGTGAATTTCACCCCCTCCCCTGGAATTTATAGCTGATTAAATCTTTGGCTGCTAATCTAAAGGTTAGCATTTGAATCCACCCAGCACCTCTGTGTAGTTTAGACATAGAGATCTGCTGCCATAAAGATTATAGACTGAAAACCCTCTGAGACCATTATACAATGTCACATGGGATAGCTATGAGTTAGAATTGATTTCATAGCACTCAACAATAATAAAACAAGCCATCTTGAATCACTTATGGAAAGATCAGTAGAGGAGATTTTTTCCAATTCACAAGAAAAAATGATTCTTGGAAACCCACTGCTAGTTTTCCTTTCTTTTCTCAGACACCTGAGTCCCCTCAAATCCCACCACAGTTTGTCCTAAGGCATGTTTGTCAGTAGGTTTACAGAAGTTCTAATTAATTCTCTGTAATTGCATAGTATTTTTTGCCTTTTCTCACCACCGTCCCGGTCTTGGAAACAAGATGTTCCATCTCTGGAGACTGCCCTGGTAAAAGCCTATTAATAAATAATTAAGTTTGTAGGCTCCTGCAGTGGTGACTCATGCCTAGAGATCACGTGGAAGTTGTCTCCATGGCAACGTACCAACAGGAACTGAACTGCTCTATTTTTTCTATGTGTGGAGAGAGAGTGGGGGCAAACACAGATTTAAAAGATATTTGGTCATTTTCTTTCATGTTTTCCGTATAAACAAACAAACCGAAAGTCCATTAATTTGGAACTCATGAAAGGCTATGTTTCTGTCCACTGAAATGTGATTCTGCAACTGTCTGTAAAACCTTCTTCTACTTCTCTCCTCCAACACAGCTCATTTACTTGCTCTCTCCTGGATCTGCCTAGGGCTCTACCCTTACTCTATCATCCAGGCCTACTGTCCCTTATTATGAAATCAATGCTTGATGTCTATTGCTTGCTCTGTAATTGTCTTTGGTTTACGTTCTTCTATCCCTTTGCCTCATTCTCATATCATCTTCTCTAATTTAAACAAATATTCTGTAAAATAGAAAGAACATAATGCTTTGGATTTCGACAGACCTGAGCCCTAACCCCAGACTTTTCTGCATAATAACTGTATAACTTAGGGATAGTTTCTTGACCTTTCTCGATCTATTTCTTCATCCATAAAATTGAAATAATAATTTCCTCAGAGGGTTGCAGTAAAGTTTGAAGCAGAGGCATAAACTGAGAGTAAGCAGAGTAGATGTTCACCTCAAATTGTTTGCATTTGGATTTTCCGTTGTCTTTTATTAGCTTTTATTTATGTACTTATTTCTTTTAGTGCAAGTTATTTAATTTCTCTTAGATTCAGTTTCTTATCAGTAAAGCTGAACAAACCAGAGTCTACTTCACATGTTTCTTTGGGACATTAACTCACTGTGTTTTATATAAAAGCTTTGTCACATAATGAGTACTTACTACATGTCAGCTGCAATTCCTATTGAAATGCAGCAGGGTTTTAATAATTCAGAGTTATTGTCATGAGGAACTATTTTGTAAGATAACAATAACTTAATGCAGTGGTCTAGCAATGCTTCTTGATGAACAACATGAGCAGCATGAACAGACATAACAGGAGTCACTGAATACTTGAATCCTTGCCTACATCATTCTGTGTTCAATATAATTTTTGATTTTCCAGACGAGATTTTAGCTCAGACTCTTGTCTTTAGAGATTAATTTCCCAAGTCAATGTGACGTCAGTATTGATGTCATCTGGTCTGTATAGTCTCCATTATTTTCCTTTCCATGCTCTTTTCTGTGTACCAGGAGACTAACACTTTCTAACTGTTTCTCCCAGGCTTGCTTTCAGGGGACTTGTAGACAGATTCAATCAATAAGAGATACACAATGGAACAAAAAGGATTTGGTCTAGAACCTAGGAGATTTATTGGGTTATTTCTTGGTATTTCCTAGTTCAGTGAGACATTGCAGGAATCCAATAATTACTGAATAACTAAGGACTTAGATACTTCACCTATGAAAGTGTGGGTCACTCTACCAGATAAAGAACACCAAGTTGATAGAGAAGATAGGAGTAAATAGAAAGTGGTGGAAGAGAAAGCTATGGTTATCAGCTTAGTCCTAGTGACCAGCTATAGAAGTAATAACTTCTGTAGTTGGCTACTACTTAAACTTTATATTGCTCAATTATTTTGTCACCTTTTCCTCCTACCTTAGCTTAAGAGAGCCAAATGTGGCTACACTTACAATATGCATTCCGGGTAGCGATGTGACAAAATTGATATCACCCTATGACAATACGGAAGTTGATGCGATTTTTCTTTCCTTAATTTTGGGAAATAGTGTTTCTTTATTGAATGAAAATAAAAATGGATGTTGAATTACAAAAAAAGGTAGACTATGCTGGCTACCCAGTCCTCATCTGTCAGTTTGTCAAACTGTGGTGATTTGTATATTGTTATAATGCTGAAAGTCAAGCCACCAGTATTTCAAATACCAGCAGGGTTCTATGTGATGGGTAGGTTTTAGTGGAGCTTCTAGTCATGAGAAACTAGACAGAGCAGACTGGTGATCTGCTTCCAAAAACCAGCCAGTAAAAGTCTTATGAATAACAATTGAACACTGCTTGACTCTCTTGATGTGGACAGGTCATAAGAAGTGGTCAACCACTAGAGGAGGGCATCATGTTGGGTTAATTAGAGGGTCAAAGAGGACAAGGTGGATTTGCACAATGGCCACAAAAATGGCCTTCACTTGGCTGGCAATCATGAGGACAACATAGGACCAGACAATGTTTTATTCTGGCATACATAAAGTTGCCATGAATCAAAATCAACTCTATCATGCTGGTAACAGCAACCTATGTAATAGATTCTCCACAAAAATTTGTAAAAATGAAAACAGACTTAGGAATGTGAGTTGCTTATGATTATCTCAAAGAAGGTCAGCAGAAGTCAACCAGAGCATGAAAATATTTCAGGGCAACTATGACTTACATTTGTTACAAATATTTGTAGTTCAGAACTGGAATCTTGGCCTTTCACCCCTTTCAATGTCACTAATCAAAACTCTATGAAGAAAATCATTTATATTAAGAATAATTCACCTGTTGACCTCTACTCCCTTGTCAGTTTGACAGACCATAGTGGCTTTCATGCTTCTGTAATGCTGGAAGATACATCACCAGTATGTCACCAGTATGATATTGACAATCACTTCAAATGCATGTGAATGCTAGACAATAAATACAGACAACTGAAGAAGAATTGATGCATTTGATTTATGGTCTTAACAAAGAATATTGAATATATATCTAGAAGAACAAAACAATTTGTCTTGGAAGAAGTACACCCAGAATGCTCCTACATAATTTGCACATGTGATCAGGAGGGACTACTCACTGTAGAAGGACATCATGGTTGGTAAAGTGGAAGGTCAATGAAAAAGAAGGAGATGGCATTCTGCTGTACATAGGGTCATTACGAGTCAGAGCCCACTCAACAGTGCCCGATAACAACAGTAATTGTTACTGTTTAGGACAATCCAATTGTTCGTCCCAAAATTGCCTTGACAATTGTATCTACAACCACAAACCGTTGTTAGTAGGACCATAAAAAACAAAATTCAAGATAATGTTGAAGAAGGAAATATTTGATCGATTTTGCAAAGTCTGTAAACCAGACAGAAACTTTGATTATAACCACCTCCTACCTGAAAAATAAGAATTGATACCACCAAGCTGCTCATTTCTTCTCTATGGTCAACACAGTCAGCTTCTCACAAGCCAATTATCTATGGACTGTTCTCTTTTAACCCTTTTATGAGTTTGCTAGCCATAGTTACTGTTCTATTCGGCCCTCTGGACATTACTTATATCTTATTTTTGTCTTCATAGTGTCTGTAAATCCTACTATAGGAAAATTCAAGGAAAAAGTGCCATCAGAGTCTTGCTTTTTTTGTTTCTTTTCTTTTTCTTTCATTCTCCAAGTATATTTCATTTCCTGCATTGGGAAGCAGCATCTTGTTTCTTCCTGCCATCTGGACTTTTTAATTTATCACTTAAATCTTAGAAACTTATCGAGTCCCTGTGTTCTCTGCTCGGCAAAGTAGCAGAGTTTTAACACAAGCAATTTGTTCCTTTATTCCACATGTCTGCAACCCTGTCTAATGCATTCTCCTGCCTTGGCATTATCTGTGATCTCTGAGTTCATCTACTAGCTTTCCATCCTTGTTACCCACTGTGTATTTTATAAACAGCTTGACTGATGGGTTTCACTTAAAGTAATGTGGTTTCTCCCCAAATGAATGCTTAAAAACAACATATGAAATTTAAGTTCTCCAAAATGCAATGGATGTAAATCAGATTAATTGTCTAGTTGACTCGGAGAACATCCGGGGATTTCATTTCCTGCCTGAGCCGATGGAACTTTCACATTAACTTTTGGCAGGTAACTATAGCTGGACCTTGCCATTCATCACCAATAACAGTACTGAAAACACATCAGGTTGAAATTTTGACAGGTAAATTAGACTCTGCTTTCCAACAAAGCAAATTCCAGTAAGCCAGCCCCTTTACCCTTTGTTACACTTTCCCCTACAACAACATAAAAGATTCCACATGTGAATATGGATAGCCAAAGGTTGGGGTTTTTTGGAAGTTTTTTGTTTGTTTGTTTCCTTTTGTCATTATCCCAGGAGAGAAGCAAGACCATGAAGTTATAGAAATGTCTCCTGAGCATTAAGGATTTTAGTGCTAGACCACCATTAATTAGTTTCCTTTGGTTTATTATTGAGGACAATAGTGGTCCAGTGTCTCAGTTCTTGTCAATAGACTTAGTGGAGGCTTGTGTGTGACTATGATATTGTATGGGTTTCACTGGAGAGTCTAGATTAAGGTAAACAAGGAATAAAAGCCTGATGATCTATTTCCAAAAATTGGTCAATGATTTTTGGATCACAATGATCCAATCTGTAGCCCATCATATGGGTGGCATGGAGTTGGCATTATACCAGTTAACAACAATAACAGTAGCAAGATTTATTGAGCCTACCTCAATGTGATGTTATAGGATACACACTGGGTTATTAACCATAAGGTTGGCAGTTCAAACCAATCAGCTACTTCTCAGAATTCCTATATATGGTTGCTATAAATCAGAATAGACTCAACAATACTTGACAATAACAACTAAATAATGGAGATAGGCAATATCAGGTATATTTTTATGAAAAGCAGGGGAAAATAATGTCTAAACAAGTAGTTGTATATTATTGTATATAGCAGCTTTTTTGAAAGAGCCATAAACTGAAAAGAAACCAAATGCTTATCCACAGGTAAATGAATAAAAATTATGGTAATACTTATATAATAGAGTACTACTCAGCATTAAAAAAAAGTTAACTATTGATGTACACAACACCATGGATGAATCTCAGAATAGTGACATAAAGTAAAAAGCTAAGCTAAAAACAAATGTATACTATATAATTTCATTTGTAAAATATTTTGGAAAACTAATCTTTAGAGACAGAGGAGATTGGTAGATGGACCCACACAACTTAGAAGGGGAAGGAGAAGATGAAGATAGTTGAGATAGTAGAGTTAAAAGGGGAACACAATGAAACTTTTTGAAATGATTAATTTTTATTGATGTGATGGCTTCACAGGTATACACCTATGTTAAAAACTTATCAAATTATGTGTTTTCAAGAAATACAGTGCATTGAATGCCAATTTTATCTCCCTCTTTCTCTTTTTTATTATTATTATTTTTTCTTTTTGATTAGGGATCTGGAGTCAGGTTAACTGAATTCAAGTCTTAGATTCATCACTCCTGAGTTGTGTGAATTAACATTCCACTGAACTTCGTATGCCTTTTTTCCTTGATTATTAACTCAGCAGCTACTCCTCAGAAATCCTATACAGTGTCACTATGAGTTGTAACTGACTCCACAGCACTTAACAACAACAGAAATATTAACTAAACTAGAATTTATTGAGGTGACTGAGTAGTACAAACTGCTAATCATTCAACTACTAGCCAAAATGCTGAAAGTTTGAACCATCCCAGAGGTAACTAAGAAGATAGGTCTGGTAATCTTCTACCAAAAAGTTCACTACCTTGGAAAATCTTCTGAAGTAACAGATTATCAAAAATTGATACATACAACTTCCAGCAAGATGGCAGAATGGAAGATGAACTAAATGGTCCTTATTTAACAAAGATAGAAGAGACCAAATGAATCAGATGCCAGTGAAAAATCCTGGAACCCTGAACTTCAGAGAAAGGTTAGAGAAGTGGACTGAGTGTTTGCTGGGAGGAGAAGCTCAGCAGGCCTAGCAAGAGAGGGAGACTGGTGAATGGCCAGCTACTGTATGACCATCTTGAACAGCAGGTGGCCTGGCAGAGCAGATTTACACAGGTAACATGAAGGTATTATACTTTCTGTTTCCTTACTATCCCTTGGTGACCAGGAGACCTGGTTGCATAGTGGTTACACATCGGGTTGTTAACTGAAAAGTCACTGGGTAGAAACTATAAGCTGTTTTTCAGGAGAAAGATGCTCCTATGAAGATTTACTACCTTGGAAACATAACAACTACGAGGTTGCTATGGTTGCAACTGACATAGTAGCACACAACCACTCCCACTACCATCCCTGGTGACCAATACTCATTCTTTTTTTTTTTTTCTTTTTTTTAATGTTTTATTGTGAATTATGTGATAGTTTGCATGGGAAACATTAGCTTTACATTCATCCTATCGTACATCATTTCATTGCCATGGTTACAAT
>NW_006408619.1:6592753-6597266 GCF_000296735.1 Chrysochloris asiatica
ATGTTGTCTTTTGGCTTCTTTCCTTTAAGGCCGCCTGAGAAATTTCAGGATGCCACTGTTGGTTGTTATGATGTAACTCAAGATTTAATTTTCAGCCTGTTTCCTTTTTAGTCTGCCTCCTCTGCTCTACAACCCCTGTTCAGGCCTTTTTCCTAGTGATAAACAGATCAAGGCTGGCTGAGCTGTTTTGCACTGCTGTTTGGTTTCAAGTGGCAACTGTTCCTTTAAATTTTGAGGAGAGCTATGCGCATGAGTAATAGAACCCTCCAGGGGTAGGGTGTCCACTCATTCTGGCAACCCCTCTAATCACCAGAATGTAGGTATGCAAACAGTGAGAGACCAATGAACAGATATAAAAAAAAACAATGCCCACACCTTTATCTCTGTGGATAGGTCAGGCTTCCGTGGTTGCTCTGATCTTTCGCCTGCTCAGTCTCACCCAGGATGGCTGCTCTGGGAGATGCTGAGCCTGACGGATCGCTGGAAGCACTAGATTTCTTGCTTCTGCTACAAATTCGACTGGCTGTAAGCCTTCAAGCTTTCTAAATATTCCTTTTTATATGGTTTAGAGTTCTGGGACCATCCCCTGAACCTACTTCATCTGTTATTCTGTGTTATTGCTGATAGAGATTCTCACTGCACTTCTACCAAATACACCATCTTCTTTGTCTCCTCAAGGAAAAACTTTCATAATAAAAAGAAAATTCTATGATGGCTCTTATGGGGTGAAGGAAGGAATATTATTCACAGGCTAGAGGGTAGACATATGTTGATATGGGTGATGGGACAGGAAATATACACTGAGTCATAGGTTGAGAGAGGACATATGAAGGTATCTAGAGATATAGGAGCAATGAAAGAGTTAAAGTGAATAGAGGTAAATACTGTTAACTATTGGTACATGGAAGGATTGCTCTTATAGTAATGAAGCAAAGTGTAATGAATCAAAGATGTGATGAATGATCTATTCTTTACCCTTCACTCAATTCACAATAAACATGTAAAAAAAGAAAAAATCCAATACATGATGATCAAATTGTGTGGTAATTATGTTTTGTGTCAACTTGACTTGACCAGGAGTCTCAGCAATTTTCCAGTTAAGATGTAGTGAGTCACACAATGAGATTTAATAGAATGCAATGACTTCCATGATCTGTCATGAGCAGCCAAACAATTGCAAGAATGTTTTCTCAAATGTGTGACCTACTTCCAATATATTAGACACTCCAGGAAGCTTGCTTGCTTTTTTATGAGTCTAGATCCTGCACTTGGTTTGTCATCTGGCCTCAAGTTCTTTACACTTGAGCCAGAACCTACAGTATCACCTGCTGATGGTGAAAGTCATCAGCTCTCTTACCTGCTGAACTTGATCTCATTTACCTCTGCAGCCAGAAGTCTGTCATTTGACCTGCCAATCTTAGGTTCATCAGCCCTTGCAGCTTTGTGAGTTAGAAGAAGATTCCAATCTGATATCTGACCTAAGGACTTAGAGTCAGCCTATCTCTACAACTCTGTGAGTTATCTCTCTAAATAAAACTCTCTGTACATATATAGAAGGAGTTCTGGAAGCATAGTGGTTACAAATAAGGCTGCTAAATCTCAAGGTCAGCAGTTTGAAACTACCAGCTGTTCCACAGGAGAAAGATGAGGCTTTCTTTTCCCATAGATTTACAGCCTTGGAAACCCTATGCAAGGTCGCTATGAGTCGGAACTGACTCCACGACACATAACAACCATCATATATATATGTATGTATATAGATAGATAGATATACATATCTACAAGACATATATGCATATATAAATAGAGAGACAGAGAAAGAGAGAGAGGGAAAGTCCTGGTGTAGTGTTGTATGGTAGTACACTAGACTTTAGTATTCTTTAATATTGCAAGTCCAGCCTTGAATGTTTTCTTCAATTCCCTCAGCTTGAGAATTACTGAGCATGTTCTTTCCTTTTGGTTTTATAACTCAAGTCTTTGTACATTGCGTCATAATATTTGACCTTGTCTTCCCAAGCTGCTCTTTGAAATTTTCTATTCAACTCTTTTACCTTCTCATTTCTTCCAGTTCCTTTAGCATCTCTACGTAGAGTGCAAGTATAAGAGACTCTTCTGACCTCCATTTTGTTCTTTTCCTTCTTTCTTCTCTTCTTAATGACCTTTTACATTCTTCCTGTATGATGTTCTTGATGCCATCCCACAACATCTTAGATCTTTGGTCTTTAGTGTCTAATGTATCAAATCTGTTCTTTAGATGATAGCTAAATTCAGGGGTGATATGTTCAAGGTCATATTTTGGATCTTGTGTACTTGTTTTAATTTTCTTCAGCTTCACCCTGACGTTGCATATGAGCAATTGATGGTCTGTTTCAGAGTTTGCCTCTGGCCTTATTTTGGCTGATGATATGGAGCTTTTCCACCATCTTTTCCCACAAATGTAGTTAAGTTGATTTCTATGTATTCCATCTGGTGAGATCCATGTTTATACTTGTATTTTATGTTGTTTTAAAAAGGTATTTGCAGTGAAGACTTCATCATTCTTACAAAATTCTATCATGTGATCTTCAGCATTGTTCCTATCACTAAGGCCATATTTTCCAACAACTCTTTGTTTCCAAACCTTGCATTCCATTCACCAGTAATTATCAATACATCTTTATTTCATGTTTTATCAATTTCAGACTGAATAACTTGGTAGAATTATAAAATGTTATCATCATGGCCTTTATTGTTGGAAAAGTGGAGGGTCAGAGAAAAAGTGGAAGACCCCTAGCAAGATGGATTAGTATAGTAGCAGCAGAAATGGGCTCAAACATAGTAATGATTGTGAGGTTGGTTGCAGACTGGGCAGTGTTCCATTCTGCTGTGCATAGGATCGCTATGAATTGGTACCAACTCGATGGGACCTAACAAGAACAACCATGCCTAGGATACTGATATTCATTCCATTTCATTTTTGACAATTTCCAATTTTCCTAGATTCATACTTCATACATTCCATGTTCCAAAGGAGTTCTGATAGCATAGTGGTTACGAATCGGGCTGCTCACAATTTCTGTTATGCAAGAGTCCATTGTTGCTGCCACTGTGTCAGTCCATCTCATTAAGGGATCCTTCTTTTTCACTGGTCCTTCCTAATAATATGTTTGAAGTATGAGAGACCAAGTTACTACTAGGCTTATAATGTGTCTCGCACAGTGTCTGCAATTTAAAGATGTCATCCATTTAATCCTCATGTGCTCTGGTGATGTGACCATGCTGATGACCCAGAGCTAGTGAGTGATGTCTCATATCATGCAGCTCATGACAAAGTCATAATTACTCTTCTGGTCTGTTTTGGCATCCTCAAGGGACCCAAATCATATTCTTTTTGAATGTTCTTTGAGTTGTCATTCCAATAAGCCACAGTTCTTATCCAAAGCCCAATATAACTCTTCTAATGATGTCTACAGGTTTGGTGTATTAAAGAAAACAGGGAAGTAACAAATGCGTTGTTAAGGACTATGCTCAATGTCTGTGAACTTCTGGGGTTATGTTGGCCAAAAACGTTATGGTCTTTGGGTGTTGGGCCCTCCCAGCTAAGCTCTCAGCAGATTTTACAATGCAGCAGGACTTCCTATCTATAGGGATTTTATGTCTTTGGACACAGGGTCTCTTCCTCCTTTCTTCCTTTTTTACTTTATTCTTTCATCTTCTCTTCTTTTCTTTTCCTTTCTGAAAAATCAGCATCCAGGCAAGGACCTTTGAAAACTAGAGAACATGAAGAACAGATTAGTGACATTTCACATACATAGTGTACAGAACTTCAACCTTGGTTTCTACACTGATGTGGTCCAAACCTGCTCACAGGAAGGAGGTGGCATGATTACAATGGAAAGGACACTGGACAAAGACAGAGGGCAGCTGGAGCCAGGTTGCCATCCATCACTTATTACCCTCCTGACCTTGGACAAGCCATGACATTTCTCCAAGTCTCACATTTTTCTATAAAGCAGCAATAATAACCCCTGTTCTGGATGACGCTTTCTAGTTCATACAATATGATTGCATGTCTTGCTACTTCTGTTTTTATAACACACTATGATTATGTCTGCAAGGTCAGTGGTTCAAGCTTACTAGCTCCTCGGAAACCCTATACAGGGTTCCTATGGGTCGGAATCGACTCAACAGGACTTAACAACAATAATGATTATGTCTGGTGATGAAAATGGAAGTTTAGAAAGGTTAAATATTGCCTTACACTAGTTAATGGTGAAAGATCAATGAAACCCTGGGACATAAGACCACCCACATTAGAAAACTGATGTGAGAATCAAGTGAGATATAAAATACATACAGAGTGAAGAGAATGTACTCTAATTTGCAACTTACTAGAAAGATCTGGGAGGTCATTAAGATACATTTCAGTGATCAATGAATTTGGAAAATTCCTCTCTTGTGTTTGCAGTTTTGAGTCCAGATAGCTGTGTGTTTTCTAACAAGATGCGTTATGCTAATCACAAGTTCAGCAGTT
>NW_006408619.1:6597501-6600541 GCF_000296735.1 Chrysochloris asiatica
TTTTTTTGTTTTGTTTTTCTAAAGGATAACTCTTTTCTCATGATTCTTTGAACTGTCTTCACTTCTTTAAGTGCAGTTAGACCCATCTAGAAGCAAGTTGGAGAGAAAAGAAAGATAAGGAGAAGAGGGGAAAAAAACAACAAGAAGAAAATGAAAACCCAGAGAAAAGGCCTCTGAAGCCATCCGGCCTGTATAGTAACCCATCATGTCTCAAGACTTCATTTTCTTTTTGTCATGCTGAGAAACCTCAATTACTGTGAGCTCTTGCTCTTCCCAAGTCTTATTTTCCAGAGCTTTAATCAGGCTCTTTGCTTTGTTCTAGACCTTCTCAAACTGCCTGAAGCTCTTTTGGCAAAAGGAGAAAAAGCCAGCTTTTAGCACAAGTTGATGTTGAGGATTTGCTTGTCCCAAGTGAAAACTCAGGAGTTTGACTCCAGGATCTTGGGAAGGTGACTGTAAGGGTAATCCAGTTACCATGACTTGAAATGGACAGATCACAGTTGCAAGCCAAACATTTTGTAATGTAAGCCATTTAATTTGCTCACTTATCCACATGCCTGAAATCATTGAGGCACTTTGCCAATCAGAGACCTTTGCATAGTTCTGTAACCCTGGGTTGGAGGTAGGATCAATCCATCTACCTCTGGGTTTTATTCAAGAGTGTGTCAACATTTGTAGAATATGATCATACCAATATCAACCTAGAACTAGTGTTAGAAAACTATAGCACTTAGGACAAATCCAATTCCCACCTCCCCTCCCCATCCCCACACTAATGTGTATAATGAAAATTTATTGGAGAATGTCTATTCACCTGTGTATTCTATGTAGCTGCTTTTGCACTAGGGTAGTTCACGTGAGTAGATGTGACAGAGATTATGTTATTGTTGTTGTTAATGCCACCAATTCAGCTCCAAATTATAGACACCCTTTATAGTGTGTCTGAGGAGCAGCTGGAGAGTTTGAACAATCTACCTTATGGTTCAAACCAATCTTATGGTCTGGTGTCTATCCTACAGTGCTACAGCAGGACTCCTTGACAGGGACTATATCACCTTCAAAGTTCAAAATGTTTACTTTGTGACCCTTTATGGGAAAAGTTTGCTGACCTCCATCCTAGAGACAATAGGAAGTTATTCTGGTGGTCAGTTTTTAATGCAAATGTTAACAGTTTCAGTTAAAGGGTTGGCAAAATACAGATGGGTGGATTCTTACTTATTCTGGGCATCTTATTCTAAAAAAAATAAATAAACAGATAAGTTGCAGATCAGAAAATAGATCCCCTTGGACCCAGCACAAATAATTGATAACCTAAGATACTTGCAGTATGTCTCTGTATGCCAAGTACTTTTGTCTCCATGGTTATTAAATTCTTAACAAAATTCAAAATAGACAAGAAGACATTATTAATAATATTCCTCATTTGTAAAAGAGATATGGGAGGCTCAAAGAAATTAAGCAATACCAGATTGTGATAGCAGTGGATAGAGTTATTATGTACCAAGGAGATTTAACTTATTTTTCATTCAGTCCTTATGTCAACTGTATATAGCAAGAATCATTGTTCCCTTTGGGTAGATAGAAAAACTAAAGATTTAAAACAATTAAGAGAACTACTAAATGCCAAACACCAAAAATTAACACATTGTACTGATTATCAAGTACTGAGTTTATAATTTTGTGTTTGTGGTGCTCTGAACCAAGAAACCATATGTACTCATTTTTGTGGCACAGACGTGCAGAATTCTGAGAAGGCCTAGGATGCAAGTGACATTTGGAGCCACACTTGATACACTGTTGCATCCCTCTTAGGTGCTTAGCTGAAAATGTGTGTTGGGCTGAGCCACAAGAAGAGAAGCTGAAGGCTAGTCAAAGATAAATTGCAAGGGCTTGAGGTCCTTGCATACTTGTCCCCAAAGATCCTCTGTGCAGTGTAGGAAAATAAAAGCACACCCAGAATTGCAAGGAAGGAAAATCAGCAGATCACCAACAGGCCCAGATGGGATAGAATCTCTTAACCCTGAGCTATTGATTCTAGCCCATAAAGAATTACAGCCTGGGAAACCCTGTACAGGGTCACTATGAGTTGGAACTGCCTCCATGGCACAGAACCACCACCACCACCTTTATGCAGAGAGTTCTAGTGTGTCTCTATGGGTTAATACACTGGACTGCAAAGTCAGTCTGAACCACAAGGTTGATGGTTCAACCCCACCAGCTGCTCCCTGAAAACAATATACAGGGTCACTATGGGTTGGAACCGACTCGATGGTACTTAACAACAACAACCATTAAGCAGCACTGGAACTTCTCACTAGTCTGTGTCAAAGAATTTGAAAGACAAGTTACCTGACCAACCACCAGGATGGATATACTTATAGGATGCTTCCCTCTAGGAGTTCTTAGGTAGTACAAACAGATAACATGTTCTGTTGCTAGCTAGGAGGTTGCTGGTTTCTATTCACCTAGAGACTCCTGGGAAGAATAGCTGGATGGTCTACATCCCAAAATCAACCACTGAAAACCCTGTGGAGCATAGTTGTATTCTGGAAGGTTTGGTTAGGTTAGGCTTCCTTCGGTTTAGTTCCCAAAGCCAAACTGACCTCCAAGCCCAGTGACCTCTACTCAGAAATAGCCTTATATTCCAACTACCACCATTTCAGTGCAGGTTCTCGTCTCACTGGGCTCATGTGTTAACATTTGGACTCTTGCTGCAGACCTCAGGGCTTCTCTTCTCCCTCCAACCACAATGGGTTAAATCTTGTCAGTGTCCTGCTTAAGTTCATCAGTGGCTTCTCATTTCCTACGTTAGGAGGCCACAGGCTATTTATAACAGTGTGGCCTTTCTCTTTAAATGTGTGCCAACAATATGCTCTGTGATGCTCTGGTTGAGGTAGACCTAGAAGGAGTGGGATCCCCCTGCTCAGTCACTCTCTCTATATGGCATAGTAGCCCCTGAGGGACTTCCATAAACTCAGAACTAAGAAGGACTGGATGAGAATCATTGATGGCATAAAGTCTGAATGACATGAATTGGCAT
>NW_006408619.1:6605167-6606737 GCF_000296735.1 Chrysochloris asiatica
TTCTGACCCATAGCGATCCTGTATAGGACTTCCAAGGAAGAGCAGGTGAACTTGAACTGCCGATCTTGTGGTTCAAACTGACTTTGTGGTCCAGCACATGAACCCAAAGTGCCACTGATATGGGAGGCAGTGAAAGAAACAGCATATTCAGATATAGGAGGTCAGAGAGTTCAAGGTTAATGTGCCAGACTGCAAAGTTGCTTTGAAGTGTAAGGTAGGAAGTTCAAGCTCACCAGTCACTCTTTGGAAACCCTATACAGGGTCGCTATGGGTTGGGACCAACTCAACAGCACTTCACAACAACAACAACAAGAGAATATGAACCACAATCATTCACGTAAAATATAGAGATGGAAAGGATGAACTTCAAGCAATGGCCTAATTGATGTTGATGTGAAGTTGCTGTTGAGTTGATTCCGACCCATAGCAACCCCATATAGGGTTTCCAAGGAGCAGCTGTGAGCTTGAACCACTGATGTTGCAGTTCAAATGACATTGCAGTCTGATACATTAACCCACAGCACCACACCAGGTTTCATAGATCCCTCAAAGGGACAAAACTCCAGGACTCAAGAAACCTACTGATCACATTAAGCCTACATCAACCAAGAAGCAAAACTTTTCTACTGCAGTCTAATTCTAAAAAAACAAAACAAAACAAGTCTCTCAGGATTCCTTAGGTTACAATAGAAATAATCTCAGAACTGTCTCTTGTGAAAAGTTCATCATGAAGATATGTAAGAATGTTATTAAAATGAAGGACAATAGTACATTCAGTATGTCCTAAATATTATAAAGTTGTCAAGGAGAAACTCTTAATCACCATAATTTTAGAGGCTACTTCTCTTTGAGTATCTCTTCTAAGTTTCTACTTTCCACTGCTGATCAAATTTTTCTATATCCTTGTGATTATCAACATAATTTAAAATAGACAACATGCCAAAGTCCCCATGGTCTTCTGGTCCCAGTGCTCATAACTACAGGATGACTTGATTTCTACATCAGCTAATTCATACTTCATGGAGAAAGAACCTTGATTTGGAGAGGGGTTCACTCCTGGGCCAATTTTCTGTGACCAAGAGAACCTGTCTCATTGTAAACTTGGCCACTTTGGGCAGGTAGAAGAGTTTTGGGCAAGTAATTGTGTACAAGGAAGCACAAGTGAATCAAAATCCATTGCAGTCCAGTAGGTTCCAACCTAATAAGACTGTCCCATACAGTTTCCAGGGAGTCCTGGTGTGGCGCTGGAGGATCATCACTAGACTGTTAACCTCAAGGTCAGCGGTTCAAACCCACCAGCTACTCCTTGGAATCCCTAAACCCATAACAGCACTTAGCAGTGTATTGTTTCCAAGAGTGAATCTTTTCAAACCACAAGGTCAACAGTTCAAATCCACTAGCTGATGGGAACTGACTCTAAGACACTTAAGAACAAACAACCTTTAGGGAAGCCAGCTGCCCCATCTTTCTCCCAGAGAATGGCTTTTGGTGTTGATAAGTGTCATTAAGTCCATTCAGACTCATAATGACCCTGTATAGGCTTTCCAAGGAGTGGCTGATGGGTTTGAAA
>NW_006408619.1:6607292-6609621 GCF_000296735.1 Chrysochloris asiatica
AAAACATGCTGACTGCTCAGCAAAATGGCATTTAGTACCTCAAAGAAGCCAAAAACGGAGCTACTACATCAAATCCTCCACAGGATCCAATATTTCCACCTGTGGGGTACCTGGAGATAACCAGCAATTGTATCTAAAGATGCAATTACCAGGCTGGAAGAAGAATATTTACTGTCTCTCATGAGGAATAAGGTGCTCTGGTAGTGTAGTGGTTACAAATCAGGCTGCTAACCTCAGGGTCAGCAGTTCGAAACTACCAGCTGTTCATGGGAGAAAGAGGAGGATTTCTGCTCCCATAAAGATCTGCAGCCTCGGAAACCCTATATATAGTCACTATGAGCCAGAACCGACTCCACGGCACATAACAACCACAACAACAATAATGAGGAATGGAATGATGAAAAGGGTCTTTAATGAAGGACCAAGTATACTCAAAGTATGACTTATTCTATCTAGCTGTCCAGTAATGGTCTGCTCCCCTCATTATATACTTGCTGGGTGAAAAATGGTCCTATCATTTACATCTGGAATAGCATCACACCTCTCTTCTAATTGGCTAGTCTGTTGCACCAGTATTAAGATATCCCTACTGTAAATAAATAGGACAAATATTCACTTCTCAGACAGGAAAGACTTCTTTTAGAATTATTTTTAATTCACAACACCCTTAAGGCTGTTATTACAATCATAAAAATAATGAATGAGAAATAGCAACTTGGCACTATCAAAATATGCTTCAGGGGGAGGACGAAAGAAAAATATACAGTGGTCAATTAAAGTGTAAACATTTTGTTGAATATCTTCACGCATTTATAGTAAAGTATTAGGATAAGGCGCTCCAGTAGTATAGAGGTTATGAATCGGGCTACGAAGCTCAGGGTCTGCAGTTCAAAACTACCAGCTGTTCCGTGGGAGAAAGATGAGGCTTTCTGCTTCCATAAAGATTTATAGCCTCGAAAACCCTGTACAGGGTCACTATGAGTCGGAACAAACGCCACAGCACATAATAACATAACAACAACATAGGATAAGCACTAAACTGCTATTCACAAGGTTGGTTGTTCAAACCCACCCATGGTTCTGTGGGAGAACGATGTAGCTGTTTGCTCCCACAAAGATTTACAATTTCAGAAATACTTTATTGGATCACTATGAGTCAGAATCAACTTGAAGGCAGTGGGGAATAAGTAGATAAGGAAACAGAGATTAACTATGCCTGTCTAAAAGGTAGATTTACATTGGCTAACATTTGCCAGCACTCAGTTTACTTCTGAATAATTAGTTACTGGGAATCTTATGGATGGCAGCAGAACATTGTCTGATATAATGCTAGAATATGAGCCCTCAGTTTGGAAGGCATTCAAAATATGACCAGGGAAGAGCTGACCCTTCAAAGTAGACTTGACCTCAATGATTTGAATGGAGCAAAGTTTTCATGACCTTCATTTGCTGATGGGCACAACTCAAAGTCAGAATGTGTTGTTGCTGTTAAGTGTCATTGAATAGGTTCTGACTCATAGCAACTCTGTAAATGTTTCTGAGGATCAACTAGTGGATTTGAACTGCTGACCTTGCAAACCCGGACAACCAAATTGAGAAGAGAAACCTACAAACATCCATCAGTAATCAGAATGTGGAATGTGCAAAGTATAGAAGTACGAAGTTTGGAAATTGTAAAAAATTAAGAAGAATGCAAAAAGATTGAGAGCTTAGGAATTACTAAGGTAAACTGGGCTAGTTTTGAATCAGACATTCATATGGCATACTATGTTGGGAATGAAAAACTGAAGAGAAATAGCATCACATTCATCAAAAAGAGCATTTCAAGATCTATCATGAAGTACAGCATTATCTGTGAAAGGAAAACATCCAGATGCCTATAAAGAAGACTACTTAATACCATTATTATTCAAATTTGCACATCAACCACCAGAGCCTATGATGATGAAATTTAATTCTACCAACTTCTTCAGTCTGCAATTGAGCAAACATGTAACCAAGGTACACTGAAAATTACTTGTGATTAGAATGTGAAAGCTGGAAACAAAAAGAAAGGATTGTTGTTGTTAGGTGCCATTGGTACCGACTCATAGTGACCTTATGCACAGCAGAATGAAACACTGCCTGGTCATGGGTCAACCTCATTATTGTTGCCATGTTTTAGCCCATTGATGCTTTGCCAATCCATCTCGCTGGGGGAGGGGGGGTCTTCCTCTTTTTCTCTGACCCTCCACCATACCAAACATGATAACCTTCTCCAGTGACTGTTTGTTGTTGTCAGGTGCCATCGAGTCGGAACAGACTCATAGCGACCCCATGCACAGCAGAA
>NW_006408619.1:6610972-6617275 GCF_000296735.1 Chrysochloris asiatica
TACATGTTGAATAAGTATGGTGAAAGAATGCAACCTTGTTGCACACATTTCTTAATTTTAAACCATTTAGTGTTCCCATGTTCTGTTTGAATAACTGCCTCTTGGTCCATGTACAGATTTCTCGTGATCACAATTAAGTGTTCCAGAATACTCATACTTCTCAATGTTGTCCATAGCTTGTTATGATCCACACCATCAAAAGCCTTTGCATAATCAATAAAGCACAGGTAAACATCTTTCTGATATTTGCTGCTTTCAGCCATAATCCATCAGGTCTTGTTCAGGATTAGTAGTTGGAAAATAAGACCTTGGTGACACAAAATGATTTTAGAGACTACATGATAGAACTTTGTAAAACCAATATGCTATTAATTGCAAATATTTTCTGAAACAACATAAAAGGGAACTATACTCATGAACCTCACTAGATTAAATACACAAGCTTGAAACTGACCACATCTGCAAGAAGAAATAATGGAGAAGGTCAGTATTATCAGACAAACAAGGTCAAGGGCTGATTGTAGAACAGAACATTAATTGTTCATATGCAATTTCAGACTGAAGAAAATTAAAACAAGTTAAAGAGAGTCCAAATATGACCTTAAATATATCCCATCTGAATATAGAGACCATCTCAGGAACAGATTTGATGCATTCGAAACTAATGACTGAAGACTAGAGTTGTGAGATTATGTCAAGTATATCATACATGAAGAGAACAAAAGGTCATTGAAAAGACAGCAAAGAAAGAGAAGACCAAAATAGCTGCATGAAGAAAATCTGAAACTTCCTCTTAAGCATAGAGAGACTAAAGCAACTGGAAGAAGTGAGGAAATACAAGAACTGAACAGAAAATTTCAAGGGGCAGTTCAAGAAGACAAAGTTAAGTATTTTAAGGGAAGATGCAAAAACTTCATTTTAGAAAACTAAAAGGAAAGAACATGCTCAGCATTTCTCAAGCTGAAAGAACTAAAGAAAAAAAAAAATCCAAACCTAGAGCTGAAATATTGAGGGATTTCACGGGCAAAATATTAAAGGATGCAGAAAGAATCTAAAAAAGATGGAAGTACACAGTCAATGTACCAAATATAACTGCTCCATGTCCAATCATTTCAAGAATTACCATATGATCAAGAACTGATGGCTTTGAAGGTAGAATTCCAAGTGGTACAAAGGTATTGGCAAAAACAAGCATCCAGAAATTGACATAATACAAATTGAAATGTTCCAACAAATTGGTGCAACGCTGGAAGCTCTCAATTGTCTATGACAAGAAATTTGGAAGACAGCTACCAGGCCAACCAATAGAAAGAGATCCATATTTGTGCCCATTCCAAAGAAAGGTGACCCAACAAAATGCAGAAATCATTTATATATATGAATAATATCATATGCAAGTAAAATTTTACTGAAGATAATTCAAAAACAGTTGCAGTAGTAAATAGAGACCTGGCAGAAAGTCAAGTGAGATTCAAAAGAGGACATGGAAAGAGGGATATCAATTCTAATGTCGGTTAGATCTTGGCCAAAAGCAGAGAATACAAGAAAGACGTTTATTTGTGTTTTACTGACTATGCAAAGACAAGTGTGTGTCATAGCAAACGATGGATAACCTGGAAAAGAGTAGATATTTCAGACTACTCATTCATGCTCATCAGTAACTTGTATATAAACCAAGAGAGGCAGTCATTCAAACAGAGAAAGGAGATACTGTGTGATTTAAACCAGGAAAAGTGTATGTCAGGGTTGTCTCTTTTCATCATATTTATTCGGTCTGTATATTGAGCAAATAATCTGAGAACTGGAGTACATGATGAAGAGTGTGGCAAATAGGAGTGCAGATAAGCTCATTAATAGCCTGTTATATGCAGATGGAACAACCTTGCTTGTTGAAAGCAAAGAGTACTTGAAATACTTGTCAATGAATATCAAAGACTAAAGCCTTCAAAATAAGTTGCACCTCAGTGTAAAGAAAACAAAATTCTCACAACTGGACCAATAAATAACAGCATGATAAGCAGAAGACAGATTTAAATTGTCAAAAATTTCATTTTGCTTGAATCTATAATCAAAGCTCATGGAAGCAGCCATCAAGAAATCAAATGATATATTGTGTTAAACAAATTTGTTGCAAAAATCCTTGTTAAAGTGCTAAAGAGAAAAATGTCAATCTGAGGACAATGGCCTCATATGCAAGTGAAAGATGGACAGTGAATAAGGAAGACCATAGAAGAATTGATGCACTTGAGTTATGGTGCTGGTAAGGAATATTGAAATCACCATGAACTGCCAGAAGACTAAATTTACCTGTGTTGAAAGAAGTACAGCCACAATGGTACTTGAAGTGAAGAAGGAGAAACTTTGTTTTGCATACTTTTGACATGTTGTCAGGAGAGATCAGTCTCTCGAAAAGGACATCACACTTGGTAAGGTGAAGGTTCTGTGAAAAAGAGGAAGACCCTCAATGATTAACAGAGTCAGTGAAAATATGGGCTCAAACATATCAATGATCGGGAGGAGCAAGACCTGGCAGTGTTTCATTCTGTTGTGCATGGGATCACTAAGAGTTGAAGCCGACAAGATGGTACTTAACAATAACAACAATGACCCTGATAGCTAGGAAACTTGAGCAGAAAACACTGTTGATTCATTAGGAAAAGATAACCTACCTACTTGGACATCTTCTCACGCTTACCTTGAGTATAAACTAGTCAACAGGTTGGGGAACTATTCATTCCTTAAAGACTTGGTCATGAAGCTGGCAAACTCAAAACTAATATTAAAAGCAAATGATTTTTCATAATTTTATATATGACAACATAGATAGTAGGCTAAGCCTGAGCCCTAAATGGATCTCTGGGGTAATAGACAAGGACAGATTAAAACAATCACTTCATGTATTTAAAATGATATGCCAAAAAAAAAGAAAAGAAAAGAAATAAAGTTCATTGTAATATTCCCAGGGTTTACAATATTTAAAGGGTCATTATGAGTATATGAAAAACTCAACAGGCTCAAGTAAAATCAATGTAAGTTTTAGATTATTTTAATAACTTAATCTAATGTAATGATAAGGTAGAAATTATTCTCATCTAAAGACAGCTCCAAGCCCTAATGGAAGTACATGTATGAATGGAGCTAAGGGTAGAATTGTCCCCTACAGAGATGGCATTTGTCCCATGATTGGAGGAAACAACGCTGTTAGCACACCAACAGTGACTTGTTAAGAACAGAGGGAATGTGATACAGCTAAGACCAACATGCATTTCAGTGAAATGGGTTGTTGTTAAGTGCCACCAAGTAGGTTCCAACCCATTGCTTCCAAGTTGCTGCTGGTAGGTTTGAACTGTTGACCTTGTGGGTTCCAAATCCAGTGATGACCCTATGACGCCAAACTCCAAGATATCTTAATCTCAGTAAAAAATTATCTTGCTGATGCGTAATCAGTCATATAGCATTTATCCTTAAAGAATATTGCTCCACACCATACTCGTGGAAAGAAAACAAGTTATGAATTTTCCATCTCTGTTTTCCTGAATGTGGCTTATTTCTAGTTTTGGGATTCCTGTGTATTTTTCTAATGGCTTATTTCTCCCAAAATGCACTATTTGCACTTTCTCAATCTGTATATTTTTACTTCCTACTTCCTCACCATGTTTCTAAAACCTCTAGGTCCACTGTGCTAACCAAATCAGAGTTCTTGTCAAATTTAATTAATACACTGTGTGCTTCCCCCTCTATATCATTAGGAAAGATGCTGAAGAAGACAGCATCTATGTTGCTATCTTTCCAAAAGACTGTCATTTCTGTTACATTCCCTGTGCACTCTGCTAGCCCGCTCTTAGCATCTACACTTGTTCACCTCCAAGCCAGTTTAAATGCTCTGATGGGCTATCATTTCATGAGCCGCTCTGTGCAACATGTTAATACAGCCAAGATCAGACACATTGACTGTATTTTCTCTGTCCCTTCATTTACTAATTAAAGACAAGAATGAAGTTGAAATTTCTCTGGCATGATTTCCTTCATTATTAATCCGACCATTAGATTTAGACTTCATGTTTTTTCTCATTTAAATGTTTATACACACACACACATTCGTATTATAAATAAATAAATAAAACAAAAAGGTGTTTGTTTTATTTTGTTGATGAGAATATTAATGTGCTGGACTGCAAGGTCAGTTTGAGCTACAAGTTTGGCAGTTCAAGCTCACATGCACTTTTCGGAAACCCTGTAAGGGGTTGCTATGGGTTGGAACAGATAGCACTTAACAACAATTTCAGATTATATTCTTGAAGAATCATCCATCATACCAATGACTAAACTCTTACTTTTTCAACTCTAAGAAGGGATCAAAACTGACTCTAAACTATTTGCCAGGGGCCTACTTTGGGCTGGTTTCTCCAGGGCTGGAGTAAGAATTTCTTAAATTATACAACTCAGGCTGCCAAGAATAATCTAAAGTTCACTATGAAAAGCTGTGGTTTAAATTGAGACATAAATTAATTGAGTCGTCAAATCTAGGAAGAGATTTGTTCAAGGGCAACATTTATTTGTTAGTGTCTGAACTTTAACCAACATTTACTTTAACTGACTATATGACAAATTTACCATCCACCTGTCAGTTTGTCATGCTTTAGTGGCTTGTGTGTTGTTGTGATGTTGAAAGCTATGACATTAGTATTTCAAAACCAACATGGTCATCCATGATTTCTGCAGATATTCCAGACTAAGCAGAGGGTGAAGGACCTGGGGATCTACTTTCAAAAATTGTTGTTGTTGTTAAGTGCCGTCTAGTCGATTCTGACCCATAGTGACACTGTATAGGGTTTCTAAGGAGCAGCTGGTGAGCTTGAACTGCCATCCTTGCAGTTCAAAGAGCTTTGAAGTCTGCCGCATTAACCCACAGCATCATTAGTCACTGGAAAACTTATGCATCATAATAGATCTCTGTTCCAGTCCCTTGTTTTTGATATGTCATCAGGAAGAATCAGTCACTAACAGAAGCCATCATGCTTGGTGAAATAGAGTTAGTGAGGGGTAGGGAGATGGATTGGCACAGCAGCCACAAGGATGAACTAGAACATGCCAGAAAAGATGAGGGTAATGGAGGGCTGGGCAATGATTCATTCTGTTTTGTACAAGGTTGCCATGAGTAGGCGTAACTTGTGGCAGCTAGCTATCACTTCAGCTGGCAAGAAGTACACGGGAGGCATTGGAAACAGATTTTACTTTACTCCCTATTTAGCCTTATATTTCTCACCTGCTCTCTTTGTCATTGCCCAGAGTACAGCATCTTATAATATGGAGGACACACGAGTATCTTCTACTGCCCCTCTGACATTCCACCAAGTACCCATCATTTGTTAATATAAGTGAGGATCAAAATCATCCCTAGAATTTGAAAATACAGATGTGAAGACCCCACTCCAGACCTACTAAGTTTAATCACTTTTTTTGTGTGTAAGAGTATTTCAAATGCATAATCACTATTAAGATTCATTGTTTGTTAGACCCAGTATATCTCAGAAAGTAAGGTATTAAATAAAGACCGAAACCATGAGGAGTTCAAAGATCCTAGGAGAACTATTGCTGTTGTGGGTGTCTAGGCAGCACAAAACCCGCCCGAACCTGGGGCCAACCTCAAAAAGGGTGGTAAGGTTGAGTCCATCATTGCAATCAATGTATCCATCTATCTTATATGGGTCTTCGTATTTCTCACTGACCCTCTACTAAACATGACGCTATTGCATGTACTGGTCCCACTGATGTTGTTCTTGTTGTTAGGTGCCATCAAGTTGGTACCGACTCATAGCGACCTTATGGACAGCAGAACGAAATACTACCCGATCCTGGGCCAACCTCACTGTTGTTGCCATGCTTGAGTCCATCGACACTGTCACTTGGCCAATCCATCTCACTGTGGGTCTTCCTATTTTCCTCTAACACTGCACCTTAACCAACATGATATCCTTCTCCAGGGACTGGTCCCTCCTGACAATATGTCAGAAGTATGAAAGACAAAGTTTGGCCATCCTGGCCTCCAAAGTGCACTCTGGCTACACTTCTTCCAACATGGATCTGTTGGTTCTTTTGGCAGCCCATGACACTTTCAAATTTCTCCTCCAACACCAAAACTCAAATGCATCAATTATTCTACGGTCTTCCTTATTTACTGTCCAGCTTCCACATGCATATGAGGTTATTGAAAATACCATGGCTTGGGTCAGGTGCACCTTAGTCTTCAAGCTGACGTCTTTGCTCTTCAACACTTTAAAAAGGTCTTGTGCAGAAGATTTG
>NW_006408619.1:6619115-6619657 GCF_000296735.1 Chrysochloris asiatica
TATGCTGTCTAAAGAAGGTATTTGAAATGAACAAAACATTGGTTTTGCAGAATTCTATCATGTGATCTCCAGCATCATATCTATCATCAAGGCCCTATTTTCTAACTACTGATCCTTCCTCTTTGCTCCCAACCTTTGCATTCCAATCACCAGTAATGATCAATAGATCTTGATTGCATGTTTGATCAATTTCAGACTGAATAATTTGGTAGAATTCTTCTCTTTTGTCATGCTTGGCTTTTGTGGTTTGTGCATAAATTTGAATAATAGTGGTATTAACTGGGCTTCCCTCTAGGCACATGGATATTATCCTATCACAGACAGCATTGTACCTCATGACTGATGTGGACATGTTCTTTTTGATGATGAATGCAACACCATTCCTCTTCAATTTGTCATTCCCAGCATAGTAAACCATGTGGTTGTCATATTCAAAATGGCCAATAACAGTCCATTTCAGCTCACTAATGCCTAAGATATCGATGTTTATGCATTCCATTTCATTTTTGACAACTTCTAATTTTCCCAGATTCATACTTCAT
>NW_006408619.1:6619757-6628989 GCF_000296735.1 Chrysochloris asiatica
GCTCTTCCCCAGTCACATTTTGAGTGCCTTCCAATCTGAGGGGCTCATTTTCTGGCACTATATCTGACAGTTTTTCTCTGCTATTCATAAGGTTTTCAGTGACTAAATATTCAGAAGTCTTTCATCACTCCTTCTTCCTAGTCTGTCTTTTTCTGGAAGCTTATCTGAAACCTGTCCATCATGGGTGACCTTGCTGGTATTTAAAATACTGGTGGCATAGCTTTCAGAATCACAGCAACTCACAAGCCACCACAGTGCCACTAGTGGTGAGTATCCCCACCTGTCACGCGGGAGACCGGGGTTCGATTCCCCAATGGGGAGGCCTGTGGTCCCTCCTGATAGCAAGTCCAAAATAAGGGAGACAAAGTCTCTTGATTCCTAGGTCTAAGGAACATTCTATTTGTCCTTTTTCCAAGATTGTTGTTGTTGTTGTTGTTAAGTGCTGTTGAGTCAGTTCTAACTCTTAGTAAACCTGTATAGTGTTTTCGAGGAGTGGCTGATGGCTTTGAACCTCGAACCTTGCAGTTCAAACAGACAGTGTGGTCAGTGCTTTATCCTACTTCACCACACCAGGATTGTGGGATTCCAAGACAGATTTGTTTATTCTTTTGGCAGTCCATGTCTACCTTAGTTATCTAGAGCTATTATAACAGATATTCCACAAGTAGCTGTCTTTTTTTTTTTTTTAATGTTTTATTGTATATTATGTGATAGTTTACATGAGAGAACATTTACATTTGGTTTACATTCATCCTATCCTATATCATTTCATTGCCATGGTTACAATCCCTCCGTGCATCCGCAAGCAACCAAAGTATATACCCTGGTCATCAGCACACAGTCCCTTGCTATCTCTGGGTGTAGAGTTCCCAGCCATTCCCTTTCTCCACGTCATCATCTCTGCCTCCATCTCTGGCATCACTGCTTCTCTGAGTAGGGTCCCGCATTCCACTCTTCTCCCTTGATGGTCCCAGGGACCTCCATTCCTGGTCTACAAAGTCAATCACTCACTTCGTTTTACTACAAAATGTCTACCTTTAAATTTCCAACCCTCACAGTCAGTCCTCATAGCAATTATTCACTATTGTACCAAATGAGTGCTATCCCTATCTCCTTTCATCAGCCCACCCAGACAAATTGGATACTATGTGGAGATTTTACCTTCCTCCGTGCCCTCGGGATCTAGGCTCCCTCTTGAAAGTTTGTTAGCCAGTCACTTATTGCATTTGTAGCCCCCATTTTGGGTAGCCAATGTCCAAGTTGCCCATCCTTGTCTACCCTGTGTATTTTGGGTGTGGGATTGATCCTCGCTATAAAGATTTGTTCCCTCTTTTGAGCTACTGCATCCATAGGTGTAGGTCAAGTTCATCAAATTGTATCAGATGACTCTTTTTTTCCTCCTCTTTCTTCTTCTAGTTTAGTTCTGATCATCCAGCCATTGAAGCCAGGTAAATGTGGGTATTATCTGCAAGTGTGGGTAATTTTGTGCATATGCCCTCATTTCTTATCTGCTGGATGCTTCACTCTCCACTCTAGTCCTCTGTGGCTATGTCACTGACTCTAGGCCCAAGAGTTCCCAGGGCTTGCCACACTGCTGGCCAACAAGGTCTCCACAGGGGTTCACAGGAGTCTATTGAATGTGGTAGGGCTTAGCTTGCTGCTTCATTGCTGTTTTTCCCTCATTTCCTCTTATTGGTGACCAACGTGGTCACCAGTCAGAAGGCCTGTCTGCCCATGGTTTGCCATTGAGTCTTAGTCTTGGAAAAGGGTTTGTCCTGAGGAGACCCAACCACTTACCTTGACGTCTCCTGAGCATGCTACTTGCTTGTTCTTGTAGTAGTCAGTCAGATTGCCATTATTGTTTTGTATTTTTCCTGTTGGTCTTTCTTTCAGGAAGTATCTTCTGTTCTTCTAGCCACTCTAGGCTTGTCTGCTTGTCCTTTCCGGTGGAAATTTCCCACCTCAGAAGATTCTGGATGGAGTTTTGGATTCCACGTATGGTCTTATGGAATGCAGAGGCTCCAGAGGAAGTCTCCTTCACTGGGCATGTTGTAGCCCCATATTAGGTATTCCAATCAGTTATAGGCAGAAGACGGACATAAAAGTTTTCTATGGTGATATTTCTGGCTATTCCTTTCTCTCTCCTTCATGTGTCTGTCTTATAATGGTATGCAAGGGAAACCAAGATTCAAAAAACAGCCAACCATCTTAACATTGTTTCCCCCCTTTTACCCTTTCTAACCATGTCTCAATCCCTGTATTGCAGAGCCCTGTTGCTCCAGGGTTGTGCATACATCATTATTTACCTCTGTCTTACATGCAAACCTACATATTTGTTCTCCCATCCACCTTGTTTTTCCAGTCCCTTTCCCCTTATTCTTTATTGCCCCTCTGCCCAGCACCCAAAGTATCCTGTGTCTGTTCCCTACCCTGTGCTTCTCCTTCCCCTTACCCAACTCCCTACATCCCAGTAACCAGCAAAGAATCCTCCTCCCCTTTAGTATGGGTTCTTTTTCTTAGTATTTCACAATAGTGGTCCTATGCAGCACATCTCCTTTTGTGACTGACTGATTTCATTTAACATAATGTCCTCAGGGTTCATCCATGTTATGAAGTGGCTTGCAGCTTCTTTGTTATTCTTCAATGTAGCATGATAATCCATTGTGTGTATGTACTACAGTTTGTTTATCCATTCTTCAGTTGATGGACACTTAGGCTGTCTCCATCTTTTTGTTATTGTAAATAGTGCTGCTATGAACATTGGTGTAGATGTCTTTTACAAACAGAAATGTATTCTCTCTCACTGAGGGAGGTTAGAGGTCAGAATCCAGAGCATGGTTTATAGAAAAGGCCCTTGATATATTTTAGCATTTGTAAGCCCAACACTTTAAACACCAGCAGGGTCCCCAAGGCGACTAGGTTTCAGCTGAGTTTCCAGAGGAAGACTGCATTCCCCTCAAAATGACATCAGTTATCCCACTTCTTCCTGATGATTCTTTTTTCCTCCTTCTTTACCAACCTTTCTGAATTTGTTCTTCAGATCTTGAATGGTGGATCATTCCAGGATGTGCATACCTCACTGGTGTTGTTATCATCTATACCTCTATACCTATCTATTGCTTGCTATTAAGTGCCATCGAATCAGTTCTAACTCATAACAACTCTGTATAGGGTTTCTGATGAGTGGCTGATGAGCTTGAACCAATGACTTTGCGGATCAAACCAATCTTGCAGTCCAGTACATTAACTTTCAGCACCACATCAGGAGTCCTACCTATCTACTACTTGGCTGAAAATTGAGCCACAAGCGTGAGTTCAGTTCCATAACTGATGGGTAAATAAGGGCCATATTCCTGCATTCCTACAGTCTCTTCCTAACCAGTTAGTCTGGTCTTGTAATTTGTGTTTTGTTTCATATTTCTAATGTGATCCCTTTATGAGAAGTTGATAATGGTAGTCTGACACCATCTGTTTCTTCTGGTCTCAGGGTCATGGAGACTGATGTTCATATGTTTCATTAGTTTATCAGATTGACTCTTCCCAAGAAGATTTCATTTTTATCACTATTCTTTCCTCAACACAGAGAGAGACCAATAGCTGCACCTTAGATGGCTGCTCACCAGTTTTTAAGGACAAAATTGTATGTCAAGATAGATCCTTCTTCTGCAGCTCGTGGATCTGTTTGTGTGGTCACTAGGTGTGGACCTCATAGTTCTTTTGTGAAGCAGCAGCTGAGGAGACTCCAGCATTCACCATGGACGATGAGAAACCCAAGGGAGGAGTCAAGACTGAGAACAAGGATCAAATTAATTTGACTGTAGAGGGCAGGATGGTTTTGTGGTGCAGCTTAAGATTAAGAGGCATACACCACTTAGTCAACTAATGAAAGCCGATTGTGAACGACAGTTGGAAATGGAGGATAAAGAAACAATGGATGTGTCCCAGCAACAGACAGGAGGTGGCTTCTAAAAAGTGAGCCTGCTGCTTTATTCAAGAACTCTGTTCCTACTGACCAAGAATACATTCTCAATTTAGAAAACCACAATTTGGTTACACCACATCCTGACTACTACAGTATAATTTTCTCTATTTTTTTCATTTCCCTGTCCGCATTCCTTTATTATACATAAAGTCACTGGTGCATGTGCACAAGCATATTGCAATTTTTGTTTTGTTTGTTTTGGGCTTTTTTTCTTGCTTGCTTGCTTTTTCACTGAAATGGTCAATGGTATGTTTTGACCAACATCAAGTGGAGATGGTCTGGGGGCAAATACTGGTTGTATGAAAATCTCCCCTTTCTCCATTAGTGGCATGCTTATTCAGCTCTTATCTTTATATTCCAGTAAGTTCTTTTGCTCTCACTGTTTAACAATAAACAACATAAAAAAACTCCTTGCATACCTTGTGCAATTGGAGAATTTTAATATTTTTCATTTATCATTGTAAAATTGAGAACAATTTTATAACTTTATTGTATATAGTTGTTACATGTAGGGCAATCTGTCTTTAAGTAGGGGTAAATTAATCTAAAAGAAATGAATCCTAGATAGTTTTCCCTTAAAGTTAAGCATCTTGTTGTTTAAATAAACTTCTTCTTAAAAAAAAAAAAGATAGATGTTGAATTGGGTACTACAAGAACAAGCAAGTTGTTCACCTAGGAGCCATCAAGGTAAGCAATCAAGTCCCTTCAGGACAAATGACATTCCAAGACTGAAACTCATAGGGAACACATGATCAGGCATGTAAGCTTGCTGGTGACTACAATGGCCTAATGGTGAGTGGAAGTGAGGGAAAATCATCTATGAAGATACAGGCTGAGTTCAACCAAATTCCATAGACTCCCATCGACCTGGAGATGAGAGAAATAAGAGGAAGGGCTGGTTGTTCCAAGTATGGTGATACCTGGAGACACCTGGGTCCATGGACAAGGATATAGTCATGGAGGGCTAGAGCTGAGAGTGAAGTGCCCAGATGATGTGAAGTGAGGAGAGAGGTACACAAGCACCCAAATTAGCAGATAGTACCCATTTGACTTACCTAGATGATCAGAACTCAACTAGAGGAAGATTAAAAATAATAATAATAATAAATAAAAGAAACAAATGTAAATTGCTACAATTTGATGATCTTGACCTATATGTATGGAAACAGTAGCTCAAAATACCAACTGAGAGGGAAGGAATCTTCACATCAAGGATCATTCCCATCCCCTCTGTATACAGGGTTGATAGGGATGGGCAACTCTTTGCCTACCTAAAATGGGGGGAAGGGGGACAGGGTGTGTAATAAAGGCATGAAATGACTGGCTTACAAGTTTTCAAGAGGGAGTTTAGTTTCAGAGTGTACAGGGAAAGGTAGAATACCCACTGAAAAACTTCTATTGTGTCTAGAAGGGTTTGGTGAAAGGAAATGGGGATAAGATTCATTAGTGCGTAATTGTCGTCATGATTAATTGTGATTGTCACAACTGTAAGGATAGAAGTTTTGTAACATAAAGGGAGGAGTAGTTAATCTTAGATTCCAGAAACAGAGGACCCTAGGACCATCAAGGGAGAAGAGCATGAGCAGAATATGGGATCCTATCTAGAGAAGCAGTGACACCAGAGATAGAGGCAGAGATGGGGACATGGAGAGAGAGAGAGAAGCTGAGGACTCTAGACTCATGGAAAGAGAAGGCTTTGTTCTGGTGGCCAGGAGTCAGATTCAGACTTATGGAATGTGGCCTTTGGTTGTTTAAATGATTATATATCCCTGAGTGTTTATGTGTGCATCTAAAAAAAACACCACCACCACAGAGGGAATAGAAGTAAATATACATATGCACGGAAGGGATTGTTCTGTTAACTATTACTCAATTCACAATAAAAAAATAAAAAAAATTGTCCTCACAGAAAGAGAAATGGCACATCTGTCTGCTCCATCTGATGCCTGGGCAGAAAGTCTGCAGCCTTGGCACCCTTTTATAATAAAGCATCATTCAACCCACCCCCCAAAAAAAAGATAAATCCAGATCTTGAAATGTTATTTTTGATAATTTCCTGTAACACCATTTCTGTTGAATTTGTCTTTCCTAACACAGTAACCCATATGATTGTTGGATTCCAAATGGCCAGTACTAGTCCACTTCACGTCACTAATGCCTAGGATATCGATCTTTATACATTCCATTTTATTATTGATGACTTCTGATTTTCCTAGATTTAGATTTCATATATTCCACGTTTTGATTGTTAATGGATGCTTTCAGCTATTTCTTCTCATTTTGAGTCATGCATCATCAGCAAATAAAGGTCCTGAAAGCTTTGCTGCATGCATGCCATTAAGGTCAGTTCTACTTTGAGCAGTCAGCTCATTCTTAGTCTTATTCTGAGTGACTTTCAACCTGAGCAGCTCATCTTTTGGCACTATATCAGACAATGCTGCTATTTGCAATACCAATGACTTAGCTTCAAGCATTACTGCAACACGCAAGCCACCACAATATGATTCACTGATAGTTGTGGAGCTAGGAGAATAGTATCATTATTGTTGTGCATATTTTATGTTTTAGTTTTGAGTTGAATATTTTGAATATTTTGTACATGTTCATTAATTCACCTTGGACAAGAAAGTCTATTCAACTATCAACATTTTACCCGTGGGGAAACAATCTCAATGAGATTAAAATTGTTGCCTGGGGATTTAGTGGTACATCCATTCATTCTATCTGTATTCTTGACTACAGTTCTATTACATTGGTGTTCTCACCCATGCTAGTATCAGTTGATTTGCCTTTTATTCTTATCAAAATATGCTACAGACCATAAGAGATTGAGGGCGCATTGGTGTTGAAGAGAATGGAGAAATAGGCAGAATGGATTAAAAGATTGGTCTAATGTAGGAGACAGCTGAGACAGTTACCTTTTAAGGGTGTAACTCCAATTCCCAGAGTTACAAGTGCCTCGGCAATGGAGCTTGTAGAGACGTCCATGCCTAATTCCCCCTTAAGGTGAGATTTAAATTGTGCAGAAAGAGGCCACTTCTCAGTGTCTGAAATACTGAAGCAGCTGTATGTGTAGGACAGACTATGAGCAAAGAAACCAAATCAAACCCATTGCATTCTATTCTAACTCATAGCAACACGATGTTGCTGTTGTTGGTAAGTTCTGTCAAGCAGTTCTTATAGGGTTTCTGAGGGAAGACTGGTGAGTTTGAACTGCTGACCTTGAGGTTCAAACAGATTTTGCAGCCCAGTGCATTAAGCCACAGTGCCACACCAGTACTCCATAGCAACCCTATAGGATGCAGTAAACTATTCCATAAGGGTTCCAAGGCTGTAAGTTTTTACAGAAGCAGATTTCCACATCTTTCTCTCAGAGTGTAGCTCATGGGTTTGAACCTTCCCAACTTTTGTTAGCAGTCCAATGCTATAATCATTGTGCCACTGGGGGGTCCTTGAACAAAGCAGAGAGTTGAGTTTCTGTAGGATTTTGGGAAACACAGAATTCTGACACTGACCAGCTTTCAGAATGTGTAGTGTTTAGGAATTAATGGACTGACTTTTAGCTCTGAAAACATTGTAAGTCAAGTAAGTCAGTTTCTTGGTAGTGGGTGTTCTGAAAGGCAAGGTCACAGGAGTAAGGCTGGTTGCAGAAGCATGAAGTCGTCCTTGATTGGGGTCATCAGAAGGTTGATTACTTGAAATAGTTGTCATTCATCAGTTATGCATAATTAAACCAAATTTAAGTTTGTCTTGGTCACAGAACAGTCAGATTTTTCTTAACAGGATAACCAAACCAAACCCAATACCATTAAGTTGATTCTTACTCAAACAGTGATCCTTTTCTTGTTAAGTGCTGTCAAGTTGAGTTGTTCTGACTTATAAGGACCCTGTGTAGGATTTCCAAGGAGTGGCTAGTGAACTGGAACCACTGACCTTGTGGTTCAAATTGACCTTGCAGTCCAGTGCATTAATTCACAATGCCACACCAGGACTCCTATACACCCATTACAGTGGCTCTGTACACCTGTTTTTCAATTGGATGCTTCTGTGTTAATGCATTGGAATGCTAAGGGAAAGATGAGCAGTAAGAATCCACCACCTGCTTCGTGAGAAAAGCATGAGACTGTCTGCTTGAATAAAGATTTATAGAATCCTTATGGAGCAGTTCTACTCTGCCCTTTATGGTTGCTATGAGTCTTAATAGGATTGTTGTTGTTAAGTGCCATTAAATTGGTTCTGACCCATTGCTACCCTGCACAGGGTTTCCAAGGAGTGAATGGTGGGTTTGAACTGCCAACCTTGCAGTTCAAATTGACCTTGATGTCCAATGCAGTGTCCTGCAGTGCTACACGAGGACTCTCCTAACAGGATAGGCACAATTATTCTCTAGAGTTAAGTAAATCTATTGGCAATAAGATCTAGTGAAGCATGTGGTTCTTCATTGGCATTAGAAAGCATGGTGTCCCAACTAAGCCTGTATTCATAAATGTAAGTTAGAAATTAGACATAAGTATTTACAATGAGTATTTCTAATCAATATTTTCCATGAGAGCCAGATTAGACTCCAAAGTGGCTCATTCAGACTGTAAATTTTAAAAAGCAAAATGTTGCCAATATTTTTTAAATATCTAATCACTTCTATGTTTATATTTAATTGTTTAAAATCTTATTATTTTCTTTAAGCATTTAGGGATCTTTACTGTGCTGTGTTTACCTGTTTTAATAAACTGTCCTGTTCTGGTTATTACAAAGAGTTTATCAAGTGAGAAATGCTCCTAGTCTTTTCCAGTTATCCTGCCTCTTTTGGGATAACTAGCTGTATGGATTATGAGGCTCTAACAAAATTCTTCCTACTCACCTGATAGGTACCAGATTAACCTACCCATGTGAAATGAATAACTCAATGTACTGCCCTGACTCTCAATCCATTATGATCAGACCATCACAGTATCCTGTTCCATCCAGTAGGACTCACCCTCTGCCCATTTCGCATACACACACACACACAAAGAGAGTGACCATTTCTGAATACAATAATTTTCTAAATGTAGGCAGGAAACAGCAACTTCTCTGTTTGGTTTTGGACAAATCTCAATGTAAATCAAACAAAAATCCTCACCACTGGACCAATAAACAACATTCTTATCAACGGAAAAAAGATTGAAGTTGTCAAGGACTTCATTCTTCTTGGATCAACCATCAACATTCATGGAAGCAGAAGTCAAGAAATCAAACGACGTATTGCATTAG
>NW_006408619.1:6629414-6630758 GCF_000296735.1 Chrysochloris asiatica
GTGAGGTTGGCCCAGGATGGGCAGTGTTCCATTCTGTTGTGCATAGGGTAGCTATGAATTGGTACCGACTCGATGGTACTTAACAACAACCACAAAATGCTTGTAATCCCTAGGTGACACAAATTGTTAATATGCTTAACTGCTAACTGAAAGGTTGAAGGTCTGAGTCCGAAATTCAGTGTATCATGTAATATAGGAGGTCTTCTAGCCATAATCATCCATTTTGCAATGGATTGTAGATATTAGCTTCTATGCCCAGTTGTGGTCCTATTTTGGAATGAGTGGTCTCTTATGATAATGAAGCAAGATTAACGTGAAATGTACCTTACTGTAGGGTGTGATTCAAGTCACAGCCCTTAGTTTCTTTAGAGATGGGGTCTGCAAATTTGCAGCCATCTTTGATATGCTTGTTTAAACATTCTGTTTTAAGATAGTTTCCTGTTTAATTAAGAAAAGCAGGAGGATGGGTCATTGAACTGGCTGTGACCAGACCTGCCCCCACCTAAACTACTCACTCAGGACCAACTTCCTCTCAACCCAATCTTTTAATGTCACAAAATTAAAAACACACCCCCACCAAAGCCTCAGACATGGACAAAATACCACCTTTGTTCCCCTCCACTTCAGGACTGAAGATGGATAGAAGCTTAGTGTTGTATCATTCTAATGAACACCAATCAGACACCAGTTAGCACCCTAAAAATCCCCTACCCCAGGACTCAGGAAGTCATCTTGGATATGTAAATCCTGGTGTATTCCTTCTTCATTAGCACTTGGCTTTTTTGTACTGCATCTTGCATGTGGTTTGCCTTCCTCTGACCTCTGGTTCTTGGGACTTGGGCATCAGCCTATTATGGGTTATGATTCACTGTCTTCTGCACCCTTATGAGTCAACAGTCCAACTTGGCATAAGTGAGGAGAATCTTAAAGACTGAAAACTGAACTATGGATTTGAGACTTGCCAGCTTCTATCACCATGTGAGCCAATTTCTTGACAGTTCATGAATTCTGTGAGATGGTGCAGTGGACTGCAGAACCCTGAGATATGAAGCAGAGTACTGATGGAGCAGTAGTGACTTATTCAGGGATTCTAGAGTAGTTTAGCATTTTGGAAAAGTTGGACATTTGAGCTATCTTTAACTTTCACCTCATAGGGACTAGACTAGTGCTGATCCTTCCAAAGAAGTTATTCTTGTGAAGCCCACAACGAAAAGCCTGGCCATTTAATTCTGAACTATCAGCCATTAAAAGCCTTATGGAGCATAGCTGCACTCTGACAAACTTGGGGTCATCAAGAGTCAGGACTTGATCTACAGCAACTAATGTGACACAATACTTAAACAA
>NW_006408619.1:6631653-6632658 GCF_000296735.1 Chrysochloris asiatica
GCTTGCTGAGAGTGAAGAGGACTTAGAATACTAGCTAATGAAGATCAAAGAGCTTCTCAATGTAAGGAAAACAAAAATCCTCACCACTGGATCAATAAACAACATGGAGAAAAGATTGAAGTTGTCAAGGACTTCTTCCTTCTTGTATCAACCATCACCTCTCATGGAAGCAGCAGTCAAGAAATCAAAAAGCTATTTTGCATTAGGCAAATATGCTGCACAAGACCTTGTTAAAGCTTTGAGGAGCAAAGGTGTCAGTTTGAGGACTAAGGTGAGCCTGACCCAAGCCATGGTATAGTCTGTAACCTCATATGCATGCACAAACTGGACAGTGAATAAGGAAGAACATGGAAAAATTGATGCTTTTGAGTTATGGTGCTGGAAAAGAATATTTAAAGTACCATGGGCTGCCAAAGAACAAACAGATCTGTTTGGGGAGAAATACAGTCAGAGAGCTCCTTGGAGGCCATGATGGAAAAACTTCGTCTCTCATACTTTGGACATATTTTCAGTAGGGACCAGTCGTTGGAGAAGGATATCATGTTTGGTAAGGTGGAAGGTCAGAGAATAAGAGGAAGACCCACAGTAAGATGGATTTGCAAAGTGGAAACATCAATGGGCTCAAGCTTGGCAACAATTGTGAGGTTGGCCCACGACTGGGCTGTGTTTTCTTTTGTTGTGCATAGGGTCCCTATGAGTCGGTACCAACTCAATGGCACCTAACAATAACAACAATGATATATAATAGCTTATGTATTATAAATCCTACCTTCTATGATATTTCTGAGACAAAACAGGGTAGTGTTTTTATATTGAGTCAATCTCTTTGAGATTAAACAAGCCAACAGAAATCCTACAAAACATCCACCTTTACATTTCCAACCATCACAGTAAATTCTGATAGGAATTATTCACTATTGTACCACAAGAGTCCTATCCCCATCTCCTTTCATCAGTCCCACCCAGACAGATTGGATACTACTATGTGGAGATTCTATCTTCCTC
>NW_006408619.1:6633211-6641079 GCF_000296735.1 Chrysochloris asiatica
AATAAAAACTTTCCTTTTTTTGTTTTCAGTTTTGTAGATGTCTGCTTCTGTGTTGATGCAAAGATGTAAACATCCCTGTTCCTCATTTGTCCCATTTGATATGTACTGACTGAGACTATCTTAATGACTATTTTTCAGTCAATTTATTTATTTCTGTCATGAGGCCAGAATTCACTTCCTTCTGTCATCAGGCACTAAGCTGTCTAATAACCACTCAGTTCCTTTCAGTCACTAGGCTGGTGCCATTAAGATTATCTGTGCTGTTTGACTGAAATGTCACTGTTCATCCAGAGACACTGATTTGCCTTGTGATGATGAAGTGTTATGATGATCATAGTTCTCTCCCTCAGTTTCTCTGTTGAGCAATTGTAATCTCAGATGGCTCTAAAAAATAAAGTTTATTAAGTTTAAAAATTAGACATTTAAAATAGAAACAATTGTAAAAGAATTTTAGGACTATACTAGATTCATAAATGAATTGATCAAAAAGTTATTATAAATGACAAGCAAAAAGATGAACAATTCCAAACAGACTCTGAATGTGTATTTATCTATTTTGATCTTCTTACTTTCCACCCTGGAATGAGAGGTGTCCTCCTTACTGTGAACTCCTCCCTTTGTGCTCACAATCCCATTAACTCTAACTTCCTTTGGATCATTTATCCATCTTTGTTGAACTCTCACTGTCTCTTTTTCTCTCCCTCCATCTCGTTTACATACAATTAGTCTCCACTCTGCTTCCCTTCTTCCCTTGGTTATCTCCTAGCCACACCCCTGCTCCTCTGGCTTCTTCCGTCATTCCTCTCATAGACCCTCTCATCAGCATGCTTAGTGCCAAATCCAAAGATACCATCCAGACTGAAGCCTACAGGAATTTGTGTCCACTCCAACTCTCTCTTCTCGTGACTTCTAGAACCTTCTCTTTGGTTTCTCTTTTTGTCTCTCTGACTCTTTCATTCAAAATTCTTCTGTTTTTTCAGCTGACACTGAACATGCATGTCCCTGAGGTTTTTAATTTCCCATGTTCCCATTTCATGCCTTACAGTGACTTTTTATCACTGAAGACTAGGTCCATGGCTACCATTTATATCTTTCTTCTGAGGAATAAATCCATTATTTCCATCTTACTAGACAGTTCCAGATGTATATCCAAAAAGAAGAATAATTTCAGATAGTTCAATATTTACCCTATATTCCATCCTTATTTTTCAAAATCACATGCTCTTATTATATTTTCTCTTTTTAGTAATTTCACCAAGATTCACCCAGTCATCTGTGCCTAACCCCAGACAGGATTTCCAAGTCCTGGTGTGGTGCTGTGGGTGAAGGTGCTGGACAAAAAAGTCAGTTTGAACCACAAGGTTGGCAGTTCAAGCTCACGAGTTACTCCTGGGAAACCCTATACAGGTTTGCTATGGGTCGGAACCTACTCAATGGCACTTAACAACAACAACAACAACATAAGCATGGGAAAGTTGGACAATGAATGAGGAAGACTGTAGAAGAATAGATGCATTTGAATGATAGTGTTGGTGAAGAATATAAAAAATAACACAAACTACAGAAGAATAAATACGTATCTTAGAAAAAGAGTATAGTCAGAATGCTTCTTACAGGCAAGGATTCTGAGACTTGCTCTCTTATGCTTTGGCTATGTTGTCAGGAGGGACCATTCCCTAGAGAAGGACAGCATGCTTGATAAAGTGAAGAGTTAGCCAAAAAATAAGAAGACCACTAACAAAATGGATTGAAAGACACAGTGACAGCAACAATGGGTTCAAACATAACAACAATAAGGAGGATTGCACAAGGCTCACCAGTATTCCGTTCAGTTGTGCATAGGGTCACTATGAATCAGAACCTAATTGACAGCACCTAATAACAACAGCAACTTGTTTACAATGCAAATTAATTGAATACCATTTTCTTATACAAAAAACATATACCCTCCTATTTGTTTGCCAACTGCTGCTTCCTTCCTTCCCACTGTACTCAAACTTAACTTCATTCTTGTAAATGCACCATGCTTGTAAGTGCACCTGGTATGGCACTGTGGGTTCACGCACTGAACTGCAAAGTCAGTTTGGTCCATAAAGTTAGTAGTTCAAACACACCAGTCACTCCTTGGAAACCCTATGAGTCGGGACTGACTCGATGGCACTTAACAAAAACAACAATTTTATTTATTTATTACAGCAGCATGTAAAAATAAAAGTTGGCATAGTGGAGCTTATGAAAATACCTTTCAAATAAAAATTCCTGGGAGGAGGAATCGACTGGCAAACAAACATAAAAGTTGCATATTCTTTACATGGCTCTGTGGTGAGTAATCCAGGAGAATTGAGGGGCAGTGTTATAGCCCTTTTTTAACCAACAGACCTTCAAAGCAGGACTGTGAATCACTTCATCTCAGTTGGACCTCTTGCTGAGAATTTGTATTTCTACTAGGATAAGTACTGGACTGCTAACTACAAGGTTGGTGGTTCAGACCCACCAGCCGCTCCTTGAAAACACTATACAGGGTAGCTGTGAATCAGAACTTAACAGCCAATCTCAGATATACTATATCAGAATCTACATTTTAACAAGACCTTCAAGTGATTTCTATGTAGACATTTATACATCTAAGAATCACCTGAGAATTCATCACACTATAGATTTTGACTCAATATATCTCATGTAGGAGTCCTGGTGACAGTGTATTAAGCATTGGACTGCTAAATGAAAGGTTGGAGGTCTCAAACCCCCAGCTCCTCCTCAAAGATGATGCAGCTTGATTCTGTAAAGACTGAAAACCTGAGAAACTCCGGGGAGCAGTTCTACCCTATCCTAGCCTACAGTGGGGGCTTCTCTGAGTCAGAATAGATTCCATTCAAAGGCAGTAAGTATATCTGATGTGGAAATGCAAAATTTCAGAAGGGCATTCAACCGGGATGAACCGGTTTGAAGCACTGCTTGAAAAAAAAAACACTCAAAAACTGTATTTCTCCTTCCCTTGCGTGGATGGTCTCAGAAGGTCAAGGTTCTGTGTTTCCCAAGCAACTGCTGATAGATAGCATCACTACTGCCTGAAGCAGCTGCCCAGAGGGCTGCAGGCTCTGTTGCAACATAAGTGGTTACCACATTTTCCAAAAAATTCACAACTTTGCCATGCCAGGCAAATGGCTAACTAGAGTTGATGTCAAACCATTTTTTGCCTTTAACAATCTAGACTGGGAAATTCAGCTTAACAACTCCAACTGGCAAATGTATTCATCTCTGCATAAATTTTGTGAACAATAAACAATTTGGTATCTTAAAAAGTTTTAGTCATATTTTTCCTTTTTTAAAAAAGCTCTGATATGGTTCACCTTAATCACCTCAAGTGCCATCCGGTCGGTTCTGACTCATAGTGATGCTGAGTAAGGTTTCCAAGGAGCAGCTTGTTAGTTTGAACCACAGACCTTGCACTTCAAACCAAACTTGCAGTCCATTGTTTATTCTACAATGCCACACTAACACTCTTATATTGTTTTTTTTTAACTGCTTTATTATTAATTATGTCATAGTTTACATGGGAGAACATTAGCCTTACATTCATCCTATTGTGTATCATTACATTGTCATGGTTACAATCCCCTCCATGCATCATCAACCAACCAGAGTGCACCCTACAAGCCTGCACCCTGGTTGTCAGCACACAGCCCCTCTCCATCTATGGGTCTAGAGTTTCCAGCCACTCCATCTCTCCACATCATCATCTCTGCCTCCATTTCTGGCGTCACTGTTCCTCTGGGTAGGTCCTGCACTGTGCAATTCTCCCTTGATGGTCCCAGGGATCTCCACTCCTGGTCTGAAAAGTCAACCACTATCTTCCTTTTGCTAAAAATCAAAACATCTACCTTTACATTTCCAACCTTCACAGTCAGTTCTGATAGTAATCATTCACTATTGTACCACATGAGTGCTATCCCCATCTCCTCATCTATCCTGCCCAGACAGATTGGATATTACTCAGTGGAAATTCCACCTTCCTCCATGTCCTCTGAATCTAGGATCCCTTTTGAAAGCTTGTAATCCAGTCACTTCTTACCTTTGTAGTCCCCCCCATTTTGGGTAGCCAATGTCCAAGTTGCCCATCCCTGTCTACCCTGTATATTGAAGGAGTGGGAATGATCTTCCCTGTAAAGATGTGTTACCACTTTTGAGCTATTGCATCCATAGGTTTAGGTCAAGTTCATCAAATTGTATCAGATTACTCTTTTTTCCCTCTTTTTTCTTCTCGTTAAGCTCTGATCATCCAGCCATTAAAGCCAGTTCAAGTGGGTATTATCTGAAAATGTGGGTGTTCTTGTGCATATGCCCTCACTTATTATCAGCTGGATGTTTCCTTCCCCACTCTAGTCTTCTGTGGCTATGTCACTGACTCTGGGCACAGGAGTCCCCAGGTCTTGCCATACTGTTGACCAACCATGTCTCCACCTGGGTTCACAGGAATCTATTGAATGTGGTAGGATTTAGCTTTATGCTTCATTGCTGTTTTTCTCTCACTTGCCCTTATCGGTGACTTGGTCACCAGTCAGAGCACCTGTCTGCTCGAGTATTCCTATTGAGTCTTAGTCTTGGAAAGGGGGTTTTCCTGAGCGGACCTGACTACTTGCCTTGATGTCTCCTGGGCATGCTACTTGCTTGCTCTTGTAGTAATCAGTCCAACTATCATTATTGTTTTGTATTTTCCCTGTGGGTCTTTCTTTCAAGAGGTATCTTCTGTTTTTCTACCAATTCCAGTCTGATTCGCTTGTTCTTTCCTTTGGAAATTTCCCACCTCCGAAGATTCTGGATGATGTGCAGATTCCACATAATGTCTTATATAATGCAGAGCCTCCGGAGGAAGCCTCCTTCACTGGGCATGTGGTAGCCTCATATTAGTATTCCAATCAGTTATAGGCAGAAGGTGGACCTACAAGCTTTCTTTGGTGATATTTCTGGTTATTCCTTACTCTTACCCTCAAGTGTCTATTTTATAATGGTATGTAAGGGAAACTAAGATTCAAAAGACACCAAACATCTTAACATTATTTCCTGCCCCCCCTTTCTCTATTCCAACCATGTCTCAATTCCTTTATCCCAGAGCCCTGTTGTTCCAAGGTTGTGCACACATCATTATTTACCTTTGTCCGACTTAACCCATGCAAACCTGTCTAATTGTTTTCCCATCCAACTTGTTCTTCAATTCCCCTTCTCCTTCTTGTGTATTGTCCCCCTCCACAAAACCCAAAGTATCCTGTGTCTATTCCCTACCCTGTGCTCCACCTTCCTGTACCTCCCCTCATCCCACCCTCACATCCTGGTGACCAGCAGAGAATCCTCCCCCCGCTTTAATATAGGTTCCTTTTCTTAGTCTTTTACAGTAGTGGCCCTATGCAGTGTTTCTCCTTTTGTAACTGATAATTTCACTCAACATAATATCCTCAAGGTTCATGCATATTATATGATAATTACAGCTTCCTTGTTATTCTTCAAGGTAGTATAATATTCCATTGTGTGTATGTACCACAGTTTGTTTTACCATTCAGTTGATAGGCATTTAGGATGTCTCCATCTTTTTGCTATTGTAAATAGTGCTGCTATGAACATTGTCATTGCTGTTAGGTGCCATCGAGACGGTACCAACCCATAGCAACCTTATGCACAGCAGAATGAAACACCGTCCGATCCTGGGCCAACTTCACTATTGTTGCCACGCTTGAGTCCATTGATGCTGCCACTTGGCCAATTCATATCATTGGGGGTCTTCCTCTTTTTCTTTGACCCTCCACCTTGCCAAACATGATATTCTTCTCCAGCAACTGCTCCTTCCTGACAATATGTCCAAAGTATGAGAGACAAAATTTGGCCATTTTGGCCTCTAAGGAGCACTCTAGCTGAACTTTTTTCGAAAACAGATCTATTGGTTCTTTTGGCAGCAAGCACATGGCACTTTCAATATTCTCCTCCAACACCATAACTCAAATGCATCAATTCTTCTACGGATGGACATTGGTGTGCATATATATACTCATGTTATGGCTCATATTTCTTGTGGGTAAATATCAAGTAGAGGAATTGCTGGATCATAAGGTATTTCTATTTCCAACCTTCTGTTGTTTTTGTTGTTAGGTGCCATCAAGTCGGTATCAACTCATAGCGACCTTATGCATAGCAGAACGAAACACTGCCCGATCCTGGGCCAATCTCACTACTGTTGCCACGCTTGAGTCCATTGATGTTGCCACTTGGCCAATCCATCGCATTAGGGGTCTTCCTCTTTTTTCCTGACCCTCCAACTTAACAAACAAGATATCCCTCTCCAGAGACGGGTCCCTCCTGACAATATGTTCAAAGTATGAGAAACGAAGTTTGGCCATCTTGGCCTCCAAGAAGCACTTTGGCTGCACCTCTTCCAAAACAAATCTATTGGTTCTTTTGGCAGCCCATGGCACTTTCAATATTCTCCTCCGATACCATAATTCACAAACATCAATTCTTCTATGGTCTTCCTTATTCACTGTCAAGCTTTCACATGCATATAAGGTTACTGAAAATACCATGGCTTAGGTCAGGTGCCCCTTAGTCCTCAAGCCAACATCTTTGCTCTTCAACACTTTAAAAAGGTCTTGTGCAGCAGATTTGCCTAATACAATACATCATTTGATTTCTTGACAGCTGTTTCTGTGAGTGTTGACACAAGAAGAATGAAGTCCTTGACAACTTCAATCTTTTCTCCATTGAAGCACCATATTGCGTTCCATAATGGTTGGATCATTTTGCAATCCAACCAGCAATGCAGAAGCATCCAATTCTCTCCACAACCTGGCCAGCATTTATTGTCCTCTACTTTTTTGATCTTTGCAATTATTGCTGGTGTGAGATGATATCTCACTGCTGTTTTGATTTGCATCTCTCTAATGGCTAGTGATCATGAACAATTCTTCATATGTTTGTTGGCTGCCTGGATCTCCTCCTTGTTGAAGTGTCTGTTCATGTCCTTTGCTCATTTTTAAATTGGGATATTTGTCTTTTTCTTGTAGAGGTGTTGTAGTTTCTATATATTTTAGAAATGAGTTCCTTGTCTGATGTGTTGCTGCAAAATATTTTTTTCCCATTCTGTGGGTTCCATTTTTACTACTCTGGTGAATACTTGTGATGAACGTAAGTTTTTTTTTTATTTTCATTATATCCCAATCATCTATGTTTTCTATATTTGTGTAATTTTCAAAATGTTTGGTAGTCTGAGTTTTCCCTGAATTAAAGCCCTCACATTTGTCCCTATGTTTTCTTTGATGGCCTTCATAAATTGGGATTCACATTTAGGTCTTTAATCTATGCTGAGATGGTTTTTGTATAAGGCATGAGATAAAGGTCTTGTTTCAATATTTTGTATGTTGCTTTCCTGTTCTGTCAACACCATCTGTTGAAAAGACTCTCCCCTCCCTATGTGATATATTTAGGTACTTTGTCAAAAATCAGTTGGCTGTATATGGATGGGTGAATTTCTGGATTCTCAATTCTGTTCCATTGATCAATGTAACTTTCACTGTACCAGTACCTAGCAGTTTTGAACACTGTAGCCATGTAATAAATTTTGAAGTCTAAGAGTGAGAGGTTTCTAAACATATTCTTCTTCTTAAGCAGTGTTTTGCTTATTTCCTTTCCATATAAAGTTTGTAATTGTTTTTTTCCATCTCTTTGAAGAATGCTGCTGGAATCTGGATTGGGATTGCATTATATTTGTAAATTGTTTGGGTAGAATTAACATTTTCACAATGTTAAATCTTCTTATCCAGGAGCATGATGCATTCTTCCATTTTTGTAGGTCTCTTTTGGTTTCTTCTAGTAGTGTTTTGTAG
>NW_006408619.1:6655045-6655643 GCF_000296735.1 Chrysochloris asiatica
TGCACATATGTTCATGAGGGATATTGGTCTATTATTTTCTTAGTGATGTCCTCCCCTGGTTTTCATATGAAGTTTATGCTTGCTCAACTGTCCCTTTAATCATAAGATAATGTCCATCTTTATTTACTTTGCTGGTGTTTGCCTTAAAATTTATTTTATCTGTGATTAGTATTGCCACTCCTGCTCATTTTTTACTGCAATTACCTTGATTTTTTTTTCCCCATCCTTTGACTTTTAGTCCTTTTTTTGTGTGTAAGGTGTGTCTCTTGCAGACAGCATATTGAAGGATATTGTTTTCTTATCCATTCTGTTATTTTCTGTCTCTTATCTGGTGCATTTAATCCATTTACATTCAGTGGAATTATTGACAAGTATGGATTAATTGCTGCCATTATGGTTTTTGTTGTGTTTTGCTTTGTTTTTTGTGGTGCTGGTTTCTTTGTTCTGCATGTCTTCCTGTGCTGAGTTCATGTTTTTTGGGTTCTTTCTTGTCAGTTTTCTCATAGTTTTAATGTTTCCAGGTTCTTGGAATTTCATTTTCTTGGAATGTTGTAAAGTATTGTTTTTCTTTGAGTTTAAATGATATTCCATTAACTTT
>NW_006408619.1:6657728-6662008 GCF_000296735.1 Chrysochloris asiatica
AAGATTTCTTGCTTCTGCTAAAAATTCTAATGGCTATAAGCCTTCAAACTTTGTAAATAGTTTTATATATGTGGTTCAGAGTTTTGGAACTGTTCCCTGAACGTACTCCGTCCACTATTCTGTGTTATTGATAACAGAGATCCGTATTGCACTTTTTCCTTTTCTGCTAGCAAGCTCTACCCTCCACCTTGGCTATAATGTTAAGAGGAACTGATCCCAGTCCTTTTCTTCTGTAGCACTACTGGGTGGGTTTGGACCACCAATCTTTAGGTTACCAGTCCAGTGCAAAACATCACCCTAGGACCTTACAGCTATGAAAATCCTGGGGAATAGTTGTACTTTGTAACACATGGGATCATCATGGCTCAGAATCAGCTCAAAACCAAAGTGCTTAATTTTATTGTTTTCTTTGTATGTTTTTTGTTTGTTTGTTTGTTTGTTTTGTTTTGTTTTGTTTTTTTGTGTTTTTTTTTTTACCGTGCCTGTGAGATGGCAAGCATTGCACTCACTAGGTTTGAATCCACTGTTAGTCCTCTATAGTGACCAAATACTCAGCAGTATTTGAAACAAAGAGTGGAAGAAGAAAGGCAACCCAGATGGATGGGTCCATTTGGTTTAGCCCAGCTCTCTTGGATCCTTCAATTTTTAATAATAAAGGAAGGAGCATATTCCTCTCCTCTCCCTTACTTTATCCATCCATTGCTGCTTAGAACTTGAAGCTCCTAGCAATATTGTTTTTTCCCCACGTGTTAAACATCAGTGGATTCTTTCAAAGCCCCTGTAGTGAAGCTTATATCAACCTTGCCAATGTCTCTCCACATAAAACTGAGTAAGTTATGTTTGATATCATCTTTGTATTACTGCATGTTGTGGTCATCTTATCCAGGATTCTATAGGAATCTCTCTCCCTCCGGATATTGCCATGGGCCAAAAATGGAACGTCTCCATTGAGTGAAAAATAGATTCCTGGGTATGGAAACAAATAAATAATTTCAGCTTGATAACAGAAAATCATTTTCTGGACCCTGATAATGATTTCCTAATACTAGAAGTTCCATCAGGTGATTCATTTGTTGTCTAATGAAAGTACTGGGACAGTGGAATGTGGGGTTAGCCCTTGGAAGAGGCTGGGATGAGCCACTGCATGGGTGCTGGGGGAGGACAAAGGCCTATGAGCTGGCAGTCAATATCAGCTTTCTGAAAATAGGGTTTAGAAGAAGGGATGCAATAAAAAATGTGTGCAATACGTCTTCTGCTAAGTGGATAACCAGATGCCCTCCCTTCCTGGGTGCAAAGAGTCTGCACCTGGCAGATAACTGAAAAGTTGGCAGTTTAGACTCTCCCAGATCCATGATCAGAAGCCAATATTATCCTAAGATACTTCCTCCCCACCCCCAGTAGATATAGTAGCTGCTGGGAGCACAATGGTTCCATACAGTAAGCACTGAACTGCAAACCACAAGGCCACCTGTTCAAGCCCACCAGCCATTCCATGGGAGAAAGATATGGTTTTCTGGGTGAGTGTCAGAAGTTTAGACTCTCCCAGAGCCAAACTCAAAAGCCACACTGGAAATTTTCTTCCGTAAAGGTTGTAATTAAGAAAATGCTACAGATGAGCTCTAGTCTGTAACACATAGGGTAGGAATAAGTTGGCATCGACTCAAAGCTATAAGACTCAAAGCTATAGCTCTCTTGCTCCACCCTGCCCAAGCCAGAGTTGAGTCTTATGCCTTGTAGCTCTGCAAATCCAATGGGTATCCTGAGGGCAAGAGGCTTTTGGATATGCTGTGCTGGCTTCTGGAAGGTTCTGCCCCTTCTGTTCCACTTACTTATACTTCGATGACATAAAACAACATTGATATTGGTTGATATTAACATCAGGCATCTTTCTAAGTGCTTTATATATATCATTCATATTTACCACAAGCTTATGCTGTGGTATTCTATTTCCTACTTTCAAATGAAGAGTTTAGGTCTTGGAGAGGTTAAATTACTACCACAGGACATATAGGTCATCCTGATAGTGCAGTGGTTAAAGTGTTCAGTGGCTAATCAGAAAGTGAGTGGTTTGAACCTCCAGCTGCTCCACAGAAGGAAAATGTGTCAATTTGTTACTATAAAGGTTTATAGCCTAGAAATCCTATGGATAGTTCTAAAATGTCCTATTGGAGTCCTGGTGTGGTACTATGTATGGGTCAGTGTGCTGGACAACAAAGTCAGTTTGAACCACAAGGTCGGTGGTTCAAGCTCACCAACCACTCCTCAGAAACCCTATACAGGGTTGCTATGGGTTGGAACCAACTCAATGGCACTTAACAAGAAGAGCAACATTGTCCTGTGGGGGTTTTATGAGTTGGAATTGACTGGATGGAAGTGGGGTTTTGATTTGAGCAGAGAAGGGAGGGTGTCAATATATCCAAACTTGTGCACTTACCACCAAAGAAGACATATTTACTTCTTTTAGGAAACTTTCTCCTACTTTACCGTTCAAACATGGAGACCTGGTGACCTAATGGGTACAGCCTTGGCATCTAACCTAAGGTTTATCAGTTTGAACCCACAAGTTGCTCCATGGGTAAATCCAGTTAATCTGGTCCTTTAGAGATTATAATTTAGGAGACCTGGTGGAGTAGTCTTGTTCAGTCTTATAAGGAGCTCTGGTAGCATAGTGGTTACGAGTTGGGCTGCTAATCTCATTGTCAACAGTTCAAAACTACCAACAATTCTGAGGGAGAATGATAAGCTTTCTGCTCCATTAAAGATCTATAGTCTCAGAAACCCTACACAGTGTCTCTCTGAGTTGGAGCCCACTCCACAGCACATCACCACCAATGCTCTGTTTTGTAGGGTTGCTATGAATTAGAATTGACAAGAAAGCCCACAACAACTATCTGAAAACCTTGTATTAACTTGTCTTCCAGTACTTATCACACTAGAAAGCAATTCCTTGATTAAATATTTTAAATCTTTTTCTTCTTTACTGGTATACGTGCTGCATGACATAACGAATTGTGCCTGATATGTCTCTGTACCTAGAAAATTACCTGGCTCGCAGCAGGTGCTCAATAAATATTTGCAGAAAGGAGGAATAACTAATCAAATGAACAAATGATGAGACAGATGCAGGCCAGCCCATAGACCTTTGGACATATAGATCTGAATCCTTCTCAGCTGATTGAGGTAAGGATTTCTTACTTTCCTTTCATCAAGTTGCTCAAACAGGCTACCAAGAAATCTGAGTCAGGGAGGTTGTAAGCTCACCACAAACTGAAACGCAGACTCAACCATTATTCACCTTTACCTTCATCCTCTAAGAAAGTCAGATGGGCTAAGGTCATCAATTATTGGAGCTGGAACGAGGTCAGAGGGCAGTAGAACCAAGAAAGCAACCAGTTGTTGTCAAATTGATTCCAACTCATGGTGACCCCATCTGTGTCAGGGTAGAGCATATTGCCAGGTTGTTCTTCCCTGGCACCTCTAGGGGAGTTGGAACTTTTGTTAGTAGTAAGTACTTTAAAGTCTGCACCACCCTGGGACTCCAGAAAGAAAATAAGACTTCACAGCTCCAGTGTGAACAGCATAGCCTGGGAAGGGCTCAGCAAGGGCCAAGGTTCTCAGAGTAGAAGAGTCCATGGCTTCTCAGAGAGTGACCCACTCTGTGCTCTGCTGCTCAGATCAGATATCTGAATCCCAAACCCTTTCCTCTTCATCCTTAGAAACCAGGTGGATGATAATGTGGGAGGTGACAGCTGGGCAGGTGTGAAGCAGGGAAGGAAGTTTGCATTCTTGCATTTGGAGGTCCCACTGGAGCAGAGGGGGCAGGTGTAGAAGGAGAGGTAGGTGCCTGTAGTCTCTTGTCTGGATGAAGTGAGTGTGGAGGAGTGACTACCATACAGAACATTTGTGACCATTAAAGACCCTGCAGCCTGTCCTCTGTGATGATTAAAAGCGCAACTATTAGCAGTTTTCTCTTAGGCTTGTGTTGTTCTTTTTCTTTCATTTTTCATCAAAATATAACTCAGTGTAAATAAATTAAAGTAAGGATAACGTGTTGTGTGAGGCTGAGAGAAGCTTGGATAGACATTGGGAAGTCCTGCTACAAACATTTCATTGGGTGTGGCCAGAAACTCCTTTAGAAGGGGGATCCTGAGCCTCTTGGGTTATTTGATCTACATGTCATCATTTCTTACACGAATGGTAATCAGATATTGAATTGCTTTTGCAGGTGAGTAGGTTGTAAAAGTCTTTGAGACAAAAAAAAAAAAAAAAAAAAAAAAAAA
>NW_006408619.1:6662108-6665129 GCF_000296735.1 Chrysochloris asiatica
AAAAAAAAAAAACCTACAAAGGTTTTATATCCCTGCCCATCACCCATCTGTTTGTTTGTCATACTGTGATGGCTTGCATGTTTTTATGATGCTGAAATCTAAACCTGTCCATGGCAGACATGTTGTAGTGGAGTTTCCAAACTAATACAGACTATGAAGGAAGGCTTGGCGATCTATTTTTGAAAATGAGCCAGTGAAAACACTATGCATTGCAATAGAACATAGTCTGACATAACGCTGGATGATAAACCTCCTAGGCTTTCAAATACACAGTGGCCAAACATTGGACTCACGTGTACCAATGATCATGAAGAAGGTAGGGGATGAGGCTGCTTTTGGAGACACATGGAGTTGACATGCATTGGAGTTGACTCATGGTGACTAAAAACCACAAAGGTATATTCCATAAGTATGATGGGAACCCTGGATCTTCCTGGAGTCCTTGAGTCTCTCATTCTAGAGCATTAGAGTAAAGATAATTTATCCATAGCTGCTGCCTGTGAAGAATGTGTGGAGCCGTAGAAGTCATAGAAAGTGAGAGCCCTTTAGGAGATTGTAGGTGATCTGGTTCAATCTTCTCATCTCATGAGGCTCAGAGAGTGCCAGTACTGGCTTATTGAGAGCTAGGCAAACACTTATAGAAAAAAAATAAATTGATGAAAGTAAAACAAAGTCTAAAAATTCCACTTCAGTGATCTTATTCAGAATTTGGCAATGAGAAAGCAAATCAAGTTGGCTTTTTAATTTTTGCATTCATAAACATTTTATATTTTGATATTTTAAACTGCATATGGGGTTGGCTGAATGTGCAGTATTTGAACACTGTTGTTGTTTTTAAGTCGTTTCTGATTCATAGCGACCCTATAAAGGGTTTCTAAGGAACAGTTGGTGAGTTTGAACCATTGACCTTGTGGTTCAAACTGACCTTTCAGTGGAGTGCTTATCGTACAATGCCACACCAGTACTCCATTTGGGCACTCTGAGGTATTAGTTGGGCTATGAAGAATGTCAACACACTTCTTCAAAATCCAACTCAAGCTGGACAGTTCTAAATGAAGGAGTGTCACTTATGAATAAAAGTGACTCTTCAGAGAAGTAAATTTCTTGACATTATACACAGTGAAGGAGTCCTGGTTTGGCTCTGTAGGATAAACACTGGACTGTAAAGTTGGTTTGGTCCACCAAATTAGTGGTTCAAACCCACCAGCTATTCCTCAGAAATCCTATACAGGACCACTATGAGTAGAAATAATAATTCTATTATTATTATATTATTCTCCCAGAGAATAATAATGCTATTATTATCAGGGAGAATAATCTGAGAGTGTCTGATAAAATAGAGTCACTAAAGGGGTGGTGCTGTAGGGTAAGCATGGTATGTAAACTCTAAGGTCTGTAAGACGGACCATTCAAATCCAACAACTGCTCCTTGGAAACCCTACGTACAGCATCACTGTGAGTTTGAACTGACTCAATGGTAGCAACAACAATAGGAAGATGAATTTCAGAAGTCAGCTGGAAAACATTGCCTGGAGTCAATGATGAATTTAATTATATGGACTGAATTATAGTTCTGCATAATAAGTACAATATAATGCAACTACACTGTAATTATCCTATTGGGCAATGTCAATATCAACCCAATTGCCCAATAGGATAATTGCCTACTAAACACTGCCTTTCATGTTTAGTGCAGTCAGATTTTACCCACATAACAATGTTTCAGAAAAAAAGATGATGCCCAGGCCCACCCAGTGGTAGTCACTGAGCTTCCTGGATGGCCTGAGCCTGATTATGCTGGTTTCATAGGAAATGAGGGATGGATGAATTTAAGCAAAGATGGAAGAGAGAAAGGAAGGAAGGAAGGAAGGAAAGAAAAACAGACAGAAATGGATATCTTCCAGTACCCAGCTGGCCCTTTTGACTTGAGTACTTCTAAACAAGGAGTCCTGGTGTCGCACTGTGGGTTAATGTGCCAGACTGCAAAGTCAACTGTTCAAATGCACTAGTTTCTCCTCAGAAACCCAATGCATGGTCTTTATGGGTTGGAACCAACTCAACAGCATTTAACAACAACATCAATATTTATAAAAGAAGAGATTCACATTTTTAAAGCTCTACTCTGTGTGAGATCCTCTTTCTGAATCATCCACTTAACCACAATCCTAGAACCAGGTGTTATTATCTTTATTTGACAAAGTGATAAGCTGGGACAAGTAAAGAGCTTGTCCAAAGTCACAAAAGTTGTTGGCAAAGTTGAGATCAACTTTCCCACTGCAACGTGTGTTATTGTAAACCTACTACAGAATAGAGGGAGAGGGATTGCCATGTAAAGTTAGTTAACATTTTTTCAAGTTCTCATGGTAGTTGGCATTAAAACTAAGGGTCAGGCTATAGACCATCAATGAAATGTGGGATCCTATTAAGAGAAGCAGCAACACCAGAGCTGGAGGCAGAAATGATGACATGGAGAGATAGAGCAACTGAGGACTCCAGACTCATGGTAAGAGAAAGGCTGTGTGCTGGTGGCCAGCTTGCAGAATGTGCCCTTTGGATGTTTAAATGACTATATATTCCTGAGTGGTTTTGTGTACACTCCCCTCATAAAACAAACAAAACAAAACAAAAACACAAGGAATAGAAGCAAATACTGTTGAATGATGATGCAAAGAAGAGATTGTAATCATCATCACTCAATTCACAATTTAAAAAACAAAACAAAAACACTAACAGTCAGGTAGAGGAAGAGGAAAAGTAATTAAAAATAAAAAAGTGACCACATGTACTGGTTTTCTGAGTCTGTCCTTATTCATACCATCATACTGGCAGAATTATAAAATAATATTCCTTTTGCAGTCTCAAGTAATCTTGATTCAGACACTGAGTAGAAACCACCTTATCTGAGCCTAACCATTTGCATTTGAATTAGAGATTATTATCATTTTGCATATATAAGTTTTGCTAAAGGTTATACAGAAACGGCTACAATCATACATTGACAGAGAACTTCCAGAGGTTCAA
>NW_006408619.1:6666704-6668075 GCF_000296735.1 Chrysochloris asiatica
AATGAGATAGATTGGCACAGCGGAAGCAGCAAAGAGTTCAAGTGTAGCAATGATTGTGAGGTTGGCACAGGACTGGGCATGCTTCATTCTGTTGTACATAGGGTTGCTATGAGTTGGTACTGATTCGATGGCACCTAACAATAACAACAATCTAGATATCTTTTTTTTTTTTTTTTGTCTTTTGCTGTTGTTAATTTCCATCAAGTCAGTTCTGACTCATAGTGACCTTGTATAGGGTTTCCAAGGAAGGACTGACTGGTAAGTTTGACCCATCAACTTTTTGGTTACCAGTTCAGTGCTGATCCTTTGATGCCACACCTGGATGCCATATTTATGCATAGTCATATTTATTTTTATATAATGTATATTTCTGGTCTCCCAGCCTTCCTTTTGAGCATGGATATCTTCATGTATATATATATGTATATACATTCAAATGAGTTTATCTTCTAAATTACTAAATAAGTGCAGTCTTAACTTTAATGCTTATATTTCCTGCAGAAGAGCTGGTTTGCTAAGAATGTGTCATTTCACATATCTTTTACAAATTCACCGAATACTCCCAGACCTGCCCACACTTTTTTGCATCATAATAACAAGGGAAGAAAGCAGTGTGGTTTGAAATGGCAGCATGACAAGGAAGACAGTGAGCAGGATTTTATTTTAACTTAAAACCTGTTTTTCTGTATCTGAGTTTCATCCCAAGCTATAGGCCTGGGCCGATTAGAAGAATGTCTACACATATGGAGGCTTTATCCTTTTCATGACTTGACCAGGATGAAGACTACCCAACTGGTCAGCCTGGGTCTGCATCCTCTTCCTGATCACCAGAGTTGATTCTCTATAAAGTTTCTCTAATAGTATTTCCATTTGCTTGCTCAAAAACCTGACTTAAAGAGTCACTATGAGTCGGAACTGACTCGATCACACTTAGAAACAACAACAACATAGTATACTAATATGCAATAAATATTCCATAACAACAGACTTTAATATCCTATATTAATACAGATATCTAGAAATCTTGAAAATTCTCAACATGGGCTGTGAGTAATTCATAAAGATAGGTACAACAATATTATAACTAGGGTTGGTGGTGGTTGTGTGCTTTGTGCCTTTGAGTCAGCTCCAACTTGTAGTATCCCTGTATAAGGTTACTGAAACTATAAATGTAACTGACTATGCTACCACAGCTCCTACATGGTTTGGTACAAAATAACTTTCTAGGCCATAGTTTCCTAAAGATGAAGTTGAATAAATGGATTCTAAGAAGTTTTCCTATACCAATATGTATTTTTTTAGGATTTGTACTACTTTGACTTGATTTTTTTATGATCTAAATAAAATGAATTTACCCTCAATTTCACAGAA
>NW_006408619.1:6670830-6715845 GCF_000296735.1 Chrysochloris asiatica
TGGAATTGACTCTACGACACTTAACAACAACAGCAATAAAGTAGAGTTCTGATCATCAAGCCATTGAAACTAGGTCACATGGGTACTATCTACAAGTTTGGGTATTCTTGTGCATCTCCCCTCACTTCAAATCACCTGGACTCTTCACTCTCAGCTCTAGCCCTCCATGGCTAAGTCCTTGTCCATGGGAAAAAATGTGGAACATAATTCAAAATTATATCATATGTATATATATAGTGGTGGTTATGTGCGTGGAGTTGGTTCCGACTCATAGCGACCCTGTACAGGGTTTCCGAGGCTGTAAATCTTTACTGGAACAGAAAGCCTCATCTTTCTCCCACGGAAGAGCTGGTAGTTTCGAACTGCTGACCTTAAGGTTCGCAGCAGGATTCATAATCACTATATACAAAAGTCCATTTACTGGCTTTTAAGACTGGGGAAACCCAAGACTCTGGTCCTCAGCCATGCTTCAGGTCTAGAATGGAACTAATACTAAGCTAATTTCCAGCCAAATGGTAGATGGATATATTAGGAACATCAAAACCAGTAATGCTCACTGTGGAATGGTTAACCATTCAAGATCAAAGAATAGAGTTCAGAAGGGTTATGCAGGAGGTTGTTGTAGAAATGACCACAAGGAGGAAGTGGGACATTTGTGATTGTATGGAGGTGATTGCAATCATTGAGATAAAACAAGAACTGTGATTTGTGAAATGTAAAACTGATGATCTGCTCTGTAAACCTTCACTCAATTCACAATACAAAGTTTTCTTTAAACAAAGTGGAAGCAAGAATGAAAAATAAATAAGTAAATAAAAGTATCATGGACTGCCAGAAGAACAAAAAAAATCTGTCTTGGAAGAAATACAGCTAGAATGCTTCTTACTGACCAGGATGGCGAGATTTCATCTCTGAGATGTTGGATGCATTTTCAGGAGAGACCAGTCACTAGAGAAGACATCATGCTTGGTAAATTGAAGGGTCAGCAGAAAGAGGAAAACCTCTAACAAGATGAATTGACATGATGGCAGATGCAATGGTAACAATTCTGAGGATGATGCAGGAACAGACCGTGTTTTCCTTTTAACGCAGAGGGTCATCTTGAATCGGAACCGACTTAATGGTGCATAACAGCAATATAACCAAATTCACTGCTGTCCATAATTGGTGCTTAGTATCCTCTGTCTGTAATTTAGACATAAGGCCGTGGACCCAAGATCTATTTACAATCTATTTATCTTGGCTACATAATCTTCTGAATGATCCTTACCCATTGGTCTTATACTGAGGCTGAGGTAGACCCAATTATATCTCCATCACATATCCATGAGAATCACTCATAAATTCAACAACCTATTTTATATCTCTACACAAGTATCTGATAGTTAACATGAACTACCCTCCATCTATATCCTCACCCCTGCTCCTTTTTAAGATTTCTCTGAAAATGCACATAATATCAATAGCTGTCCTGTTGTACAAATCCCCAATGCCTCTTTCCTTTTAATTTGAAATCCAATTAAAAAACAAATTATTTTGGCCATACCTCCAAATTATTTTGCAAAAATTGTCACTTCTCCCCATCTCCACTGAGAATACCTAAATGAAAAACCGAGAAAAATAAAGGTCATCAGTGAAAATTTAGGACAAAATTTAGGGACTCTAACACATGACATGAATGAATATGTTGTTAAACATAATTAAAAACACATAAATAGTAGAAGACAAAATAGATGACTGGGACATCACGAAAATTAGATTTATAAGCATCAAAAGATTTCACCAAGAAAGTAAAAAAGAGCACACAGACTGGAAAAATACTTTTTACAATGACATAAGTCTCTAAAATATATAAAAAAACTATAACACCTGTACAAGAAAGACACTATACTGCAATTTAAAATTGGGCAGAGGGCATGAGCAGATACTTCATCAAGGAAGACAGTCAGGCAGCCAACAAATGTGAAGAAATGTTCATTGGCCATTAGAGAGATGCATCAAAAAAAACAGTAGATATCTTTTTACCCCAACAATGAGAACAAAGTTAAAAAAAAAAAAAAGCAGAAAACAACAAATGCTGGTTAAGGTGTGGATATACTGGAGCCCTCTTACATTGCTGGTGCGATGTAAAATAGTTCAAACACTCTGGGAAACGGCATAGTGCTTCCTCAGAAAGTTGGAAATAGAAATATCATATAACCCAGCAATCCCTCTGTTTGCTATTTATCCACAAGTGATGAGAATCAGGATACAAGTAGATTTATGCCCACTGATGTTCATAGCAGCACTATCCAAAACAGCAAAAGATACAGACAGTCTAAATGCCCATCAGTGGAAGAATGAGTAAACAAATTTTGGTACATACACCCAATGGAATATATACAACAGTGATGAATAGCAATGCATCTACAAGACATCTAGTAACATGGATGCATCTGGAGGACATTATGATAAGTGAAATTGTTGTTGTTGTTAGGTGCCATCGAGACTACTCCAACTCATAGCAACCTTATGCACAGCAGAACAAAACACTGCCTGATCCTGGGCCAACCTCGCTTTTGATGCCACGCTTGAGTCCATTGATGCTGCCACTTAGCCAATCCATATCACTGGTGGCCTTCCGCTTTTCCTCTGACCCTCCATCTTACCAAACATGATATCCTTCTCCAGTGACTGGTCCCTCGTGACAATATGTCAGAAGTGTGAGAGACCAAGTTTGGCCATCTTGGCCTTCAAGAAGCACTCTGGCTGCACTTCTTCCAAGATGGATCTATTGGTTCTTTTGGCAGCCCGTGGCACTTTTAATATTCTCCTCCAACACCATACCTCAAAAGCATCGATTTTTCTAATCACTTCCTTATTCATTGTCCAACTTTCACATGCATATGAGGTTATTGAAAATACCATGGCTTGGATCAGGTGCACCTTAGTCCTCAAGTTGACATCTTTCATCTCCAACACTTTAAAAAGGTCTTGGGCAGCAGATTTGCCTAATGCAATACATTGGTTGATTTCTTGACTGCTGCTTCCATGAGTGTTGATAGTTGATTCAAGAATGAAGTCCTTGATAACTTCAATTTTTTCTCCATTAAGAATGTTGTTTATTGGTCCAGTGGTGAGGATTTTTGTTTTCTTTACATTGAGATGTATTCCTTGCAAAAGGCTGTGCTTATTTTATCTTCATCAGTAGTTATTTTAAGTCCTCTTCACTGTCACCAAGCAAGGTTGTATCATCTGCATGTCGCAGGTTGTTAATGAGTCTCTCTCTAATCCTGATGCCACATTTTTCTTCATATAACCCATCTTCTCATATTATTTGCTCAGCATACAGGTTGAAAAGTATGTGAAAGAATACAACCTTGCCACACACCTTTCTTAATTTTAAACCATTCGATATTCCCATGTTCTGTCCAAACAACTGCCTCTCGGTCCAGGTTCAGATTCCTTGTGAGCACAGTTAAGTGTTTCAGAATACTCATACTTCACAATGTTGTCCATAGCTTGTCATGATCCACACAATTGAAATCCTTTGCATAGTCAATAAAGCACAGGTAAACATCTTTCTGATCTTCTGTGGTTTAGCCAATCATAAAAGGACCACTATTGTAAAAATTCAATAAAAAGTCTTAATGCTAAAGGAGCACTGGTACCATAGTGGTTACGAATCGGGCTGCAAGCCGCAAGGTCAGCAGTTCGAAACTACCAGCTGTTCCGCAGGAGAAAGATGAGGCTTTCTGTTCCTGTAAAGATTTACAACCTTGGAAACCCTATGCAGGGTCGCTATGCATTGGAACCAACTCCATGACACATAACAACAACAACAACAACAATGCTAATAGAAACATTATTTGATGATAGCCAGGGGTGGGAAGGAATGGACAGTAATTGACTGGCTAGAGTGTAGACACATATCAATTTGAGTGATAGGGAATATAATATTAAAGGAAAGGGAGATCGCAAAAGAATGATGAAGACAAGTGAAGATAGAAAGGTATACAATGGCTAAAGTAGATATGGATAAATAGTGTTATATATATATGACTTTGGAACAACAGTATTCTGTAAGTACATACATGGACAGAAACACAGGCTGAATTTGTATAGGAGGAAGAATGGCAGTATATCCCAAAATATCTAAGGGATTGAAAGAAGATATTTGTACATGGGTATTAATCTTTGCCACAAGCACAACTATGAATGTGGTAGAACACACAGCTGACAAAATCATGAAAACGTCTTAGTTATTAACAAACATCTTAAGACAATGAATTGCTGGTTTCTGGAAGCTCAGGACCATAGTCTCGGATGCCATGTTTCATTGGCATTAGCACAATCCACAAAAACGATATTCTACATCCCATTTTGGTAAGTCGTGTCTAGGATCTTAAAAACTTGTGAGTGGCTGTCTAAGGTCCAACTATTGGTCTCTCCATGTGCAGAAGAAAGAAGAGTGATGTGACTGAATATGCTTAGAATCAATTAGTCCAATGTACTAATGGAACGTGTGAACATTAGTCTCCGGTGTGGTGCTGTGGGTTAATGTGCCAGACTGCAAAGCCGTTTGAACTGCAAGGTCGGCAGTTCAAGCTCACCAGCTGCTCCTTAGAAACCCTATACAGGGTCGCTATGGGTCAGAACCGACTTGACGGCACTTCACAACAACAACAACAACACTATGAGACTAGAGAAACTAGATAGTACACAATGATTACATTAAACTTCTCTAAAATGGCTCATATAAGAAGATAATAGATAGAGCAGGAGAAAATGTGAAGAAAAACTCAAAATTATAAAAAAGACAAGGCTTACTGGTCACAGAGACTGGAGGAACCCAAGACTATGGCCTTTGACCACTCTTCAGGTCTGGAAAGAAACTCACCCTCATGGCACAATTTTCAGCCGACCAGTTGTAGTGGTTGTTGTTAGGTGCCAAAAAGTCAATTTCTACTCATAGCAACCCTATGCAAAACAGAATGGAACAGTTTTATCCGTAGTTTGTTACAATTCACAGATTCAAAATCCTTTGCATAGTCAATGAAGCACAAGCAAACATTTTTCTGGTGTTCTCCACTTCCAGTGAAATAATCTTTTAAATTTCTTATCATAATCTACCAAAACCCTGTTCGTCTTACATGCTCTGTACCTTGGCTGTTTTGCCAACCTCATGCCAAATCATGATCTTTTTTTTTTTTTCTTGTTCTATCTTCATGGGTATCCTGCTAGTCTCTCTGCACTTTGAATATTAATGTCTTATGGTTTCTGTACTTGCTACTCATGCTGCTCAGATAGCAAACCCATTAGTTTTGTATGGTGGTGGTGGTGTGCCAATGAGTCAGTACTGACTCAGTGACTCTGCATAGGATTTCTGAGGCTGTAAACCTTTACGGGAGCAGAAAGCCTTATCTTTCTACCATGTTGTTTTGCACTGCTGATGTTGATATTATTAGCCCGACTCACAACCACTACATTTCAAGAGAGGTTGGCTTTAAAAAAAAAAAAAAAACAAACAGCAAAAATTCATTTCCATTAGGTTTAAGAAATATGTGTTATGCAGGAAGGCATATCAGATAAATGTGTTGTAGCAAACAAAAATTTTAAATGGTAATTAGACTTGAATTCATTCAATTTTTGTTTGAATGAGGGTGGGTGGGTAGAGGATAACAAAATGACTGTTAGTGTTTCTTTCCTTAAAGAAAAAATATGTAAATACCAGTCTTATTTCAGGAAACCTTTGAAACTATGACAGACATAAGTCTAAATTTAGTGTATGCATGCTTCATTATATTGCTGTTAAGACTACTGAGGTGGCAGTTTAATTCTTAAAAACAATAAAATGGAAGCATAAATACATTTTGCCTAGGTGAATTTTTATCTAATTATAACATTTGAGAGAATGCAGAATTTTCCATGATTATATTGGTACAATTTCTGCAGTAGATTTAGCTTACCTGTTTGGATATTAAAGCCATAAAGTTGAACGTTTAAAAAAAAAAAAAGCCCTTATTGCTTTTGCATATATGAGATTAAGTTATAAGTATTGTTACAAAATTATAGAAACCTTTGTTAAACAAAAATATCAAAATATGAATACATTGTTTCTCAACATCTCCTCCAGCTAGAGTTATATAGATCTGAAGGCAGTGTTTCATTCTCCCTAACACTTTCCCTGAAGAATTCTGCATGGTCTTTGATTCACAATGTCAAAATGGCGGGTTTATAATCCTCAAGGGTTCCAAATTGCATTATTTTGAAATGCACTTTGAGTTTGAGAAACAAAAAGAAGTCTGTAGAGGCAATATCAGGGCTATAGGGTAAATAGTGTAAGGTTTCCTAATGCAATTCTCACAGGATTGCCTTACAGTCTTTGAAGAATGAGTGATGGGGAAAAAATTCCTCAAGGCAACTTTCCTGGACCTTGTATCACCAATGCCATTTTTATTTTTCTTAAAATTTCTTCCTAATATGCTTCCATGATTGTCCTGTGTCCTTTGAGAAAGTTCATTAAGATTAGCTTTTGTAACCCTAAACCACAGTCACCATACCCTTCTGAACTGACCTCCTTGCTATGAAGTTAACTCACCCAGAATACCCCTAAGAAGCCATTGTTTTGATTGAACTGGTCCATGGATGGCACCCCAATGAGACTCAGACAAGTGTTTTAATGAGAGACTCTGTCTCTGTTATAAACTGATCACAGAAACATGTTGAAACAGTTCTGTTTGGACTAAACCCATGCATGTGAGAACTTGAACCTGAGAAACAATACTTTTTTTTTATTTACCCTTATATCAGATTTTGTCTTGGAGTCCTTGGGTGATACAAATGGTTAGTGTGCTCAGCTGCTAATTGAAAGGTTGGAGGTAGGAGTCCACTCAAAGTCTTCCTCTGGAGAAGACCTGGAGATCTACATTTGAAAAGGTACCCATTGAAAACCATATGGAGCTCAATTCTACTCTAAAGCACATGGGGTTGCCATGAATTGGGTCCACTATAATAGCTACTGAGAGTGGTGGCTCAGTGTCACCATTCAAGTCTCCACTCCAATAGTATCTTCTTCATTCATATCAGATAAATGTGTTGTAGCAGACAAAAATTTTAGACTTGAATTCATCAGGTAGGATTCTTACCTGATGGCCCAATCTGAAACAGCCTCTCTCTCAATCCAATCACATATCCGGTTTACTTCCTTCATGATGATATTAATTGTAGTTGTTATTGTTGTTAAGTGTCGTCAAGTCAATTCCAACCCTATAGCGACCCTGTATAAGGTTTCTGAGGAGCAGCTGGTGAGCTTGAACCACTGACCTTGCAGTTCAAATGGCTTTGCAGTCTGACGCATTAACCCACAGCGCCACACCAGTAGGGTTTCTGAGGAGCAGCTGGTGGGTGTGAACTGTTGACTTTGTGGTTCTCAATCCAGTTCTGATCCTACAGCGCCACACAAGAAGCCCTTAAAGATATTAATATAGGGGTTTTAGTTGTTGTTGTTGTTGTTTTCTTTCAATGTTTTTATCTCTTCCCTTTAACATTAAGGTCTATGAGGACAGATGCTTGTTTTGTCTTGCTCATCCACAATCCCCCCAATGTTTAACATAGCACCTGGCACCTAGAAGACCTTCAAAGATTGATTGATTGAATGAATGACCCAACAAGGAATTTTTCAGTATTGCGACGCCATTTTGAGATTGATAGATCCTTTATTCTTCAATGTAGCCCTTCTGCCAATTCCAGACTAGAGTTATTTTATTATACCCTAAAATGTCCTAAGTACTTTCCCTTTGCATATTTTCTAAGATATTGTTTATGTTATTAAGCTTCTGTCTCTAAACTCAATTTTCTGCACTGTTTGGGGATGCTGGGACTGGAACTCTGGGAACCATATTTTGGCTTTACTAATTATTTCCTGCTCGTCTCTGCTAATAGGGGACACTAGAAAGAAACTGGGAGTTTGGAGTAAGTCAAAGGGGCTTCTTGCTTTTTACTATTTGACTTTCTGTTCTTATCAAGTTTTCCTCAGCATGAGTTCTTCATTCTTGCTGATGCAGTTGATTCAGTTTCTGATCTCACGTCACTCTCTATAAGGATAACTACTAGTTAACTTGTTGTCATAGAGATGATCCTGACTCATGGAGGACCCCGTGGTGTCAGAGTAGAACTCTGCACCATCTAGTATTCAGTGGTTGAATTTCCAGAAGTAGATACCCAGGACTTTTTTCTTAGTACACCCTGGGTGGATTCAAACCTTGAACCATTTGATTAACACTGAGTATCACTCAGGGACGCCTGTATATGTCTACATGTTCCCCACATTAATTTTCATGTGTTCTCTTCTTAAAGTTTCTTCTGCCAGTTTCTTGCAGTTCCCACTGTGATTTTAAGAGTGTCTGTTCGAGTCAGGCATTCCTCCCTCCCCCGAGACCTGGGCCCATATTGAAGTTCCTTCAAGCTTTAAGATTCTAATAACTCATACCTGGTCCCTTGGCTTCCTCAATGTCAGTTAGTGGTCACCATTGTTTTCTTGTTTTGTTTTGTTTTCCAGACTTCTGAAATCGCCATGAAGGCACTTAACAACAACAACAATACCTGTATATTAAGTTCTTATATTAAATTCTGAAGATGAAATTAACTAGCATGACTTTCATTGTCCATTGTAGACTCTGACTGATAAATAAGAAAGTACAGCTTACACACTTTCAAGAGGGAAGCTAGATTCATAGGGCATGGAGGAAGGTAGAATCTCCACTGAGTAGTATACAATCTGTCCAGGCGGGGCTTGAAACCCAGATGGATCTCTTGTGATACAATAGTGAATAATTGATATCTGAACTGCTTGTGAGGGTTGGAATTGTAAAGGTAGAAGTTTTTTAGCAAGAAAGGGAGTGATTAACTTTTCAGCCTAAGAGCAGAGGTCCCTGAGACCATCAAGGGAAAAGAGCAGAGAGCAGGACCCTACCCAGAAAAGCAGTGATGCCTGAGATCGAGACAGAGATGCTGACGTGGAGAGATGGAAGTGTTGGGGACTTTAGACACAGAGAGGGAGAGGGGCTGTGTGCTGATGACCTGGAAGCAGGCTAGCAGTGTATACCCTTTGATTGGTTGATGATGCATGGAGCGGATTGTAACCATAGCAATGAAATGATATACTATAGGATGAATGTAAAATTAATGTTCTCCCATGTAAACTATCACATAATTCACAATAAAATATTTTAAAAAACAAACAAACAAAAAGGAAAAAAAGTACAATTCATTGAATATATTTCAATGTTTTCTATTTTCTTGTCTGGTATTTTTTATCTGCCCAAAGGGATTGGAAATATGCTTGCAGTCAGTATTACCTCTCCTTTAGACCTGTACCTAATTGGCAGTGATGCCTAACACATTGCAAATGATCATTGCATATTTGATGATAATTGTAGCTTCAGAAGCAACGTGTCTTAGTCTTTCTGGATGGAAATTATCCTAATCTTTAGGATCACCAGGATAGACAAGTCCTCGAACGGATTTTAACTGTAAAAATGTGTTTTCAAAACCATGCCAGAATCTCTTTGCTGTCTAGACGTGCTTCCAACATAAACCTTCTGGTATAGACTTACATAAAGGGGAAATGCTTGAATCAGAGAAAAATGGTGAGTTTGAAAATACATGATGAAACGTCTTCCCCAAATAGGTTCCTGCTGCTTCACAAATATTTGACTGACTTTTAACTTCAGTACTTTCTTTCTCTCGTCTACACCCATTTTCTTTGTGTGTAGAGAGAAAGCCTGTTTGTTCAATTCATGTGAAAACTGTCTCTTGAGTACAGGTGGTTGGAATAAGGTCCTCCTACCAAAATTAAAACTGTATTAAAGTAAAAGAAAAGACACAATACCTGGAGGATGGTATGACATGTTACTCGTGCTCACTTCTTCTCTGAACATCTAGAGTTCCTTAGGCTTGGTGTTCTGTGACCACTAATGAAGGCAAAGAAAGTCTTGCAGCTTCACCCTCATCTGGATTTAGCATGACACCTGTGTATCCAAACTACCAGGGGTGAGTCATTTGCACTGTACACCCCAATGTTGTAGACTAGTTTTCATGTGTGCGTAGTGTGGCCTCAATGCCCAATGAAGTCCTGGTTAGCACTTCCTTTTGTGCTGAATCTACTCAAGCTGTACTCCGAACTCCATCCAGCTTGGCTGTATATCTTGTCCCCTACCTACTAGTGGTTACGAATCGGGCTGCGAACCGCAAGGTCAGCAGTTCGAAACTACCAGCTGTACCCGGGAGAAAGAAAAGGATTTCTGCTCCCGTAAAGATTTACAGCCTTGGAGACCCTGTACAAGGTCACTATGAGTCGGAACTGACTCCACGGCACATAACAACAACAACAACAACAACAACAACAACGAGTTACTATAATCCCATACCCAGAGACCCAATGGCCTTCCCTAGAGACCTGGCAATTCCTTCTCCACCACCACCTCTACACTGGACACTCAGATATGTTACGGCACTTTAGACACTGACGTATGTGTTACTAGATTGCTTTCTTCTGTCTGGAGAGTTCCCGGGGTCCTGGGTCTCTCTCATGTTGACCTCCCTGCCTTCTTTTTTGGGTGAGATCTCTGTAGGTCTAATTGGCAAGAGCATAGCAGGAGTCATGCTGTGAATCATCACATGAATTAGAAACTGAACATTGAATAACACTGTACTGTCTGTAACAGTCTTTGGGGAACATTAGATTATTTTAATGGCCAGCTCTGCCAGGTAGAAATGTACCAGTCACTTTCTCCAAGGAATTTCAGCATCACACTTTTGTTTATCAATAATTACCTATTTCATTTTCAACCAAATAATTGTCCCTTTCTGATTTTAAATAAGAGCACTGATTTCTACACATGATGTATGGAAATGGTTTTCTTACCTTTTAAGGACACTCTGGTGTATTGCTGTAGGTTACTGCACTGTACTGCAAGGTTGCTGTGAAATGCAAGGTCAGCAGTTCAAGCTCACCCGTCACTCCTTGGAAACCAAATACAGTGTCGTTGTGGGTCAGAACTGACTTGACAGCACTTAACAACAACAACAATGACAAATGAATAAGGGTACAACAAAGGATTCTTCCTTTCCAGGCTATAGAAGCTTATTGTAAGTTTCTCATCTGTGGATGTTTTCAATAATAATAACAATAAATAGCATTATTGAGCACTTATGCATTGTCAAATAATATTTCAAGTGTCTTCCACATGTTAATTTACATAACTAAAACAAATCCCCATGGAATAGGTTTTATTGTTTTCTACATTTAAAGATGAAGAAACTGAGGCACAAAGCTTAAGAAGTTTGTCTAAGTTTGCAAAATTTGTCAAGTGGTAGAGCCAGTCACTGAAACCATGTGATCCAAGTCTAGCATTCAAACAAGTCCACAAGAGCCAGACCTCAGACATATCCCACCTAATTCAGAGATCATCTGAAGAACAGATTTGATGCATTAGACACTAAAGTTCACAGACCAGAAGAGGTGGGGAATGACATTAAGATAGAAAGCAGTTAATCAAGATGGAAGGAACAAACAGAGTCAACTGTACCAGAAAGAAATGGCCAATGTTCAACCATTTCAAGAGGTAACATATGATCAAGAATCACTGATACTGAGGGAAGAAGTCCAAAGTGCATTGAAGGCACAGGCAAAGAATAAGGTTCCAGGAATTGATGGAGTACCAATTGAAATCTTTCAAGAAATCGATGCAGCACTGCAGACACTCACTCATCTATGCCTAGAAATTTGGAAGACAACTACCTAGCCTAGCCAACTTACTGGAAAAGATCCATATGTGTGCCCACTTCAAAGACAGGTGACCCAATGGAATGTGGAAATCATTGGACAATATCATTAATATATCATGCAAGCAAATTTTGGTACAAAGAATTTTAAAATTGCTGCAACCATACATTGACAGAGAACTTCCAGAGGTTCACACCAAATTCAGAAGAGGATGTAGAATGATGGATACCATTGCTGACATCAGATGGATCTTGGCTGAAAGCAGAAATTATCAGAAAGGTGCTTACCTGTGCTTTACTGACCATGCAAACTCTTTCAATTGTGTGGATCATGACAAGCTATGGGCAACATTGCAGAAAATAATTATTCCGGAACACTTAATTGTGCTCATTTGAAACCTGTACATAGACCAAGAGGCAGTTGTGTGAACAGAACAAGGGAACACTGAACAGTTTAAAATTAGGAAAGGTGTGCTCCAGGATTGTATTCTTTTACTATATTTATTCAATCTGTGTGCTGAGCAAATAATCAGCGAAGCTAGATTATATGAAGAAAAACGTGGCATCAGGATTGGAGTAAGACTTATTAACAACTGGTGATATGCAGATGATACAACCTTGCTTGATGAAAGTAAAGAGGATTAAAAATGCCTATTGATAAAGATGAAAGACCACAGCTTTTGGTATGGATTGAATCTCAATGTAAAGAAAACAAAATTCCTCACCACTGGACCAATAACCAACATCTATACAAATGGAAAGAAGATTGAAGTTCTCAATGACTTCATTTTGCTCAATTCAACCATCAACACTTATGGAAACAACAGTTAAGAAATCAAAAGACATATTGCATTAGGCAAATCTGATGCACAAAAAGTCTTTAAAGTGTTGAGGAGCAAAGATGTCAGTTTGAGGACTAAGGTGTGCTTGATCCAAGCCATGGTGTTTTCAATAACCTCTTGTGTGTGTGAATGTTGGGAAGTTTACAAGGAAGACCATAAAAAAAAATGATGCTTTTGAGTTACTGTGTTGGAGGAGAATATTAAAAATGCCATGGATGTTGGTGGCAAAAGGGAAGGCAGGTTCCAGGCAGCTACCCCAAGTGAATGATTACAAAGAAAATCAAAATCTCCCTTATGTGTCTCTGAGCCCAGGACCAGGGAGAGTTTTAGAAAAAATAGTTAAGTTTCACTTTGCTGCCTTTCCACTCAGTAATGACAAGCTAAGCCAATTTAAGCATCCCAAATCAATATTTAAAAAAATGCTAATGATATTCTGTATAAGAAGTCTGAAATAAAGAAAGCTTGCAGAGGGATTTTAACTCCAAAGGTGGAAGCTACATATTCCAAGGCAGAATCCTCTTTTCAAAAATCATCCTTTGATGTTCATCCTGAACGTAATAAGCAACAATCTAAGAGCACTTCAGTTGCAGTGATTCTCAGTGATGATATGGAAAGCAGTCAGGATGGAGACAGTGATGAAGATGCCAGCCCAGGCCTGGATGACTTTTCAGGATTGTCACCATATGAAAGGAAGAGACTAAAGAACAAATCAGAAAATGCAAACTTTTTTGCTTCTCTTCAATTGACTGAGTCAGCTTCAAGACTCCATGAAATGATAAAGAAGAGACAACCTGCTGAATCCAAGAGAAAGAAACCTAAGAAGAGAGAAAATGAGACTAGCTGTAAAAGGTCAATGTGGTTACTAAAAGTAGACCCTTTAGGAGTCCCATTACCAGTAGCTCTGATCTAGCCAGCATTAGAAGCAGATGAAAAGTCTTTATTACCTTCTGGGCCTTTAGGAATGACTCCTGAAAATCAAGATGATGACAACGAACTGTTTGAAGGATTTATACAAACATGGGCAGAAATGAGCATTACAAGTAGTAAGAATACCAAGAAGGAATCATCTGGTCATTAATGAAGATACTGTTTGTAAAGTTACCAGAAATTCAGTGTTCTCTGTGGATCTCTACCCATCAGAGACTAGAACTTTGGTGGCAGCAGGCAGCAAATCTGGGCAGATCAGACTTTGGGATTTGACCCAGGAACCTAAAGAAGATGGGGTATATGTTTTTCAACCCCATAATCAGCCAGTTATCTGTCTTCACTTTTCACCCACCAATTCATTCCACGTACTGTCATTGAGCTCTGATGGCATATTGCGTTGTGAAGATTTTCCAGAGCTATTTTTGAAGAGGTGTATAGAAATGAAAGCAGTGCCTTTTATTCTTTTGACTTCTTGGCAGAAGATGCCTTCATGTTAACAGTAGGACACTGGGATGGAGTATGTCAATAGGGGATAGACAGACACCTGGAGTTTCTTATGAGACATTTATCAAGTGTTCTATGGAAAAAAATAAGAGCTGTTCACGTCCACCTCATGTATAGACAGTATTTTGTTACTGGATTGCGGAATGTTTATATTTATGATGCAAGAAGACTGACCCCCATGGGAAGCTGATCATTTGATTTCTTTGACTGAACATACAAAGAACATTGCCTCTGCCTATTCTTCACCTATAAATTGGCTGCAGAATGGTGACAACTTGTGCTGACTTCAATTTCAGAATCTTTGACAATAGCTATATGTCTGTCCCTTCAGATTCCTTTCCTCTCCACAATCAGGCATAACACTATCACTGTGTACTGGTTGACCAGGTTCCAAGTTGTGTGACATCCTAAACAAGAAGACTGTGTCACAGTTGGAAGTATGGCCCATCCATGGTGGGTAGAAATCTTCCACAAGATAGGAAAATGGCTGCATTCTTTTGACGGAAAATTCTTTGCCTCTGTGTGTTCTATCAACGCCATGCACCCAACTCAGTATATTTTGACTGGAGGTAACTCCAGTGGGAAGATGCATGTTTTCATGAATAAGAAAGTTTCTGACTTTTTGGTTTAGCGTACTGATGTCCTATGGAACCCAAAAAGAGAAAGTTGAACTCATGTTGCTTAGTCTGTTTACTTGGTTATATGTCAAAGTTAGAAATATACAACTGCTTTATTATGAAAAACATTCTCTCTTACTTTTAGTAAGAGAGAAGCCTTGATGGTTGTTTTGTACAGGTGGGTTTGGGGGAAGGGACTGGAGATGCTGCGATACCTTCAGCACTTTTATCCAGACAGTGATTCTAAGATTATAGACTATGAAGCTTTGAATGGTTGGTATTAAGTTTTTGTGATTGAATACTATTATTTTGAATTTATAGTGAGATTTAGACTTGTGATTTATTTTATAGCTTTAAGTGAAAATGTACTTCTAGAGTCACACAATTGGAAAATCATATCCACTATTGCTGAGTCAAAGGGATCCTGAAAGTTAATTTTTTATTTTAAACTGAGAATTCTCCTTTTTTTTATTGCCTCTAAGTGAAATCTCAAGATAGTTGTTGAGTCACTTTGTCGACATGGAGCAGGATCTGGGTCTGTGTGTGCTGAGTCTCTCCTTGCCCCACTTCTCTTGATGGTTCCTGAGATATTGCCAAAGAATTCCAGAGCTCCTAGAGACATGGTTTGAATCTACCTCCCCCTCTATTCCCTCTATTGCCCTCAGACCAGTGTTTTCCTGGAGATGGGTGGCAGTCATTAACAGGAAATATCAGTGTTTATAGCTATGAGAAGTGAATTTAAAAATGAAAAGGAAAGAAATAGTAAAGAACAGAAAAGATCATTAAAATCAACATTGTTTTGTGAAGCATATACATGTAGGCATAAATGTGTACATATATGTTTATTCTGGTGTAAATGTGTTTATTACTGTTATTCTACTCTGGGTCAAAGTTAAAGACATGAAAGTGATTGTCTTAACTATTCCTTTCCTCAAATTCGCCAGAGGAGACTGAATAGCTTTCTAAGTGAATAGCTTTACTTTTTCTCTTAGAAGTTATGGTGATTTGAATGTGTTCAATGTTGGGAAGAGGGGTTGCTGCATCATTGGACCGATGTCAATGTATGACATTTCATATCAACCTTTTGTCTACTGTTGAGTTACTAGTGAAGTAAACTTATTTACTACTGTAAATAGGTTTGGCAATATGTATGAGTTTTAAGAAACTATTTTTGCAGAATAGTTTATCACAAAAATAAAGTGATACCTGTAAAAAAAAAAAAGTATCGTGGACTGCCAAAAGAAGAATTATAGCAGGGTGCTCCTTGGGAGCAAGGATGGCCAGACTTCATCTCTCATACTTGGGACATAATCCTAGAGAAGGATATTATATTTGCTAAAGTGGAGATTTGGAGAACAAGAGGAAGACCCCCAGTGAGATGGATTAGCACAGTAGCAGCATCAATGGACTCAAATGTAGCAATGATTGTGAGCTTGGTGCAGGACTGGAAAATGCTTCATTCTGGTGTGCATAGGTTTGCTCTAAGTCAGTTCTGACTCGATGCCACCTAACAACAACATCAATGTAGGATAAGCACTGAACTGGTAATCACAAGATTAGCAGTTCAAACTCAGTTCCAACTGCTCTCAGGAACTGGATATGGGTCACTATGTCAGAACTGACTTAATGGCACACAACCACAGCAACAATGTCTATGATGCCAATCTGTAGGCAACCCATTGCATTCTGATAAGCTCCAATTTTCCTAGAATCATATCTTTAAAATTCACCTTCAGTTATTAATGAATAACTACAGCTTTTCTTCTCATATTTAGTCATGCCACATCAGCAAATCTAAGTCCCAAAAGCTTGCCTCGTCCACGTTATTGAGGTCCACTTTCCTTTAGGAGGCAGGTCTTCCCCAGTTATCTTTGAGTACCTTCCAACCCGAGGGTCTCATCTTTGTATACTGTGCTTCATTGCTAGTCACCAGATTTTTAATAGCCAATTTTTTTTCAGAATTAGATTACCAAGTCCTGCTTCCCAAACTGTCTTAGTCTGGAAGTTTCACTGAAACCTGCCCACCATGGGTGACCCTGTTGGTATTTGAAATACAGGTGGCATAGCGTCCAGCATCACAGAAGCATGTAAGTCACCACAACATGACAAACTGATAGATGAGCGGTGGTCTTCCCTAGTACTGAATGAAAAATAGAATAATGTTGATCTTTGACCTTTTTCGGTTTCTAGAGTCTATCAATTTTCTTAAGAGTGATTATCTTTCTTCAGTTCTCGTAATATAATTTATTGGGCTTCAGGTTTCTTTTTCATGAATCACATTCCAGCTGAGCCTTTGTAATATTATATCTCTGCCTGCTTCATTAAACTTCTCAAATCTCCATGACCACACAGACTTGCAGACTGTCTTAGAAATCCAAACCGAATCCACTTCCCTAACGTCAACTTTGACTCGTCGTGAGTTTCCACAGAGTTTTCAAAGCTGTCAGGCTTTACAGAAGCAGCCTGCCTCATCTTTCTCTCATAGGACGGCTGATGGATTTGAACAGCTGACCTTCTTTGGGGTGAGCAGCCCCATGTTTAACCCACTCTGCCATCAGAGTGCCTGCAGACTATTTCAGGATATTTTAATTCCACAGATGGTTAATCTCTTTTTTAATGTGTTGGTTTTCTCTCCCAGGAGACAGTTTATTTCTAACTTCCAGCAACACTTTAATGTAATACCTCATTTACCATCTACAATAATAATAATAACCATCATTTAGCGGGTCTTAAATACGTCAATCACTGTGTTAAGTGCTTTGAGAAAGTTCACTGATTTCGTTTCTACAAAAACCCAATGAGATGTAGAGGTTTTTTGGTTACTTGCTTGTTTTATGTTTTGCTCTACTGTCTAGATTATAAAATTGAGGTTCTAAGAGATTCAGAAAATTTCCAGGGCCCCAGTTAGGTGAGAACCTGACACATCAGTTTACCTTTCTGTTATTGTCCTTTAGCGTATATTGGACTTCATAGCAACTGCCTGAAAGTTCAGACCTATATCCCCGCAGTTTCTGCAAACCTAGAGGCCCCGAAGAAGGAAGGCATAGCAATTCACCTCTGAAATTGCAGGAACTGAAGACCCTACTGAGAACCACTCTACTCTGACAAAGTGGGGTCATCATGAATCAGAACTGACTCATTGGCAATTGGTACTAGTAGTCCCACCCAGAGTTCTTCCCATTCCTGTGTTCATCATCACCATTGTCCAAAGTCACAAAGACCTCATCACACCTCCAGATACAACCTCCACAAATGATAGAAAGTTCTCACAACTTCGTGATGTAACTTTGATTCAATTTCAACTGAGTGATACCAATAATAAGTTCCTACACCATTTAGAGAATGTCGAGTTGATCGAAGGTTGTGATATTCAGAGATATTATTCATTTACAGTTAGGGTTTGATGTGTACTCTGTAAAAAGACTATGACTTAGACAAGCAGAGAAGGATTTGAGATGCAGCCTTAATCAGGGAGATGATCTGAATCAAGTTTCAGAGACAGAAATACACCTATCAACTTTGGGGATTCCATAAGGATGGGTTTTTTTGTGGTTATTCTTAATGTTTTATTGTAAATTATGTGACACTTTACATGGGAGAACATTAGCTTTACATTCATCCTATCATATATCGTTTCATTGCCATGGTTACAATTCCCTTCATGAATCATCAGCTAACCAAAGGGTATATCCTACAAGCCTGCCAGCCCCCTGCCCCCCAGTCGTCAGCACACAGCCCCTCTCTCTCTCTGGGTCTAAAGTCCCCAGCTGCTGCATCTCTCCTCATCATCATCTCTGCCTCCATCTCTGGTGTGACTGCTTCTCTGGGTGGGGTCCCACTCTCTGCTCTTATCTGTTGATGGTCCCAGGGACCTCTGCTCCTAGACTGAAAAGTTAATCACTACCTTCTTTGCTACAAAACATCTACGTTTACATTTCCAACCCTCACAGCCAGTCCTGATAGCAATTATTCACTACTGTATCACAAGAGACCTATCTTCATTTCATTTCATCAGCCCCGCCTAGACAGATTGGATGCTACTCAGTGGAGATTCTACCTTCCTCCACGCCCCCTGGATCTAGTCTCTCTCTTGAAAGCTTGTAAGCTAGTCACTTTTTGTCTTTGTAGCACCAACTCTCATCTTGGGTAAGAATGGGGTTTTCTTCGGAGACCTTTCTAGGTGGAATTGAGCCACTAACCTTTTGGTTACCAGTCAACCATTTGCACAGCAGTTACTGCTTTTTTATTAAGTATGGTTGTTTTTGTGTTTTCTTTTCTTTTCTTTTGACCAGTTTTGGGCTTGTGTAAGTCTCACAAGAGTATGTTGATAAGGATAGTATTATTGATATCCCCTTCTTATACATGTGGAAACTATGGTTCAAAGAGCTTAAAATTGCTTCCCAAAGTCAAAATCCACAAAATATCAGAGCCATGGCATGAGTCCATTTACATGAGTGTTCTGTAAACTTTTAAACCACATGACCAGGTACATGGAGTCCTGGTGTAGCAGTTCAAACCCACCAGCTGCTCGGTCAAAACCATGTACAGGGTCATTATGAGTCAGAATTGACTTGAGGGCACTAAACAACAGTAACAACCTGTTGTATGAAGTCCTGATGTGGTGCTGTAGAATAAAGCTCTGGACTGCAAGTTAGGTATGAAACACAATGTCAGTGGTTGAAACTGACCAGCCATAACTTGGAAACACTATACAGGGTCACTATGCATCGGGACTCGTGGCATTTAACAACAACAACAACCTGTTGTATAAGTATGGAAGATCTTGGGTGGCATGTTTGGGGGTGAGCAAAGCATAATCTCATTGTAGAATGCAGACTCCATCTCTGCCTAAAGTCTTGCAATAAAGAACAACACTAGGAACATGAAGCCAAAGAATCGTTCTCCTTGGGGAAGAAACTATTGCATTCAATCACCAGAGAAGTCACTCTTGCTGGAATAAATGTCTTTTATTTGGCCTGAAAGAGGTGGATTCAAATATAAACATGGGCTCTCAATGCACAATAGGTGTGAAAGAATATTTGTCCCATTACCTGATGTGAGGCAGGCTGAGAGATTTCTTTTCCTCCTCTCTGTCTTCTGGGAATAGCTCTATTCACACTGTAGTATACCTCATCTCTTCTTCCTTCAATGTTTTAAATAGGGATGTCAATATCACTGCACAACAGCTCATGGGTTACCGGGGAATTGGAAGTCCCATCTGTGATGGACCTTGTACACTGAGGAAACTGAATAGCCAGGGTATGATACACTAGAGGGAAAACAAATGAAGCTTAGAGTGAAATCATTGTTTAAAACTGTGTCCCAAAGCAGCTTTCACAGAATACAAGTCTGTTTGACTTGCGCTGATGAAAAGTTTCAGTGGATAAACCAATAAGTTCTGTTAATGCTGTTTTCTGCCATCTCTATATTAGAGAATCATGCTCTACATTAGAATATTAAAGTCTCACAGAAGTCCTGCATTATGGACTTTAACTCAAATTTCTAAATCCATTTGACCACACAATGTGCCTTATCTTCCTATAATTTATGTAAGATCTATTAACAACACAGAAGTAACATGAATCAGTTTGGGGAACACTGTGTTAAAGCATCTACTTCAGTTGCCTAGTTTTAGACTGTCAGATGATACCTAGAGCTATACCATTGGCAAGATGGAAATGTTCACCTCACAAGTTTCATTGTATCTACAAAATGATTATTAGCACAGCTGGCTCTGTCTTTTTAGACCCTTTCTAAAATTATCTATATTCTAAGCAGCTACTGATAGGAAGAGAGGCAGAGAAAATTAAGGCTGTATCCAGAGCATAGCTTTAGTTACCAACTTTCTTCCTATAAAAAAGTTTCAGCATTGAGGTCTCTTTAATGTGTCCCTTCTTTTCACTAGTCTAATTAAGTCAATTCACTAGGACTATTCCAAAATCTTACACAGCAAAGATTTCATTTTGATGCTGATGCCTTGGTGCTCCTGAATGATATATATATATATATATATATATATATTGTTGTTGTTGTTGTGAAGTGCCATCGAGTCGGTTCCGACCCATAGCGACCCTACACAGGATTTCCAAGGCTGTAAATCTTTACGGGAGTAGAAAGCCTCATCTTTCTCCCGCGGAGCAGCTGGTAGTTTCAAACTGCTGACCTTAAGGTTCGCAGCCCGATTCGTAACCACTACGCTACCAGAGCTCCATATATATATATATACAAAAGTTATGGACAATTTAAGAAGAAGGTCAAAGAAGACTTGATATGTTTGAATTATGGTAATATTAAAGATTATTGAGTATATTGTAAACTGCCAAAAGAACAAACATGTCCTGGAGAAAGTACAGCCAGGATGCTCTTTATAAGCCATGATGGGGAGACTTTGTCTTGCCTACTGTGTATAAGTTATCAGTATGGACTAGATGCTGAAGAATGATGTCATCATTGATGAAGTAGAGGCATGGTGAAAAGGAAGGAGACCCTCAATTAAATAGATTGAAGCAGTGTCTCCAACAATGGACTTAAACATTGCAATGATTGTGTGGCTGACACAGAATCAGACAATATTTTATTCTGTCAGACATAAGGTCATAAGGAGTTGGAGTTGACTCATGGGCACATATCAACAGTAATCAAAAAGTCGTCTAACAGATCTGTGTGCTCTCAGCTTTACTCAATCCATCCCAAAGGGAATGTGCATCACAGATGAGTTTGTTTTCCTAAAATAGCACCTTGTTCAAAGTTGCCAACATGGGTTAGATTCTTTCACTGTTCTAGGCATTTCCATGTATCAGTTTGTCTTCTCATAGTTACAAGCTGGATGCTGCAGCCCCAGGCATCAGCAACGCTAAATAAATGGTCATGTTCTCCCTGTTTTATTATTTTTGACAATCTATCTGAGAAGTTCTCTTCATCTCTTCATACTATCCTCCTATTATTTATTGTTGAATCACAAGTCCATGCTTAAACCAATCAGTGGGCAACGCGATAGAATTATATGATTGCCTTGAACAAATCATTGTTCATTCTGGAAAAGGCATCACATTCCTAAGCTATGGGAGTGTGAACTCCTGGAAAATTATCAGAGCCGTGTACAGATGGCATAGGCTGTTGTTGTTGTTGTTAGGTGCCATTGAGTTGGTACTGACTCATAGTGACATGTAGCACAACAGAATGAAACACAGCCCTCTCCTGAGCCAACCTCGTAATAGTTGCTATGTTTGAGTCCATTGATGCTGCCACTGTGCCAATCCATGTCTCTGTGGGCCTTCCTCTTTTTCTCCAACCCTCCACCTTACCAAGCATGATATCCTTCTCAAGTGATTGGTCCCTTCTGACAGTATGTCTGAAGTATGAGAGACGAAGTCTGGCCATCCTGGCTTCTAATGAGCACTCTGGCTCTGCTTTTTCCACACAGATGTATTTGTTCACTGACAGTCCGTGGTACTTTCAATATTCTCACCAACACCATGAATCAAATGCATCAATTCTTCTACGGTTGTCCATATTCACCGTCCAACTTCCACATGTATAGGTTATAGATATGGCTATTATACAGACAGTTCCATCCACTGAATGTCACAGACTGTGTAAGACATGGGAACTTCAAATATAAATGAGGCAGGTTCCTGTTCTCAGGGTCCTTGGACAATCAGGGAAGTAAAAGAAGGACTAAAAGGGAAGTTTGTAGTGGAAACCAATAGAAGAGAGTATCCCAAGAAGGAGGAAAATGATCAAGTCAAGTGCTACAAAGAGGTCAGGTAAAATCAGGACTGAGAAGAAAGTATTAGATTTGGCAATTAAGCAGCAAGGTTAATTTATTAAAAATACTCTGCATAGATATGCAGGCAAAATCTCATTTCAGTACACTGATAAGCAAATAAAAGATGAGGAATTAAAGAGGCTTGTTGTAAGTCAGACTTATCTCTAAGTTATAGGTCACTTTTCAAAAAAAGAAACAGTTGTCAGCAATGACATAGAGTAAACAGCATTTGTGGTTGTTGTGAAGTACTGTGGAGTCGGTTCCAACTCATAGTGGCCATGCACAGGGTTTCCGAGGCTGTAAATCCTTACGGGAGCAGAAAGCCTTCATCTTTCTCCCACGGAACTGCTGGTAGTTTCAAACTGCTGACCTTGAGGCTGGCAGCCCGACTCGTAACCACTACGCTACCAGAGCTGCTAAACAGCCTATAGACAGGTGGTATTGCTGCAACTGTGATGAGTGAAGTTTGAAAATGGACGATACAAGATTTATGGGCTAAAGGAAATAATTCAATGGGAGAAGTTTGGTGAAAATATATTGCAGGCATCATTTGTTTTATAATATTTCAGCTTGTTTCTTTGTGAAGGGAACTCAACCCTCGTCCTTTTCCCATGTCTTTCCTTACACCACCACTGGAGAGCTTGAGTACATTATTTCAAAGTCTTTCCTCTCTCATATGGGGAAATAAGTCAATCTATGGATATCAAAATATTGCCAGCACTATATGTAAGTGTACATGAAGTGTTTGATTCATAATTACTCTTGGCTCAGTAAGTAAATCTTCCTAAATTTGAAGTTAATTTCATTTATTGTTAGGTGTCATTGAGTAGGATCTGACTCTATGGGACTCTATGCACTAGAGAAGGAAACATTGTCCAGCCCTGTGCCATCCTCACAATTGTTGTCACACTTAAGCCCATTACTGCTATCATTGTGCTAATCCATCTCCTTGGGGGTCTTCCTTTTTTTTTTTGCTGACCCTCCACTTTACTAAGCATGAGATTCTTCTGATAATATGTCTGAAGTATGAGAGATGAAGTCTTGCCATCTTGGCTTCTAAAGAGCATTCTGATTATATTCCTACCATAGCAGATATATTTGTTCTTCTTGCAGTCCATAATACTTTCAATAATCTTCTCCAGCACCATAAATCAAATGCATCAATTCTATGGCCGCCCTAATCCATTGTTCCACTTACACATGCATATGAAGCTATTAAAAATATCATGAATTGGGTCAGTTGCACCTTCGTCCACAAACTGATATTTTTGTTCTAAAACACTTTTTAAAAAGTCTTGTGCAGAAGATTTGCCTAATACAATACATCATTTGATTTCTTGGCTGCTGCTTGTATGAATATTGATTGTGGATCCAAGTAAAATGAAGTCTTTGACAACTTCAATATTCTCTCCATTCATCATGATGTTATTTATTGGCCAAGTTGTGAGTATTTTTGCTTTCTTCACATTGAGATGTATTCTGCATTGAAGGCTTCAGTCTTTGATCCTCATCAGTAAGTATTTTAAGTGTTCTTCATTTCCAGAAAGCAAGGATGTTTTATCTACATATCACAGGTTGATTCGTGAACCATCCCCCTTTCCTGATGCCATGGTCTTCTTTATATAACCCAGTTTCTCAAATTATTTGCTCAGCATAAGGTCTGAATAAGTATGGTGAAGGAATACAACCATAGCACACACCTTTTTGTTCTTGTGAACCATTCAATATCTCCTCGGTCACTTAAACAGCTGCCCCTTGATTTACGTATAGGTTCTTCATGAGCACAATTAGGTGTTCTGGAATATCCATTTTTCGCAAAGTTACTCATACCTTTTCATGATCCACACAGTCAAAAGCCTTTGCAACATCAATAATGCTTGTGCAAAAGACATTGCAAAGGCTTTTCTGGTATTCTTTGTTTCAGGCAAGATCCATCTGACATCAGCAATAATATCCCTGGTTCCATATCCTCTTCTAAACTGGGACTGGATTTTGGAAGTTCTCTGCTGATGTATCATCATTTTTTAATTCACTGTAGCATGTGATATTAATGATATTATTCTATGGTTTTCTCATTCTGTTGAGTCATCTTTCCCTGGAAAGGATACAAATATGGATCTCTTACAATAGGTTGGTCAGGTGACTGTCTTCCAAATTTCTTGGAATGATGAATGAGCACCTCCAGTGCTTCATCAGTTTGGTTAAAGATTTCAATTTGTATTCCATCAATACTCAGAACTACATTTTTTGCCAATGCCTTCGATGCAACTTGAATTATTTCTTTAATTCCATCAGTTCTTGATTATATACTATCCCTTGAAATGGTTGAACAGTCAACATTTCTTTTTAGTACAGTGACTATGCTTTGCATACGTTTCATCTTCTTTTGGTGGTTTCTGCATAATTCAATATTTGGCCCAAAGAATCCTTAAATATTGAAAGGCGAGACATGAATTTTTTTTTGTCACTTCTTTCAGTTTGAGGAATGCTGAGCATGTTCTTCCCCTTTGGTTTTCTAACTTCATTTTTATACATTTCTTTATAATACTTGACTTTGTCTTCTCCAGCTCCTTGAAACCATTTAGTCAACTTTTTGCTTTCACAATTCATTCACTTTAGCATATCTATCATGGTGAGCAAATTTCAGTCTCTTCTGACATCCATTTTTATGTTTTCTTTCTTTTTTTGTCTTTTTAATTACCTTTTGCTTTCTTCCTGTATGATGTTCCTAATGCCATCACACAGTTATTCTAGTCTCTGGTTGTTAGTGTCTGTTTTTGAGATGATCTTTTGAACTGAGGTAAGATATGTTCAAGATATTATTTTGGCTCTAGTGAACTTGTTCTAATTTTCTTCAGCTTTAGCATGAACTTAGGCAACTGATGGCCTTTTTAAAAAATGAATGTCAGATGAGACACTGAAGCCAGCTCACCAGTATTGAGATGCTAAAGCAAGTGGGAAAAAAATGATGAGGTTAAAAAAAAAAAAAACTGCATAGAAAATTTCAAAGGACAGCTCAAGAAGATAAAGCCAAATATTATAACAAAATGTGCAAAGACTGAAGTTAGAAAACCCACATGGAAGGATATGATAAGCATTGCTCAAGCTAAGTAAACTGAAGAAAAAAATTCAAGCCTCGACTTGAAATATTGAAGGATTCTATGGGCAAAATATTGAGTGATGCAGAAAGCATCAAAAGGGGATGGAAGGAATACACAGAGTCATTGTACCAAAAAGAAATGGTTAAGTATAACCATTTAAAGAAGAGGCATATGATCAAGAGTCAATGATACTGAAGGAAGAATCCCAAGGTGTATTGAAAGCACTGGCAATCAACAAGGCTCTGGAAATTGATGGAATACAAATTGAAATCCTTCAACAAATTGATGAAGCACTAGATGCACTCACTCATCACACACACAGTTACCTGGCCAGCAGAATAGAAGAGATGTGTATTTACACCAATTCCAAAGAAAGGTGATCTGACGGACTATGTAAATCATCAGACAATATCATTAATGTCTCATACAAGTAAAATTTTGCAAAAGATAATACAAAAACAGCTGCAACTGTACATTGAGAGAGAACTGCCAGAGGTTTAAGTTGGACATGGAAAGAGGAATATCATTGCTGATGACAGATGGCTCTTGGATGAAAGGAGAGAATACCAAAAAGATGATAAGCTGTGCTTTCTTGACTACACAAACTTTTTCTATTGTGTGGATAATGACAAGAAATGTACAACATTGTAGAGAATGAGTATTTCTGAACACTAAATTATGCTCATGAAGAACCTGTACCTACACCAAAAATTAGATGTTAAACTAGATCATGGGAACACTGAATGCTTTAAAATTAGGAATGGTGTACACCAGGGTTGCATTCTTTCATCATACTTAGTCTGTGCGCTGAGCATATAATCTGAGAAGCTCAAATATATGAAGAAGAACATGGCATCAAGTTATAAGGAAGACTCATTAACAACCCTGTTATGAAGATGATACAACCTTGTTTGCTGAGAGTGAAGAGGACTTGAAAAACTACTGACAAAAATCAAGGACCACAGACTGCATTATGGTTGATCTTCAATGTAAAGAAAACAGAAATCCTCACCACTGGACCAATAAATAATATCCTTCTCAGATTATTTGCTCAGCATACAGATTGAATAAGTATGGTGAAAGAATACAACCCTGTTGCACACTCTTTCTTAATTTCAAACCATTCAGTGTTCCCATGTTCTGTTTGAACAACTGCATCTTGGTTTGTGTACAGATTCCTCAGAGCACAATGAAGTGTTCTGGAATACTCATATTTCACAATGTTGTCCATAGCTTGTCATGATCCACACAATCAAAGGCCTTTGTGTAGTCAATAAAGCACAGGTAAATATCTTTCTGATATTCTCTGCTTTCAGCCAAGATCCATCAGACATCAAGAATGATATCCTTCATTCCACAGCCTCTTCTGAATCCAGCTGGAACCTCTGGATGTTCTCCGTCAATGTATGCTTGCAGCCTTTTCTTTAGTAAAACTTTACTCACATGAGATATCAAAGATATTGTCCTATGATTTCCACATTCCATTGGGTTGCTTCTCTTTGGAATGGGCACAAATACGGATTTCTTCCAATCATTTGTCCGTCAGTTTGTCATACTGTGGTGGCTTGTGAGTTGCTGTGATTCTGAAAGCTAAGCCACCAGTATTTCAAATACCAGCAGGGTCACTCATGGTGGACAGGTTTCAAATGAGCTTCCAGATGAAGATAGACTAGGAAAAACGAGTGATGAACTACTTCAGAATATTTAGTCACTGAAAACCTTATGAATAACAGAGAAACACTGTCAGATATAGTACCAGAAAATGAGGCCCTCAGGTTAGAAGGCACTCAAAACGTGACTGGGGAAGAGCTGCCTCCTCAAAGTAGAGTTGACCATGATGATACGAATGGAGTAAAGTCCATGGGATTAAAGTCCACAGGACCTTCATTTGCTGATGGGGCTCAACTCAAACTCATGGAAGTAGCATTCAAGAAATTTAAAAAAAATGGGCAAACATTAGGCAAATCTGCTGCACAAGACCGCTTTAAAGTGTTGAAGAGCAAAGATGTCATTTTGAGGACTAAGGTGCACCTGACCAAAGCCATGGTATTTTCAGTAACCTCCATAAGCATATGAAAGCTGGACAGTGAGTAAGGAAGACTGTAGATAAATTGATGCATTTGATTTATGGTGTTGGAAGAGATTATTAAAAGTACCATGATCTGCCAAAGAACAAACTAATCTGTTATGGGAGAACTACAGCCAGAGTGCTTCTTGGAAGCCAGGAGGACTAGACTTCATCTCTCATACTTTAGACATATTATCAGAAGGAACTAGTCCCTGGAGAAGGGTATCATGTTTGATAAAGTGGAGGCTGGAGATAAAGAGGAAAACTCCCAACAAGATGGACTGACACAGTGGCAGGAACAAAGGACTCAAACGTAGCAATGATTGTGAGCTTGACACAGGATTGGATAGTGTTTAGTTCTGTTGTGCATAGGGTCACTATGAATCGGTACCCACTTGATGGCACCTAACAATAACAACCACATAGAGTTTCTGAAACATGGCTGGTGAGTTTGAACTACCAACCTTGCAGTGCCACTGACTCTGAGGTCCAGTGCTTATCCTATAGCACCATGCTAGGATTCCATAGTGACCCTATTAGGTAGAGTATAACTGAAAGAAAGGATTTCCAATCTGTAACACTTATAAAAGCAGATTTTCACATATTTTTTCTGCAAAGCAACTGGAGGTTCTAAGTTCCCACCATCAGTTGAATATTTAGCCACTGCATTATCAGAACTCCTTGAAGATAATGAGAGAGTCCATAAAACAAAACTTTGGTCTCCAATTTAGCAACCTGACAAGTAAGATAAGACATAAGCTGCATGGAGATCAATCATCACTTCATTACCAGTAATGGCTAAGTTGCAAGACATAGTTTAAAGGGGGAGTTAAATTAGCCTACGAAGTACATCATTCATCTGTCACTTTGTTTGTACTGCAGTGGCTTGTGTGTGGCTGTGACCATGGGAGCTATGCCTCCAGTGTTTTAAATATCAGAAAGGTCACCCATGGAGGACAGGTTTCAGGAAAGGATCCAGACTAAAGCACACTGGGAAGGAATGGCAGCCTACTTCTGAATGTTTGACCCCTGAAAACCTTCATGAATAGCAGGAAAACATTGTCAGATAGAGTACAAAAAGGTGAAAACACTGTGAATAACACAGGACTATTGTCATACATAGTGCCAAAAGAAGGGCTCCTCAGGTTGGAAGGCACTCAAAATAAGACTAGGGAAAAACTGTCTCCTCACAGTAGGGCTGACTGTGATAACACTAATGAAATAAAGCTTTTCAGTCCTTCATTTGTTGATAGAGAACAACACAAAATGAGAAGGAAAAGCTCAAACATCCATTAAAAATCAAAACCTAGAATGTATCAAGTATGAATGTAACAAAATTGAAAGTTGTCAAAAATGAAATGGAACACAGGTATTAGTAAGCTGAAATGGATTGGTATTTGCAATTTGGAATGAAAAAAATGAAGAATGGTATTACATTCATCATCAAAACAAACTTTTCAAGTTCTGTCTTGAAGTGAAATGCTGTCTGTCTTAGGATACTAGCTATACCTTATGAGGATGACCAGTTAATATCATTATTATTCGATCTATGTACCAAACACTAAAGCCAGTAATGATGAAATTGAAGAATTCTACTAGCATCTTCTGTCTGAAATTGATCACACATGCAATCAAGATGTATTGTTAATTACTGGTGATTGGAGTATAAAGGTTTGAAACAGAGAGGAGAGGTCAGTTGGAAAATATGGCCTTGGTGATAGATATGATGCTGGAGACCATAAGACCAATGACTTATTCGTTGCAAATAAGTTTGTTTTTTAGCAACACAAAAGGCCACTGTATGCACAGACCTCAGATGGAATACCCAGGAATCAAATTGACTACATCGGTGGTCGGAGACATTGAAAACCTCAATATCGTTAGCCTAAACAAGGCCACAGGCTTCTTGTTGTTGTTAGGTATCATTGAGTCAGCAATGACTCATACTGACCCTATGCACCACAGAAGGAAACACTGCCAAGTCCTGTGCCAACCTAACAATCATTGCTACTCTTTAGACCATTGCTGCTGCCACTGTGCCAGTCCATCTCATTAACGGTCTTCCTCTTCTTCTCCAAACATGATATCCTTCCATTACGTTCAACTCTTTTACCTCATCATTTCTTCCATTTGCTTTAGCATCTCTACATTGGAGTGCAAGTTTCAGTCTTTTCTGACATTCATTTTGGTCTTTTCCTTCTTTCTTGTCTTCTTAATGACATTTTGCTTTCTTCCTGTATGATGTTCTTGATGTCATCCCACAACTCTTCTGTTCTCCCATATTTAGTATCTGATGCATCAAATCTGTTCTTGAAATGATCTCCAAATTCAGGTGGGATAAGTTCAAAGTTGTATTTTGGTTCTCGTAGATTTGTTTTAATTTCCTTCAGTTTCAGCCTGAACTTACATATAAGCAATTGATTGATTGTTCCCCAGGCTGTCCATGGCCTTGTTTTGACTGATGATATGGAGTTTTTCTTCCAAAACTCTACACAGGGTCGTTATGAGTCAGAATCAAGTGGACAACACTTAACAACAACAATGACATAGAGACACTATGCATTAGAATTGACTCAACAGTGATGAGGTTGATTTGGTTTTGGTCTGATGATCTCTATGGTCATACATATAGCCACACACAGATTTAGACCATCTCTCCAGAACCCATCTTTCCAGAACCCATCTTTTACAAAGAATAGTTCAGACAGTATTCTAGGTATCAGGCAGGGCTTTCAAGAGTAACACAGGTATTGTCCAGCTTATGACAGGTATTTCTTCAATTTATTGTAAGTCAATTTTATGTATACTGAATATCTCATTTTTAAAAGTTTTCAGTATCACTGACTTTTTTATCGGTATCTTTAAGAATCTTGTCTTGGTGGTAGTGGTGGTTTTGTACCGTGGAATCGGTTCTGACTCATAGCAATTCTGTACAGGCTTTCTGAGGCTGCAAATCTTTATGGGAGCAGAAACCCTCATCTTGCTCCTGTGGGACAGCTGGTAGTTTTGAACTGCTGACCCTTAGGTTAGTAGTCCAATTCTTAACTTCTATGCTACATACGTTTGAAAGTGAGCACCTGAGAATGATGATACAGCATTTAATGATCTGCATCATTATGTGGTACATAATACTAACAATAAGATGCACACAAAAAGTGGGTGTTGTTAGTGAGATTCACTGTAATTTGAACCTATCCTCAGTTAAGGATTATTTGCACATCCTTTATAGTAATGACAAAAAAATAAAGGGAGGGGAAAGAGCGATTGCTGAGGCTGATTGTGTACAACAATCAGAACCCTAGTGGGATTTAATTTCTTAGTTTGGAAACAGGGTCATGATTTCATGGGGCATCCCAGTTAATTGGCCTTATAATATGTTAGCACTTCTGTTCTACACCTCAGTTTGATGAGCAGTGCCTAGGATTTTAAAAGCTTGCAAGCAGCCATCTAAGACAAAATTTGTCTCTATCTTCCTGGAACAACAGATGAAGAAAACAAATCAGTGATAGGAGAAGGAGCTGAAAAGTATGGATAACTGACTACATGAACAACAGCTTCCTGTTTCACAAGACCAGGAAAATTGGTTGGTTCCCTTTTATTACCATTGAACATTTTGATCAAGGATTCCCTAGAGGAGTCCTGATCTAAAGGGAAAATTTTCAGAACAGAATTTAAGTTTTTATGGACTCCAAATTTCCTGTCAACATGAAGTTGGATGAATTCCTGAAATGATTGTATTGAGATAATCTTTACCTAAAACCAAAACTATCTCCTGAAGTTTTCTTTAAACCAAACAATAGTTTAACTTCATGTTTGGAAAATGTTGGCTAGAGCATTGTGGTCTTTTGAGAGCTACCTATATGGAACTAAATTGACAATTGGTGCTCAGAAAGTTATATAGGAAATTTAGAGTCAGTGAGTTTCTTTTAAAGGGAGGAACAACCCAGGAAAGGAGTGAAGAATGATTACACAATTCAAAGAATGTAATCAGTGTCACCACACAATGTCCATGTAGAAACTTCTGGATTGTTGTGCTCTGTTGTTTATATTCTCACCAACATCAGCAAAATACATAAAATCATAAAAAGATTCATCTGACATTGCTTTTGCCACCCTAGAAAATGGCAAACAGGTTCTGAAGATTCCATACTTTATGTCAATGGTTTTTCATATGGGTAGCTTCTGTATTCCTATATTACCCTTCCTTATTAAACATAAATTGGAGAGGTATGACTGTCTCTAATTAATGACCATTGGATTATTAAGTCTTACAAAGTAATTTTATAGTGCCAGTTCTGTTTATCTGCATAAATCTTTCCCAACATTTCAATCTGGGCATGGGATCCAAGTTGTCCTAAGCAGAGCAATAGATACTATATCAAGGTTACTGGATAGACTGATCTAGGGATGGAAACATAGATAAACATATGATTGTCTTGAAACCACCTGTAAAGAAAGCCACTTAAGCACATTGTTTCTTTATTATATCAGGAATACATGTTATTGTAAAGAAACCATTTCACTCAAGTTCAATTCTATCTAGATACTTAACAGAATTCATATCCATCTCTGTATGTGTATATTTTAAACCCTTGATCTCACCTAGAACGTCCTGGTTCTGATTGCATTCACTCACATGATTGGAACAGGTGGGGGCTACACATATTCCCAAGACAATTAGTCTTTCTAAGAATGTGTAGACTAATTCAAGCAAGATTATTCAAATTATCTCAGCTCACATACTAATCTCCTAAGGAAATGAAATTAACACATTAAACACATCACCATTCCAGTGAGCATTTCCATAAGAATCCAGATCAGATTGAGAAACATAACCATGCTAAGAGAGACAGGATAAAGATTTTCTGCAAAGATTAGACCTTAAATTATTGTGGAAGGTGGTGGTGGTGGTTAAGTGTCATCATGTCAGTTCTAACTCATAACAACCCTGTATAGGGTTTTTGAGGTGCAGTTGGTGGGTTTGAACTACTTATCCTACAGTACCACCCCAGGAATCTATACATCTGGTGTTGAACCTAAAGTCATTATAGGTCACCCCGACCAGTAGTTGAAAGGAAAGATGAATGTGAATTAGAACAAAGACCAACTGGAACCCACGGGTTGAGCCAAATCAACATATAAAATAAGCACCCATCAAGACATCTAGAATCCACAGCTTCTGCTCAGTCTACAGATGTCATGCAAAAGCAGTTGACATCCTGTGCCATGAAGTTGCAAGCACATTTGGACAAGAACTTGGGAAAGCTGAGGAAGGAGGGTCTGAGAGAGTTAGAGTAGTAGGAGTTCTAGGTGTTGCTCCAGACCAACAAGGTGAGTCATTAGATCAGTTACAATGTGTATGAGCTGCCTGGAGGCTTAGAGCCTTACCTCTACCTTCTGAGACTCAAAAATATGGTTACTGCTTCTCATCCACTTTCCAAATCTTTCTTAAGCTGAACATTTGCTTTAAAAAAGGGATTTTGAGAAATAATTTCTCTTCCAGTTAATGTTGCTTCTTAAATAAGTCATCCTAACACGTAATGACTTAAAAGAAGAATCATTTTATAATACTTCAGAGTTTTTGTGTGTCAGGGGATTCAGAAAGCACTCGGCTAGTGGTTCTGACTTGGAGACTTTCCTGCCATTATAGCCAAGCAGCAGTTAGATTTGGAAAAGCAGAACAATGAAGCAGCTGGTACTTACATGGTCTCTCCTCTCAGGCTAGTTTTGGCTTCCTTACAAATGAAAGCTTAGAGGAGCTGGGCTGCTATCATGGAAGCTAAAAGCTTCAAGAGCAAAAGCTGAATGATTTGTTAAACCTAGGCTCAGGAGTCATACACCATCCCATCCTCTACAGTATATGGTTTGAAATAGCCACTACAGCTCTTCCTGATTCCAGTGGGTGAGGAGTATAGTCCACCTCTTCAAGGAGGAGTGGAAAGCTCTAGAAAAGCACATGGAATTGGAGATAATGCTGGAATCATCAATGAAAAATATAATCTGCCTCAATCTGTATTGTTGTTGTTGTTAAGTGCCATCGAGTTGGTTTCGACCCACAGCGACCCTGAACAGGGTTTCTGAGGCTGTAAATCTTTACGGGAGTAGAAAGCCTCATCTTTCTCCCACAGAGCAGCTGGTAGTTTCAAACTGCTGACCTTGCGGTTCACAGTCCAATTCGTAACCACTACGCTTTATTTTGTTGAAAGAAAAACAAAGCAAATTTAAAATTTCTTTTAACAAGTCCAATGAAAAGGCTCAAGCAGAAACCAACTTTTGAATTTTCTCACCTTATTCATTCCCTAATAATCCATGAACTCAAGCAATAACAATAAATAATGTGTTGTTGCTATATACAATAAATATTAGGTTAATGTAAATTGTATGTGTAGTTTGGGATTGATCTCTAGGTGTGGTCATGAAACCCTTTGCTATAAAAATATTTCCTATTACTGAGGGAATTCATACCGAGGGAAGGAGACATCAGAAAGAAAAATGGAGTTCACTAAAATTATTATAAACAATTTTAAAGTAATTATTGTATTAACCTCTCTGGGCCTTCATTTTCTCATCTGTGAAATGAAGACACCATCCTGAAATGACTTTAATTGCTCCCCTACCTATTTCTTGAATCTACAATAATTAAACTTGTATTAAAACACTCTGTACAAGATAAAAAAAAAAAAAAAATACTATTTTCTGACCAAATGTCAAAGAAAACTATCTTTAGAAAAGTTACATTTGCTTGATCTTTTCTAGATTGGAAATTTCAATGCGAAAAGTAAAAAGCAATATTAAGAAATTGTTGTTGTTGTTGTTAAGTGCTATTGAGTCAGTCCCAACTCATAGACACTTTATAGGGTTTCCAAGGAGTGACAGGTGAATTTGAATCACTGATCTTGAGGTGCAAACCAACCTTGATTTGACTGCTTATTCAATGGCAACACACCAGGACTCCATGCAGGAAATATAACCCTTGAGGGAGAAGTGAAAGGAGAACCTCCATCAACAATAACAGAATACCAGATGAAACAGTTTCAGGGGACAGTCCCAGAACTCTGAAACACATATAAAGGAATATTTAGAAAGTTTGTAGGCTTACAGCCAGTGGAATTTGTAGCAGAATCAAGAAATCTGGCTCTTTTGGGCATCCATCAGACTCAATGGCTCCTGGAGTGGCTATCTTGGGTGAGACAGAGCAGAGGAAGGATCAGAGCCACCATGGATACCTGATGCCTGACCAATCCTCAGAGATAAAGGTGGGGACACTATTTATTTATTTATTTTTTTATCTGTTCATTGGTCTCTCACTGTCTGTGCACCTTCATTCTGGTGACTAGAGGGGTGCTTAAGTTAGTGGACACCCCCACCCCCAGAGGGTTCTACTACACATGCACAAAGTTCTGCTCAGCAAAATTTAAAGGGAAAGGCCCTGTTTAAAACCAAACAACAGCACAAAACATTCACAGCCATCCCTGAGCTGTTTATCACTAGGAAAAAGGCCTGAATGAGGGTTGTAGAGCAGGAAAGAGGCAGACTAAAAAGGAAACAGGCCAAAAATTAAATCCTGAGTTATGTCATAATGACCAAAAGAGGCCTATTGAAATTTCTTAGGTGGCCTTGAAGGCAAGAAGCTGAGAGAGGGTCATTAAAGTCATACTCATATTTGACTATAAAATTTATTTTCCCTCTTCTCTCTTTTCTGTGATTATAGACTACAGTATCTTATCTGTCCTTTTTTGCTGTTGCTGTTTTGTTTTCTGGTCCCTCTCTACTTTTCGAGGGGCTTTTTCTCTCCCTACATTATCCAGGAAGAGACAGAAATTGTAGGCATATATTCAAGCTACAATCACACCCTATAAAATCTCACATTCCAGGCAAGAACCAATACCAGCTGCCATACATCAGACAGGCAGCCAACACTTGTGACAGTTACTCTGAATTGAGTAATAAGAAGAGTGAAAAGGGAAGCCCATCTCCTGATCACATCTACCTGAAGGCAATCAGAAAGCATAATTAAATACCAAAATATAAATTCATCTAAATATAAAGGTCGCAACTAACTACTGAGCATGCCCAAGAAATGGATGACTATCTCTGGACATGTCCAGAAATAAGATAAAGTGACTGAGACAAATGAGCTGGAGGTAGATCAAGACTTCATATTGGAAGAAGGGCAGGCTTTGGAAATACCTGAGAAGGAATTCAGAAAAATGATAATGAAATGTATCAAAACACTTTATAGAGGAGTTGAGAATAATAAGGAAGAAGTCAAGAGAGTGCTACAGGAACAACCAAAGATAAATACAGCATTGGAAGCAATTAGAAACCTACAGAAAGAGATCTAAATGATTAATAATAGAATATCAGAAATTAGCAATACCCTGAAAGGGCAAAGGAATAGAATTGAAGAGATGGAAGCCAGAACTAGTGAGCAGGAAGACAAATCTCTCAATACTACTAAGATAGAAGAGTAAGCAGAAAAAAGGCTAAAAAAAATCTGAAGTTCTAAGATTCATGTTGGAAAACATGAAGAGGAATAACTTAAGAATTATCTGCCTTCCAGAACAGGAAGAATCACACAAGTCCATAGAGGATAGAGTTGAAAGCTGCTGGGAAAAAAATTCCCTAACATCCTGAAAAGCAGTAGAATAAGTATTCAAGAAGCCAAATGAACCCCAGGAAGGATAGACCCCCAAAAGAAAATCAGTAAGACATATAACAATCAAGCTTTCCAAAATCAAAGATAAGGAGTGAATCCTGAAAGCAGCTAAGGAAAAGAGAACTGTTACATACAAAAGCAAGCAAATCAGATTAAGCTTGGATCTTTCAGCAGAAGCCATGCAGAAAAGAAGGAAATGGGAGACATATATAAAACTTTGAAAGTAAAAAAACTGGCAACCAAGAACCTTCTATTCAGCAAAGCTGTCAATCAAGTATGATGGTGTAATCAAAACATTCCAGGAGAAACAGAAGCTAAGGGATTTTGCCAATGCCAACACTGCACTGCAAAACATCCTTAAGGGAGTTCTGTAGACCAAGAACCAACAAGAGCAGACAACAACCAGAAATTTACATACATGGCAGCACAACCTGGAACTCAATCGACAAAATGGAAGTGTCGAGACCAGAACAAAACTATATGAACAAATTCAGATGATCTGGGAGGTTAGTCTAAGATTAAAACAATTACAATGTAAATGAAAGTAAGCACATAAGAACAGAAATCCAGGTGGTGAGGTCAGGTAGATTACAGGATAAAATTGCAGTTCAAACTGACTTTGCAGTCTAGTGCTTTAACTCACATTAGCCATTAGAGAGATGCAAATCAAAACAACAATGAGATATTATCTCACACCAGCAATAATAGTGAAGTTCTACAATGCAGAGGATAATAAATGTTGGCAAGGATATGAAGAGACTATGACCCTCCTCCATTGCTGATGGGAGTGCAATATGGTCCAGTCACTCTGGAAAAGAGTACGGCGCTTCCTTGGAAAGTTGGAAATAGAAATATCATACAATCCAGCAATTCCTCTACTTGGTATATATCCACAATAAATATGAGCCATAACATGAGTAGATATATGCACACCAATGTTCATAGCAGCACTGTTCACAATAGCACATAGATGGAAACAGCTTAAAGCCCATCAATGAAATAATGGATAAACAAACTTTGGTACATACACACCATGGAATATCATGCTACCTTGAAAAATAACAAGGAAGCTGTAAGCCACCACATAACATGGATGAACCCCAAGGACATTATTTTGAGTGAAATTAGTCAGTCTCAAAAGGACAAATATTGTATAGACCATTATTGTAAAAGCTTAAGAAAAAATACCCATTAAAAGGGAAAAAAAATTGTTCTTTGGTGGTTACCAGTGGGAGTGGGGTGGGAGGTTTGGAGGAGGTGGAGGGAGATGACTGTAGAGCACAGGGTAGGAGCAGGTACATCATAGTTAGGGTGTTGTGGAGGGCAATACACAAAAAGGGGGAGGGAGTGGAAGAACAAGGTATATAGGGGAACACCGTGACAGGTTTGCATGGGTTAAATGGGACAGAGGTAAATAGTGATGCATGCTCAAACTTGGAATCAATGGGCTCTGTGATACAGAGATTGAGGCATAGTCTGAAGAGGGGAAATAATATTAAGATGCTTAACTGTCTTATGAATATTTGTTTCTCTTGCCTACTACTGTAAAATAGACACTTGAGTGGGATAGAAAGGAATGTCAGGAAACATGATTACAGAAAGCTTGTAAGCCCATCTTCAGCCTATAACTGATTGGAATACCTTAAAAAGGGTTCTACAGCTTTCTTAGTGGAATAGGTCTCTTGTGGAGACCTTATAGTGTATAGGACATTAGGTAGAATCCTGAGCCCCATTCAGAACCTTCTGAGGTGAGATATTCCCACTAGAAAGGACAAGCAGACTAGCCAGGAACAGCTAGAGCAACAGAAGATACATCTTCAAAGAAAGATCGTCAGGAAAAACCCAAAACAAAAATGGCAGTATGACTGATTACTACAAGAATAAGCAAGTTGTTCACCAGGAAACCATCAAGGAAAGCAATCATGTCCCTTCAGGACAAATCCCTCCCTAAGAAGGAAACTCAAAGGGAAAACATGAGCAGTCATGTAAGCTTGCTGACAACCACATTGGTCTACTGTTGAGTAGAAGAGGGGGAAAGGCAGCAATGAAGAAATGGACTGAGTTCAACCACATTCCATAGACTCCTGTTGACCTTGAGATGAGAGAGAGAAGAGGAAGGGCTGATTGGTCCAAAGTGTGGTGAGACCTGAGTCCATGCACAAGGACATAGCCGCAGAAGGCTAGAGCTAAGAATGAAGCATCCATCTGCTATGAAGTGAGGGGAGATGCACAAGAACATCCCATGTAGATAGTACCCATTTGAAAAGTTTTTTGATAAAGGAAATGAGGGTAAATTGTCACAATTTGATAAACTTGACCTATACTCATGGAGGTAGTAGATCAAAATACAAACAGAGGGAAGGAGTCTTCACATCAAGTATACAGGCTAGATAGGACGGGCAACTTAGATACTAACTACTTAAAAGAAGGAATCTTGGTGTGATGCTGTGGGTTAATGCGCCAGACTGCAAAGCCATTTGAACTGCAAGTTTGGCAGTTCAAGCTCACAACTGCTCCTCAGAAACCCACAAGGTTGCTATGGGTTGGAACTGACTCAACGGCACTTAACAACAACAACCTAAAATGAGCGGGTGATAAAGGCACAAAGTGACTGGCTTATAAGGTTTAAAGAGGGAGTTTAGTTAAAGAGGTGGGGTGGAGATAATGTGCCCACTGAACAGTTTTCATGTTATCTAGATGGGTCTTGTAAAAAGAGATGGGGATAAGATTCTTATTATCTAATAGTGAGTAATTCTTATCATGACCAATTTCGACTGTCACAATTACAAAGGTAGAAGTTTTGTAACAAAAACGAGGAGTAGTCAATCTTACAGTCCAGAAACAGAGGCCCCTAGGACCATCAAGAGAGAAGAGCATAAGCAGAACGTGAGACCTTATCCAGAGAAGCAGCAACACCAGAGGCAGAGATGGGGTCATAGAAAGAGAGCAGGGAGAGAGCAGCTAAGGACTCTAAACTCATGGAAAGAGAGAGACTGAGAGCTGGTGGCCAGGAGAGAGACTTGCAGAATGTGCGCTTTCTTGTTGTTAAATTGGTTCCGACTCATAGTGACCCTGCACAGGGTTTCTGAGGCTGTAGATCTTTACCAGAGCAGAAAGCCTCGTCTTTCTCCTGCAGAACAGCTGGTAGTTTTGAATTGTTGACCTTCAGGTTAGCAGCCCAATTCATACCATAGCTCCTTGCCCTTTGGTGGTGCAAATTATTAAATATATGCCTGAGTGTTTTAAAAAATAAGTGTTATAATGAATAGTGAGAAATACTGTTAACCGCTGGTACATTGAAGGGATTTTAATCATTGTAATGAAACAAAGTATATGATTTGTTGAATGTCAAACTGATGATCTGCTCTGTAAACTTCCACTCAATTCACAATAAAAGTTTTTAAGAAAGAAATAAAGAAATATAATCTTTTAAATCTCCTTACAATTAAAAATAAAAATCCAGATATATATAGTACTTTTCTTCCAAAGCAAAAATAATACAAGGTTCAAAGATAAACAAAATTGTTTAAAATGTAGATGAATTAATTTAATATTTACTCTTTAAAAATTAAAAGAAAGCTGCTATCATTTAAAATTTATCTTTATTATAACCCTCTAGAATGTTTGTTCATATGGATCTTGGGAAAAATCTAGCAGAGGGTTTTGATTAAATGTCATGTTGAATAAACAATGCTGAGATATTTTAATGAGGTCAGATAAAAAGACTGTGCTGAAAAGAAATATTTAAAGAGTCACTTTGAGACTTTATCCTTAAACCATTTCCTGGAAAGTTAACTTTTATTGTTTTGTATTTTGCCACTATGCAAAGACTTTAAATCCTGTTACTGGGTTTGCTACCATGAATGATCCATGACTCTTCAGCACATAGGTTTTCATTGTTGGATTTCTAAAAATTAGTGAGATTCATTCTAATAAAATCTGCATAAATAGACACCCTGTTCAGAGTCAGTGGCATTTAGCCTTTTTTTTTTTTTTTTTTTTTAATATAAGCCCAGAAAACAATGGGAATAATATAAATATAAATATAGCTCTTTATGAAGAGATATCAAATATTACTTCTTACATTTGAAAGTTGATGACAGCTACAGAGTCATAAGACATGCACAAATCAATTGGAAATTTTTGAGACCAAGTAACAAAAGCTTGGGAAGCAAAATTGATGACTCAAAATCATATAACCAATTACCAACCTTTGGTGAGTCTGAGTTTACTACTATTGACTTGGAAATTGAGTAAAGATTGCAGGGGAAACACCTGAGTCTTTATCAGGAATAGAAATAACAGAAACAGGAATATCCAACCAAGGTGACAGTATCATCCCCAAATAGAAAGTTGGCGTTATAGCTCTAAGAGCTAGAAAGCTCTGAGATGATATAAGGGTATAAGATAGACTCATGGGGTTTGGTGACCAAATGGAATACGGTCCTGGATCATGAAAGACAAAGGTGTCCAATGGGGCACCACCATACATTTTAAAGCCCACCTCCCAACCCTAGGTGATGGCAACACACTGTGTAGAGAATGACCGTGAGTGAGTTTTCAAACTGTTTATTAATTTGTTGGTAGTGGTTAAGTGCCTTCAAGTGGATTGCAACCCATAGTGACCCTGTATAAGGTTTCTGAGGAGCAGCTGGTGAGCTTGAACCACTGACTTTGCAGTCTAGCATATTAATCCACAGTGCCACACCAGGACTCCATTTATTAATTTAAGGAGACGGAAAAGAAGGTCATTAGCTGACAAGGAGATAAGGAACTTATCCTAGAATATTTGGACACAATGGCTTCCCAGAGATTTTTCACAGGTAGTTTCAGAGTTCAGAATGGTATAGATTGAGCATAAGAAGATGAAACAAGCACCTTCTGACTCCAAGGTAGCCGGCTCTTGTGAAATGAGCTGCTACACTGAAGTAGGAATAAAGAGAAATCTGTCTTTGGAAAGAAACAGGTTTCTGTGAAGACAACTGGGTAGAGAGAATATGCTTAAGATGGGGATGTCATGTTCTTTCGTTATTATAGAAGGACATTTCAAAAAGCAAGAAAAAAATGTTTAAGAGGGAAACTTGTGTAAAATGAACAGAAGCGAAAGCTTATGGAGATATTACTTTCCCTCAGCCAGAAGCACAAAAAATGAAATAACGTGTGCGCTACCCATAAGAAGAATAAAGTCTATTTGAGAATATTATCCTAGGAAATAGATATATCATTACAGTTAAACTATTATAGATATAGATGTGCATCCCCTTATGACACTAAATACACATACATGGGGGCTTCAAATAGTTCATGGAAAAGATGAAATGTAAAAGATAATGGAATTTTTCCATTAGCTTTTTGAATTACTCTCATATACAAATTTTAAATTTGCTTGCAACTTGTTAGAAGAAAAAACATAGCTTTCCAATTGGATTATAAACTGCTAAAAAAAAGTTACTGCATGTTTATCACCATTAGTAGCATAAATCGATGTCAAATTTAGAAAGGTCAACCTAAATTACGATTACCTGAAAATGCTTATCCCTTCTATTTATTTCATTTTCTGTTATTCAAAATTCATATCTTTCCTTATCTGAGACTCCTATAAATCTGTACAAGTAAGGTGGCAGGTTGATAAATGAAGTTGAGGATATCAGGGACATAGGGTAGAAATGATCCAAGTCTCTCTCATTTAACATGCTGAACTCTCTTCCCTGATTTTAGATTGGGGTCAATTTCTGAAGCTTCTACTTCCACAGTATACCTACTGTCAGCTTGTGATGGACCAAAAGGTTGTTTCTTGCTCCTTCTACTTTCCACCATGTCAACTGCTTGGAACTTGAAAATGCCACAGAGCAAACCTATGAAAATAACCCACAAAAGTTTTATTTTATATTTCTAATAGAGACAAAAAACCAGAGAATTAAAATTACCAGTAGTCATCTTGGGAAGCTTTCTTCTAAAGAGTAAATCTAAAATCACTTGGATTTAGTTCCAAATATCGTAGTTGATGCCAATGGGAAGTATGTATCACAGATGTGACTTCATCATTGTTATTATTTATTGAGTAAAATGGTTAAAAAAGGCTACTGTGAAGCTAGGAAAGATGTGTCCTAGAAAAGATGAAAATAATCAAGTCAAGTGGATTTACTCATAAAAGTTGATCTCTCCTTTTGTCCCAACAAAACATTAAGTTAATGATATCTTTGAATTTCTGTTGTCTTTTCCCAACTCCTGGCTGAATGATGCCCCTAAGCCTTCTAAGAGAAGAGATTAACTTGAGGGAAGTTTGTCTTTTATTCCATTTAAACCTGATGTCCTGAATTAAACGTATTCCTTTAATTTTTTTCTCCAGTATACATCTCTAGCAAAGATAATCTTAAAGATTTATGTATATCCTCAAAGCCCTAAATTCTTCTTAATCCATAAAACAGCTATATAAATGGAATCTAAAATTAGTTGCTTTGTTTTATGTTTCCTGTTTGCATCGCAGCGCATATAATGTGACAACAGTTTCTTTTGTACCTATGACTATTCTATTGTATGAAATTCTTAATTCTTGGACATGCTTAGTTAGTGAGCCATATGTGACCAATGCATTGGGAAGAATATGAGCAAGCTGTTCCAAATAAAAATTATTATTCACATTTCTCTAATTTATGTAAATGAGACCATTCATTTTCCTACCTAATCCTCTCTGGAGTTGCTCCAAGGTTTGAAATGAAAGAAATTCTTCTGTAAAATATGTGTAATCCACATTAATTGCTTTTGACAGCAAAGGGCATGGCGCTCAGATACTTTAGTAGTTAATACTTTAATCATTTCACCTCTGAAACAAACTTAGCTGGGTGCAGCCCATATAAGAACAACTATGCCAATGTATCTACATCATAGAATCAAAATGCAGGAAGCTCAGATTTGTCTTCTGCATTTTAATGTAAGTGAATTTATGGCAGTTGAAGGAGAAAAGGATCAGAAGAAAGAAGGAGTAAAAAAAAAAAAAAAAAAACCTGTCTAAAGACTTGGGGGACAGAAATACTAATCTTAACATTTAGATGCTTCTCAGGAGCTATGATGTCAAGATTCCATTCTTAAGGGCAAGAAGACCATCCTAAAAACAAGCCTACCTTTCTCCCTTACTTACTCTCACTCTGTACAGCCCAATTTTACTGCTTGCATTTTCAAATTCTGATTCTTCACCCCTATCTCTACTACAGCTTTTAATGTTCTTCTATTCTTCTTTCATTAAAAGAGCTCTGGTAGCATAGTGGTTACGAATTAGACTGTGAACCTTAAGGTCAGCAGTTCAAAACTACCAGCTGTTCTGTGGGAGAAAGATGAGGCTTTCTGCTCCTGTAAAGATTTACAGCCTTGAAACCCCTGTACAGGGTCGCTATGAGTCGGAACCGACTCCACAGCACATAACAATAACAATATTCTTTCATTACTTATCTCAAATACTGACAAACTCATGGAGGCTTTCCTTTCTTTTCCACCTAGAAATTATAATTCTGTTCTCTGTGATATCATAACACAATCAACCTTTGTCATAGTATTTAAGTTTGTTTTTGTTTGTTAAGTGGCATCAAGTCAGTTACAACTCATTGTGACCCTTTATAGGGTTTCCAAGGAGCAACTGGTGGGTTTGAACTGTGGACCTCCTTGTGGTTTGCAGTCCAGTGCTGATCCTACAGTGCCACACCAGGAGTCCAGTATTTAATTAGACAAATCTTACAAATTAGAATCTTAGTGTGGCACTGTAGGATAAACATTGGACTACAAAAGCATTCAACTGTGTGAATCATGACAATCTATGCATACCATTGAAAAGAAAAGTTACCCTATAACTCTCAATTCTGTTCAAAAGGAACCTACATGTAGGCAGCTGTTAGAACACAGCCAGGGGATATTGAATGGTTTAAAATCAGGAAAGGTGTGTGCCTGCATTGTATCCTCTCCCCATACTTATTTAATCTGTATGCAGAGCAAATAATCTGAGAAGATGGATTATATGAAGAAAATCATCACATCAGGGTTGGATGAATACTCATTAACAACATGTGATATGCAGATGATACAAACTTGCTTGCTGAAGAGAAGTGATTTGAAATATTTACTGATGAAGTTCAAAGACCACAACCTTTGGTATAGATTGCACTTTCATATAAAGAAAATGAAAATCTTCACAATTAGAATAATAAATAACAACATGATAAACGGAGAAAAGATTGAAGTTGGCAATGACTTCATTTTGATTTGATCCATAATCAGTGCTTAGGGAAAAGGCATTCAAAAAACCACATAGCATATTGCATTTGGCAAATCTTTTGCAAAAGACCTCTTTAAAGTATTAAAGAGCACAAATATCACTTGCAGGACTAATATCACTGCCTCAGGACATAGTATTTCTAATCATCTCATAGGAGTTTTGCTGTGGCTTTACAGGATAAGCACTGGACTGCTAAGCACAAGGTTTATAGTTCAAGCCCAGCAACCACTCCTTGTAATCCCTATATAAGGAATCCCTATATCTGTCAATCTATTTGTTGGAAGTCTTCCTATTTTTGTTGTTTCTCTACTTTACCAAGCATGATGCCCATCTTCAGGGACTGATACCTCCTGACAACATGTGCAAAGAGCAAGATGCAAAGTCTCATTATCTCCACTTCTAAGGAGCACTCTGTCACTACCAACTCATCAAGTCACTACCAACTCATAGCAACCCTATGCACAAACGAAATATTGCCTTTCTTGCATCAACCTCACAAT
>NW_006408619.1:6716323-6718111 GCF_000296735.1 Chrysochloris asiatica
TTCAACACTTTAAAAAGGTCTTGTGCACCAGATTTGCCTAATGCAATATGTCATTTGATTTCTTGACTGCTTCTTCCATGAGTGTTGATAGTTGATCCAAGAAGAATGAAGTCCTTGACAACTTCAATCTTGTCTCCATTGATAAGAATGTTTTTTATTGGCCCAGTGGTGAGGATTTTTGTTTATCAGTCATTAAAGCCATTACTGAATTCTACCACCTCACTTCTATTACTGCGTCATCTTGGTTAATTTGGTATCAATAGGTACCAACTTGGATTTGCAGTCAATCGCCCTTATATCCACAATAGCTTTAAATGATGACTCATGAGTCCCTCCAGCTGTTTTTGAAAATTCTGAGCACCATATATGACAGTCAGTCAAAAGTATTACTACAAAATCATAGGCACATTTATTTTAAAAGATATCAAGATTTGAAACTATTTTTTTTCTGTATGTATACTCTATCTAGATCTACACTTATGATGGAGATTTATTCAACTCTCTAACCTTATCCCAAATAAATCTTGAGTTCTTTGATTTACATCATATCAACACAGCAATTTTGACACCCTGAAGGGACTCCAGTCATGTATGTTTTAAATGTTCTTTGAGTTTGGAGAAGAAAAGGAAGTCTAAAGGGACAAGATCCATGCATATGGGGTAAGATTTCCCAATGAAATCCTCATAGGAAAACCGCTTGCTACCCATGAAGAATGAACAGGTGCACTGGCATGATTTAAAATGACAGTGTAAATTTTCTAGTCTTTTTCTCACCGATACAGTGTTCTATTTTATAAAACGTCTTCATACTAAGCCTGTATGATTGTCCTGCATGCTTTAAAAGAAATCTATCACGATTACCCCTTGGGAATAACAAAAACAGCCACCATAACGTTCGGAGCTGACCTCTTTGCACTGAATTTAACTGGCTCAGCATACCTCCTCAGAAAACACTGTTGTGAATTGGACTTCCATTTATCTTAAGGTACCCTAAGCAGATCTGTGTGATGCTATATGATAAGGGATGGAGTGCCAACCACAATGTAAGTGGTCCAAACCTCCAGCTACTCCTTGGAAACCAACTTGACAGAATGTAACAACTACATCAACAAGGCATGTTAAGTGCTGTCAGGTCATTTGTGACTCCCAGAAATCCTACAGAGGATTTCTGGGGAGTGACTGGTGGATTTGAACTGATGACCTTGTGGTTAACAGTTCAGTGCTTACCCTACATAGTCATACCAGAACTGCTAACAAAACTAAGTCAAGAGAATTTATGAGAGAAGTCATCTGCAATGATCCACTGAACACAGTGATATGTTCATACACATTTTGTTTGGAATAAACTAACACATGTATGAACTGAAACTGTAGAAACAATACTTTTTGACTTACCATGGTGTATCTGCCCACCTTTCCCTCTAGGAGTTCTGGTAAAAATTAAAGGGATAATATGTATAAAACAGCTGAGATGTTTGAAAGTAAAGGAAGGTAATCAAAAAATCCTATCACTTTATCACTGCTTTGTATATTTTCATTTCATACATGGAATTCCCAGAACACAAACTGAAAAAAGACAGTATCAATTGTATTAATTGAATCACATAAATTTTATTCTCTGTTCTTTGGTAAGTCCCATCAACTTTGGCTTTGTTCATCTTCCTAGTTGTAGGGGACTGACAAGGGTTAGTTTTCTCTAATCATTAAGATGAACAATGCTTCAAAACTCATTTCATCAGTGTGTTGCTTCATGCTGGCCTAGAATTAAATTCTTTTTTTTTTTTTTTT
>NW_006408619.1:6719779-6727521 GCF_000296735.1 Chrysochloris asiatica
CATAATGTTACGTTCACATGAATCCTCCAATGACTAGGATGTATACTTTGAGCACGTGATACTTTAAAAAAAGGGTAACAACAACAGCAGGAAATACATAAATCAATGCATAGCAATTAACTCTTATTTCTTCCCACTTTCTCTTTGTACATATTCTAAAAGATAGAACATGCTTGTTTTGAAATACTTGCTAATCCTTTTTCCATAATATGTTTATATGGAATATCAGTAACTTTGACTCAGGTATTTACAACATCTATATTAATCTTGGTGAGGGGAATGGAAAGAGTATTTTACTTCCTTAATTTTACTTTCTCCATGAAAAAAAAAAAAAAGGGTGAAACCAAATTAAGGAGATTCAATTTATGGTTACTTCTGTGTCTTTGTATTCTTGTGTTTGTGTGAGTCATTATTCTGAATAATCTTCAGTTTCCCGGTCCAAAATATAAGGTGATTGAACTAAATCACCTTTATACTGTTTATCAGTCCTTCTTTCTGTTAGCCCACATTGATGTGGCACTATGGGTTAATGCGCTGGACTGCAAAGTCATCTGCACTGCAAAGTCAGATGTTCAGGCTCACCATCCTCTCCTTGGAAACCCTATACAGGTTCACTGTGGGTCAGAAATGACTTGACAGCACTTAACAACAATTACAAACAGGTGATGCAAAGTAATATTAGATGCCTGAGTTTATAAGTTTCTTCAGTGGTGTATCCCAAGTGCTATATAAACTGAATTTGAATTATTTTTTTAATATTTAATATTAACAGCATTTAAGAACTGCATAGTTCCATCATCAGACAATGCAATAAGTAATATATATATATATAATTTTTTTTTACACAGGAACAATCTAGAGGTTTGACCTTGAGAAAAATAGCTCCCATCATCCATCACCTAGGCATACACACAGGGAATTTATATAAAAGGACAATAGGTATGGTTTCTGAATTTCCCCTGAGAAGGGAAGTGAAAACACAGGTTCCATTCTAATTTCTGATGGAAGAATTCTACCCAGATTCAAGGGAATTAAAACAGGACTGAGAACAGCACACTTTAAAGACATTCGCATTCACTCTGTAATAATTTCACATTTGTTTTTCATCTTTTAAATGTTGTTGTATTAATTTATGTGTAGACTTTAAAATCGTTTTTGCAGCCAAATATTTTGATTCTTCCATTACTTAAAGCCAAAAGAATTTCCTTTAGAGACTTGATAAATATCACTCTCTCTATTCTGTTTTTTTTTTTTTTTTTTTTTTTACTAGACAATGTCACTATCATCAATTTTTCTCATCAGATGAGCACTCTTCTAAAGCTCCTTTGCAGTCTATGGCATTTCCTATACATGGGGGTGAATGGCCATGCCACTCTTAAATTTTTTATAGCAAAAGAATGAATTTCTACTATCATGGTAACATACTACAGGGATGTCCTTACAGTCAGTAATTTATTTTTTTCTTACATATGTCAATTTGGAAAAACGATATAGCAAGGTATTAGAAAAAAAGATCAAGTAATCAAAGTCCTTTGACCCAAGACATAAACTCATCTATGCCAAGAAAATTGGAAGAGAGCTACTTGGCCAACTGATTGGAAGAAATCTACATTTGTGCACATTCTAAAGAAAGGTGACCCAATGGAATATGGAAATCATTGCACAATATTATTCATGTCAAATGTAAGTAAACTTTTGTACAGATAATTTTTTTTAAAATGCTTACGACAATAGAGTGACAGGTAACCACCAGAGTTTCAAGCCAGATTCAGATGAGGATGCAGAACAAGGGATGTCATATCTGATGTCAGATGTCGCTTGGCTAGAAGCAGAGAATTCCAGGAAGATGTTTATTTGTCCTTTATTGGTTATGCAAAGGCTTCTGACTGTGTGGATCATGAAAAGCTATGGATCACATTGTGGAGAATGAGTATTCCAGAGCACTCACTTGTGCTCATGCGTAACCTGTACATGGACGAAGAAGTAGGCATTCAAACAGAGGAAGGAGTTCTGAACAGTTTACAATCATGGAAGGTGTGTGCCAGAGTTTTATTCTTTCATCATATATATTCAATCTTTATTCTGAATAAATATATGAGAAAATAGATTATACGAAGAAGAATATGACATCAGGATTACAGGAAGGCTCATCAACAACTTGCAATATTCCAATGATACAACATTGCTTGCTGAAAACTATATATTAAGGAAGTAGATTCATGTTATTTATGGAAATTGAGATTCTGAGGGGTAAACTTAAAAAGCTTATACATCCAGACAATCACAACCATTGGCAGAATTTTATTGAGCAATGGCAATGCATAAAACTGTCATCTGGGGGCACTGGGGGACACAGAAAACATTAAGTATAATCTCTGATCTCTAGCACTGACGCCCGTGTTGGATAAAACACATTTTTCATTGAATAAATGAGTAGCATTCAATGCTCACCACAGTTTGCCAAAACTAAATAGTATCTCACATCACTTTTATAAAACTATCATAAGATTCCTCAATACTGACATACAATGTTATGTTATAAAAACAGTTATATAAAAACTTAAAATTATGTACCAACACCTACATTTATTGCACATATATAACTGTAACATCCAAACAATTTTATTAAATCTAAATAAAAGTAAAAACAAAAAGAAACAAACAAAATTTAAGTCATCCATGCTAATTAAGAATGCAGATGATATTAACGTGCTGAAACTGAGTCTACTTATAGTGTAGCTCTGAGGGTCTCTGCGAATTATTTTGAATCATACCTTCAATGTCATTGGACCATGTAAGCACTCACATTCTTGCATATGGAAACATCAGCATGCCATTGTTTCCACAGCATCCCCTGAAATCATTTCATATTCATTGGCATCATTGCATTACTTGTGTTCTTAGTTCATAGCTTCCCTAGCTCACCTTGAGGACTACTGGTGTCAGTGTGATCACCCATGCAAACTCCATGCAAATGTGCTGAGGCAGTGAAATGACAGGTAGGCAATGTTATTTGTGGTCCAACACATATTTGTATTAATTGTTTAGATTATCCTGTTGTGGTACTGCAGGATAAGCACTGGACTGCTAATAAAGTTGGTGGTTCATAGCCACCAGCTGCTCCTCAGAGCCCTATGCAGGCTTGCTATGAGTCAGAACTGACTTAAGGGCATTTAACAACAACAACAAAGATAAAAGCAATTAATTTCCCTTCACCCCTGTCAAATAAACTATTAAAAGAAACACAAATACTTTAGAGAATATATGTTACCAGACACACAGGGGCAGAAAGACGTATTCTGAGAAACACTAAACAATAGCTCAAGATAATACATGGTCCCGAAAAAATCGTTAGGCCTCATAATATGGTAGAGAGGGTGAGGCCAGAGCTGGATCTCTAAAAAGAGGTAGAATGTTTATCAGGTAGACATATAAAGAGAGAATTTGCTAAAGCAGGTGTGGCATAAGGAAAGTATTGTTGTTGTTGTTAACTGTCCTTGAGTTGTTTCTGACTCATAGAACCATGTATAGGGTTTCCAAGGAGCAGCTGGTGAGCTTGAACTGCCACCCTTGCAGTTCAGTTCAAACCAACCGACCTTGCAGTCTAGAGCATTAACACACAGCACCACACCAGGACTCCATAAGGAAAGCTGTTGTTGTTGCTGTTAAGTGCTGTCAAGTGGGTTCTGACCCATAGTGACCTGCATTGGGTTTCTGAGGAGCAGTTGGTAAGCTTGAACCATCACCCTTGCACTTCAAACCAACTTTACTGTTTCTCATTTTAACCCACAGGATTCCATAAGGAAAGTAGAGTTAAAAATCCAAGGTCTGCTTAGAGATAGTGAGTAGACTAGATGGCAGGAACATTCTACAGGTGTCATAGCAAATTTTTTATCTAGAAAAGTTGTCAGTGACCAAGTATGGTAGTTCTAAATAACATTCAGACAGAAACATAGAAGGGTTAGTGACTGAAGATTAAAAGTTTAGTTATAAAAGCTAAACTTTTATAACAGGGTGTAAAACCCAATGGTGTCTAGGCTGGGGAACAGAGTTCTTGCTAATGTGGGTAGGAAAGCAGAAATGGAATGCATCTTTCTGGGTTAATAACTCCCACTTATCTTCTTAATGTATAGAAATCTGTATTTATCTTTGATTCCCCCGCCCCCATTGATTCCAGAGGGACATACTTTTCAAAAAGTTGCTGTATTTTTAATAAATAAATGTTTTTTATTCTTCTTAATATGTTGTATGTATCAGGGGAGTGACAAAGAGCTCTCTTAAGTGCTCATAATGCACTATATAATCAGACATCTTCCTTACAATATTTTGGATTTTGGTGACCCAGCAAGTAATGGAATGCTGACTGGAATATCTCTCTTACTCTGGACTTGATGACCAAGATCTAAAGCTGAGACTATGGGAGAGTCAAGTACTAAAGATTCTAAAATGAGATTCCAACATTTAGGGGATAGAAATCTCCTTTCTGGCCTTAAGGAAGGACTGTGTGTACACGTGGCAAGTGCGTTGTTCTGCCAGTTAGAACTCAAGCCATCTCCACTTCTTAGTTCTATATGAATTAAACTCTAGAAAGAGAGGAGGGTGTGCAGATGAACTGGAGGAAAGTTAGAGACATAACTCAGTAAGAGAAGTGGACATTGTGCTTTTTACATTCATATCAAGCAAAGCAAGAGGGTCTATAGGAGACTCATTGTGGCGATTAAGGATGCTGTTCAAAGGGAAGAATTGCATCTTCTCATCCATTGGGATATCTGCTTATGCAGTAGACCTGCTAAGATTTGTCTTATTCTACTTGAACAAAAACCGAAAGAAAAGTAAGAGGGAGACAAAAAGAAGTAGGGACACCAAAACAGCCTGGGTTCCTATTATTTGGCCTAGGAGAAAGGTCAGTTTCCAGCAAACAAATCAATCAAATGTCACATGAGGTAGCTGACTTGAGCTGTATTTCTTATTGCACCCCAGAAGTCTGGCACAACAGAATGCCAAATCCAAGGACTGTTAGAAGGATGCCAGGAGAAGGAGTTGAAGTGTAGGGGAAATATGAGATGGAGCTGGGGCATATCTCTCAATTACTGTTGTTGTTGTTGTTCGGTACCACCGAGTCGGTTCTGGATCATTGCAACCCTAGCTGGACAGCAAAGTCAGTTTTAACCACAAAGTCAACAGTTCAAACCCACAAGCTGCTCCTCGGAAACCTTAAATGGGGTCGCTTTGGGTTGTAACAGCACTAACAACAGCAACAACATACAACAGAACAGAACACTGTTTGGCCCTCCCCATCCCCACAGTTATTGCTTTGTTTGAACCCATTCTATCAATCCACGTTATTGTTTCGCTGACCCTCTGCTTTACCAAATAGGATGTTTATCTCCAAGGATTGGTTTCTCCTGATAACAGGTACAGAGTATGTGAGATGAAGTCTCACCATTGCCTCTTTTAAGGAAATCCTGGCTATTTTTTCCAGGACAGTTTTGTTCATACTTCTACCCCACCCACTGCTGTACAGTCAATTCTGACTCAAAGAGACCTTAGATAGGATTTCTGATACTCTAAATCTATATGATGGTCCTTATGTATTCAGTCTGACCACCACTCTGTCAGTTTGTTTTACTGTGGTGGCTTGTGAGTTGCTGTGATTCTGAAAGCTAGGACACCAGTAGTTTAAATACCAGCAGGGTCACCCATGGTGGACAGGTTTCAGATGAGCTTCCAGACGAAGACAGACTAGGAAGAAAGAGTGATGAACTATTTCCAAATATTTAGTCACTGAAAACCTTATGAATAGCAGAGAAACACTATCAGATATAGTGCCATAAAATGAACCCCTGAGGTTGGAAGACACTCAAAATGCGACTGGTGAAGAACTCCCTCGTCAAAGTAGAGTTGACCATGATGACACGAATGAAGTAAAGCCCATGGGAGAAAAGCCCGTGGGTCCTTCATTTGCTGATGGGCACAATTCAAAATTAAGAGAAAGAGCTGTAAACATCGATTGAAAATCAGAACATGGAATGTACAAAGAATGAATCTAGGAAAATTGGAAGTTGTCAAAAATGAAATGGAATGCATAAACATCAATATTTTAGGCATTAGTGAGCTGAAATGGACTAGTATTGGCCATTTTGAATCTTACAACCACATGATTTACTATGCCGGGAATGACACATTAAAGAGGATTGGTGTTGCATTCATTGTCAAAAAGAACATATCCAGATAATTCTATCCAGACAATGCTGGAAGCCCATAAATATCACTATTTTCAAATTTACACAACAACCACTAAAGCCAGTGAGGATGAAATAGAAGAGTTCTACTACCATCTTCTTCAATCTGAAATCGATCAAACATGCAATCAAGATATATTGCTCATTACTGGTAATTGGAATGCAAAGGTTGGGAGCAAAGAGGAAGGACCAGTAGTTGGAAAATATGGCCTTGGGGATAGAAATGATGCTGGAGAATGCATGATAGAATTCGGCAAAACCAATGATTTGTCCATTTCAAATACCGTCTTTAGACAGTACAAGAGTTGACTATACACATGGACCTTACTAGAGGGAATACATAGAAATCAAAATGACTACATCTGTGGAAAGAGACAATAGAAAAGCTCCATACCATCAGTCAAAACTAGGTCAGCGACAGACTATGGTACAAACCACCAATTACTCAAATGAAAATTCAAACTGAAGCTGAAGAAAATAAAAACAAGTTCACGAGATCCTAACTATGACCTTGACTATATCCTACCTGAATTTGGAGATCATCTGAAGAACAGATTTGATACATTATACACTAAAGACCGAAGACCAGAAGAGTTGTGGGATGACATCAAGAACATCTTATAGGAAGAAAGCAAAAAGTCATTGAGAAGACAAGAAAGAAGGAAAAGGTCAAAATGGATGTCAGAGGAGACACTGAAATTTGCTCTCCAGCATAGAGATGCAAAAGCAAATGGAAGAAATGAGGAGGTACAAGAGCCAAACAGAAAATTCCAAAGGTCAGCTTAAGAAGATAAAGCCAAATATTACAGCAAAATGTGCAAAGATCTGGAATCGAAAACCAAAAAGAAAAACACGCTCAGCATTTCTCAAGCTGTGGGAACTGAAGAAAAAATTAAAGCGTCCATTTTCATTATTGAAAAATTGTCTGGGCTAAGTATGGAACGATGCAGAAACCAGCAAGAGAAGATGGAAGAAATACACAGAGGCACTGTACCAAAAGGAAATAGTTAATGTTCAAACATTTCAAGAGGCAGCGTGTATGATCAAGAGCCAATGATACTGTACGAGGAAATTCAAGGTGCATTGAAGGAATTGGCAAAGAACAAGGTACCAGGAATTGATGGAATACAAATTGAAATATTTCAAGAAAGTCAGATGGCACATGAGGCACTCACTCATCTCTGCCAAGAAATTTGGAAGACAACTATCTGGCTGACTGATTGGAAGAGATCCGTATTTATGCCCATTCCAAAGAGAGGTGACCCAACAGAATGCAAAAATCATTGGACAATGTCTTTGATATCCCATGCGAGTAAAGTTTTGCTAAAGGTAACACAGAAACGACTATAATCATACATTGACAGAGAACTTCCAGAGGTTCAAGCTGGATTCATAAAAAGACGTGAAACAGGGATACCATTGCTGATGTGCGATGGATCTTGGCTGAAAGCAGAGAATATCAGAAGGATGTTTACCTGTGCTTTATTGACTACACAAAGG
>NW_006408619.1:6728353-6771565 GCF_000296735.1 Chrysochloris asiatica
CCAAACTTCATCTCTCATACTTCGGACATATTGTCAAGAGAATATCATGTTTGGTAATGTGGAGGGTCAGAGAAATAGAGGGAGACCCCAATGGGATGGATTTGCTAAGTGGCAGTATTGATGGACTCAAGATTGGCAACAGTAATGACGTTGGCCCAGGATTGAGCAGTGTTTCGTCCTGCTGTGAATAAGGTCGCTATAACAACAACAATATATTCAGTATTCTTAATCAACACTAATTCAAATGCATGAGTTCTTCTTCAGTCTCCTTTTTTATTGTCCTGGTTTTACATGCATATGAGGTCATTAGAAGGATTATGGCTTGGGTCGGGTACACCCTAGTTCTCAAAGTGCCATATTTGGTTTTTAGTACTTTAAAGAGGTTTTTGTTGCAGATTTAGCCAATTCATTATGATGTTTGATTTCTTGGCTGTTGCTTCCATGGGAATAACTTGGGTATCTATGTAAAATAAAATCCTTCACAACTTCAATATTTTCTCCATTTATTTTGATGCTGCCTATTGATTTTGTTTTCATTATGTTATGATATACTTCTTACTGAGGGCTGTCGTCTTTGATGTTCATCAGTAAGCATTTCAAATCCTCTTCACTTTCAGCCCACACAGTTGTGTCATGTGCAAATCACAGGTTGTTAATTAGTGTTCCTCCAATCCCAATGCTATGTTCTTCCTAATATAGTTCAGGTTGGATTATATAGAGATTGAATACATATGCTGAGAGGTTAATATAACCTTAGCATACACCTTCCCTGATTGTAACTCATGTTCAGTTTGAACAATTGTTGGATAATAACAATAATTTCCAAGGTTCTATGGATAACATACATATGCATTTCATTAGAGAGGCAAGATCTGGGCACATGCAGTGTCTACTAAAGAAGCTTAGAGAGCCCAAATATGATTACTAAAAGCTTCTGGTTTTGAGATTATTTTTTCCTTTCTGATATTTCCTCTTCCTTAATTTTTACCCCAAGAACTGAAATCCAAAGAGTAAAGGAAGAAAAAATGTCTCACATGAATACCAATTCAACCTTTTCTTTTGTCTGAAGCCTGCATGATACCAGAGAAAGAGGTAATGATAAACCGTTAATAATGATATGATGCCGAGAGCTTGAAACGTGGAAAGCATTGGGTTACACTGGAGCCTTTAACGATGGTAGGTCACAATACACCTCTGGGATCTGGCATCATTAAGAGATGGGAAGGGATGATACAACACAAAAACAGTGAGGAGAGAAAACAGAACCATCACATGTTTGTATTGGGCAAATTCAGACTTTAATGAATTGATAACCCAAGAAAATATATGACTATTATAATCTATACAACTGGGTTATAGAGCAAGGAATTTCAGTGTCAAAAATTGAATTTAAATCTTGTTTCATTCCATTATCAGATGCATGGTCTTGGATACATTATATTAACTGATTTGTAAATTAACTTCACATCTATAAAATGTTCATCTATGAAATCTGAGCCTCACAAGGTTAAAGTGAAATGATGTAGGTCAAAATAATAGGCAGGGATTCAGGCAAATTCATTAGTGCTATCTCTCCAAATTAAAGTGTTTTGGGTTTGTTTTTTTCCTTTAACAAACATATGCATGCATTTTTTATTAAGTAAAATGTAATCTGTCAACATACAATTTTGTGCTTCATTAATTAACTTTCTGTTTTATAACTTCAAATATTGAAATTGTGGTATTAAAATTGCCACATATTACTATTTTAATACCTTTATAAGAGCCATTATTTATAATATAGGTTGCTTAGCAGATTCCCTTTTGAATGATATTTGTATTGTTTCCAAGTCTTTTTAAAATTTTTTTATCTAATATAAACTGTAATGTTACTAACATGAAATAAAATAAGATCACTTTAACGCTTTTTCCATTCCTAAGTGGAAAAAAAAAAAAAAAGATCTAAGTAGGCATCATTGAATTGGGATAGTATTTCCCAACTATGATTGTTGAGCCTGTCAATTGATATTTTATTAGAATATTTTGAAACTGTTCACAGTCTTAGAATACACGGGTTTATCATTGAGGAAATAAAAACAAGACACTTCTTAACACATGAGTCTTAACTTCTCCTCTGGAACCAACTCACATTTAATTTGGCCAAGAAAAGGGGAAAATTCCCCATCAGTTTTCACTGGGATTTTTTCAACACCCTTCCCAATTTAGAATCAGGACAAAATAGCTTTAAATAATTGCATGCCGGAGTATAAAAGAACCCATTGATTTAGTTCCATTGGCCTCCCTTTACCAATATTTCAGCTCCCTTCTCCCCAGTAGGCAGGAATGCTGCTTCTTAATCTTTCCCTAGGCTATAATACAGAAATCTCTCTCCTATCAACCATCTGTTTTAATACTGTCTTTCGTCTCAAACTCTAGTTGCTTCTGGTTCTAATTACTATCAACTCTGCCCATTCAGGTAGTTGAAAGTCTTTTGAAAAAATTACATACTATCATATTCACAACAAAAGCTGATCAGGAAAACCCACCATCTCCATCATGTAAGAGGAATTTGTGTGATCCATCTGTCTCCATTTCTTTTTCTACTGAAAAAAAAATGCAGATTTGATGTAATAGTTAATTTTATTTATTAAATTTACATATCATAAACTTATACAATTCAGTGTTTCCTGGTATATTCATAAAGTTGTACAATTTTCATTGCCTTGAAAAGAAACTCCACACCCATTTGTAGTCATTCCTTTTTCTCCTATCTACTCATACTCTGACAACCACTATTAATCTATTTTCCATTAAATTATCTATTCTAGACTTTTCAAATAAATGGAATTATAAAACATATGCCATTTTGTATCTAGTTCTTTTACTTTGCATAATGTTTTCAAGTTCCGTCCATGTTGCAGCATGAACCAGTGCTTCATTATTTATGGCTGAATAATATACCATTAAAGAAATATACCACATTTGTTTATTGCTTCAGTTGATAAATATTTTGTATGTTCCTACTTTTATACTTTAATGAATAATGCTGCTATGAGCATTTGTATGCAAGGTTTTGTGGGGTTTCTGGTTTCATTACCCTTTAGAGTTTTTATGTAAATAAATATTTTCAATTTTCATAGTCCTGGTGTGTCACTGTGGGTTAATATGCTGGACTGCAAAGTCAGTTTGAACCACAAGGATAGTGGTTCAAACTCACCAACTCCTCAGAAACCCTACTCAGGCTCACTATGGGTTGGGACCAACTCCACGACACTTAACAACAGACAAAATCATATCTCAACATGGATTTGCTGAATCATACATCAGCTGCTGAGCAGAAGACGAGGCTTTCTGCTCTTATAAAGAAGTCCAGCCTCGAAAACTCTCTACTGGGTCACTGTGAGTCGGAACCGACTCCATAGCACACAGCAGCAGCAGCAGCCTGATAATCCCGCTTAAACTTTGAGGAACTACCAGACTGCTTTCCACAATGTTTACTGCATTTTAAGTTCAGACAGGAATATGTGAAGCTTCTCATTTCTGGGCATACTTGCCAATAGCTGTCTATCATTTTGAATAAAATCATTCTGGTGGATGTGAAATGGTAATTAATTGGATGTTAATTCAGTTTTCCTAAGGAGTCCTGGTGTGGCATTGTAGGATAAGCACTGCATGCTAACTACAAGGTTGGTGCTTCAAATCTACCAGCAGCTCCCCGGAAATCCCATACAGGGTTTCTATGAGTCAGAACTTACTGAAGGGAACAAAACAACCACAAAAACTAATGGATGACACAATAAGTATGAGATTGCTAATCAAAAGGTTGGTGGTTTGATACCCACAAGATGCTCAGCCAGAACAGAGTAAGACAGTTTGCTTCTGTAAGCTTTACGGTCTTGGAAACCTACACTGTCCAAGAGGGTCTCTTATTAAATCTACTTTGTTTGATATGCTTATATCCACTCCAGTTGTTTATTAGTAAATGATTGAATAGCATACTTTCCCATCCTTTTACTCTTAACTTATTTTGGTCTTGCTATCTTAATTGTGAATCGGGCTGCGAACCTTAAGGTCAGCGGTTCGAAACTACCAGCCGCTCCGCGGGAGAAAGATGAGGCTTTCTACTCCTGTAAAGATTTACACCCTCGGAAACCCTGTACAGGGTCGCTATGGGATAGAACCGACTCGACGGCACTTAACAACAACAACATCTTATTTGTGTCTCTTGTATACAGTCTATAGTTAAATATATATATATTTTTTTAAAAATCACTGCCTTTAAGTGGACAAAGTTTAATTTTACTGCTGAAAATGTAGGATTTCTATTTGCCAATTGTCTTTTTATTATCATGCTGTTCTTAAGTACTGTTGAGTAGGCTCCCATTCAAAGTGATGCTGTATATAGGTTTCCAAGACTGTGTATGGTTTCTGAAGCTTTTACATTTTTCCAGGAGCAGAAAGCCTTTGTCCTGCGGAGTGGCTGGTGGCCTCATGTCACCAACCTGCTGGTTAGCAGTCCAGTGCTTACCATATGGAGTGACCACTCTCTTCTATTATTGTTGTTAAGTGTGTCAAGTCAGTTCTGACTCATAGCTACCCTGTGCAAGGTTTCCTAGGCATTGCTGGTGAGCTTGAACCACTGAGTTTGTGGTTCAAACTGACCTTACAGTCCAGCTCATTAACCTACAGAGTCACACCAGGACTCCACACTATATATGTCTTACATCTTACGTATTCCACTATTCTGCTTACTACTTTCTTTTGTGTAGAATAAATGTTTTTAGCACTCCATTTTAGTTTCCTGTCATTTTTTTTACTATGTTCTTTAAAATTATTATTTTCATAGCAGTTTTCCTGGGGGCAAGTCAAAAAGCCATAAAACATGTTCTTCTTAAAGATAGTTGGTAATTTTTCTTAGATAAAACCCTCCCTGAGTTGCTGAAATCCTACAGTTAATTTTCAGAGTTCTAAAAAATGTTGATTCTGACAGTTTTTGACATTGCTTCAAGAAATGAAAGGATTCTCAGAGATAGCATTTTCTCTCTATTACCACCTGTTATTAGTCATTCTTCTCCTTCGCCTCCTCCTCCTCTTCTTCCCCATGTTTCCCCTCACCAACCCCTCCTCCTTCTTCATTTTTATCTTTAGGATGGTTTGTTTCCCAGAATATTTATGTTGTTGTTGTTAAGTGTTATCATATAAATTCTGACTCATAGACACCCTGTAGGGTTTTCTAGAAGCAACTTGTGGGTCTGAAGTTCCAGTCTGTGGTTAGCAGTTCAGTGCTTATCCCACAACACCACACCAGGATGCCAATAAACATATGTTGTCCTTAAGTGCTGTGGAGTCAGTTCTGACACATAGTGACCCTATGTAAGTTTTCTGAAGCTTTAAATCTTCATGGAAGCAAAAGGCCTTTTTCTCCCAAAGAGTGGCTGGCAGACTCAAACTGTGGAACTTGTGGTTCACAGGCTAGTGCTTATTATATGTTTTCCATTTTAGCCACTTTCAAGTGTACAATTCAGGGACATTAATTGAATTCACCATGGGCTTCTTCCTTCAGTACCATTGACTCTTGATCATATGCTACTGTTCTCTTTGGTACAGTGACACTGTATCTCTTCCATCTTCTTTGATGCTTTGTGAAGATATTGGCAAAGAACAAGACTCCAGGAATTGATAGAATACAAACTGAAACCTTTCAACAAACTGATGCAGCCCAGGAGGAATTCACTCATCTATGCCATCTGGTCAACTTATTAGAAGAGATTCTTATTTGTGCTCATCCCAAAGAGAGGTGACTCATCAAACAATAACATTAATATCACATGCAAGAAAAAATTTGCAAAAGGAATTTAAAAAATAGCTACAAAAGTGCATTGAAAGAGAACTGCCAGAGGTTCAAGTCAGATTCAGAGATCTGATAGGGATATCATTATTAGATGGATCCTGACAGAAAGTAGAGAATATCAGAAAGATGTTTACCTGTGCTTTATTAACTACACAAAGGCTTTCGACTGAATGGATCATGACAAGCTATTGATAACTTTGTGGAGGATTCTAAAACACTTAATTGTGCTTATGAGGAACCTATACATAGACCAAGAGACAGTTGTTCGAAAGGCTCAAGGGGAAACTGAATGGTTTAAAATCATGAAAGTTGTGTGCCAGAGTTGTATTCTTTCACCATACTTATTCAATCTGAGCAAATAATATGCGAAGCAAGACTATATGAAGAAGAACGTGGCATCATGATTTAAGGAAGACTCCATCCAATGTGCACTGTCCACCTAGAGCTACAATGCTACCCTTAGCTGACATTGTGAATTACTAATGATGAAGATCAAAGATTACAGTCTTCAGTGTGGATTGCACTTCAAATGAAATGAACACAGAAATCTTCACAACTGGATCAATAAACCACATCATGATAAATGGAGAAAAGATCAACATTGTCAAAGACTTCAGTTTGCTTGTATCTGCAATCACCATTCATAGAAGTACCTACCAGTCAAGAGACACAAACAACATATGTCTTTAGGCCCATCTACTGCACAAGACCTCCTTAAAGTTCTCAAGAATAAAGATACCAGTTGAAAGACTAAAATGCACCTGACCAAGTCATGGTATTTTCTATTGTGAAAAATGCTGTTATAAACATTGGTGTGCATGTATCCATTCACATTCTGGCTCGTGTTTCGTGTAGGTGTATACCAAATAGAGGAATTGCTAGATCATAAGGTATTGGTATTTTCAGCTTTCTGAGGGAGCGCCATATCATTTTCTAGAGTGGTGGAACCAATTTGCAATCCCACCAGCAATGTAGGAGGGTCCCAATCTCTCCAAACCCTCACCAACATTTGTTGTCCTCTGCTTTTGTGAACCTCACTGTCACCTCTGGTGTGAGATGATATATCATTGTTGTTTTGATTTGCATCTCTCTAATGGCTAATGTCCTAGTGTAGTGCTGTGGGTTAATGGCCAGACCAAAAAGCCATTTGAACTGCAAGGTCAGTGGCTCAAGCTCACTAACTGCTCTTCATTATGGGTTGGAACCTACTCAATGACACTTAACAACAACAACAACAATGGCTAATGATCTCGAATGTTTCTTCGTAGGTTTCTTTGCCAGAATGCCTTCCTTGGTAAAGTTTATTCATGTCCTGTGCCCATGTTTTGATTGGGTTGTGTCTCTTTTTCTTGTAGATGTCCTCTAGTTTCCTATGAATTTTAGAGATTAGTCTCTTGTTTGATGTGTCATTGCAATATATTTATTTCCAGGATTCCCTTTTTACTCTTTTGGTGAATTGTTTTGATCCACGTAAATTTCTAATTTTTAGTATGTGCCAGTCATCTAATTTGTTCTTTCTTGTTTGTGTGCTTTTTGTCATGTTTCATACTTTATATATGCCGTATATTGGAGTCCTGGTGTGGCGCTGTGAGTTAATGCACCAGACTGCAAAGCCATTTGAACTGCAAGTACAAGGTCACCAGCTGCTCCTCAGAAACCCTGTACAGGATCGCTGTGGGTCAGAACTGACTTGACGGCACTAACAACATATTAGAGCCCTTAAGTTTGTCCCTATATTTTTTGATGATTTCATAGTTCTGAGATTTACATTTAGATCTTTAATTCATGCAGAACATATATGGTGTGAAGTATATCTCTTGTTTCATTCTTTTGCAAATAGATTTCCAGTTTTGCCAGTACTATTTGTTGAGGAATTTTCCTTCAATTTCTGCTTTGTTTAGTGTTTTTATCAGGAATGGGTGCTGGGTTTTGTCAAATGCCTTTTCTGTGTCAATCGATATAATCATGTGGTTTCTGTCCTTTCTTAATTTATGTGGTGAATTACATTGATTGTTTTTCTAACATTGAATCCTTGTAACCCTGGGATGAATCCTGCTTGGTCATGATGTATTTTTTTGTAAGTTGTTGAATTCTGTTGGCTAGGATTTTGTTGAGAATTTTTATATCTATATTCATGAGGATATTGGACCATGGCATTTTCACATATGCATGTGAAAGTTAAACAATGAATAAGAAAGCCTGTAAAGAACTGATGCATTTGAGTTATGGTGTTGAAGAAGAACAAACAAAGCTTTATTGAAAGAAGTATAACTAGAATGCACCTTAGAAGCCAAGATGACCAGACTTTGTCTCTAATACTTCAGACATATTATCAGGAAGAACCAGTTCCTGGAGAAGGACATCATGCTTGGTAAAGTGGAGGGTCAGTTAACAAGAGGGAGAGTCCCAACAAGATGGGCTGACACAGTGGCAGCAGCAATGGGCTCAAGTGCAGCAAAATTGTGAGGATGTTGCAGAACCAGGCAGTGTTTCATTCTGAACATAGAGTTGCTATGGATCAAAACTGATTTCATGGCATCTAAGACCCCCAATGAGATGGATTGGCCAAGTGGCAGCATCGATGGACTCAAGCATGGCAACAGTAGTGAGGTAGGCCCAGGATCGGGCAGTGTTTCCTTCTACTGTGCATAAGGTCACTATGGGTCGGTACCGACTCGATGGCACCTAACAACAACAACAATAACAACTCCATTCACTCTGTGTGCTACTATTACCACTATCCATCTCCAAACATTTTAAATCAGAGAGCACAGTACACCTTAACCAGTAGTTTACCAACTCCTCCCTCCTCAACCCCAAACCACTACTCAGCTTTAGTCCTTATGCCTTTGCCTAACCTAGAAATTTCACCTAAGTGAATTCATGGACTGTTTGCACTCTATGTATGACTTATTTCACTCAGTGTAGTGGTTTCAAGATTCGTTTATGTCATAGCATGCATCAGAACTTCATTTCTCTTTATGACTGAATAATATGCCATTGTATAAATATATTGCATTGTATTTATACATTCATTTATTGAGGGACACTAGGTTATGTCTACATTTTGACTATTACTAATAATAACACAATGAATATTGGTGTACCTATATCTGATTGAGTTGCTGTTTTTGAGCCTTTAAGTGTACTTTGAAATTCTATGTTTCACTTTTTAAGGTACTGACAAATGTTTGTAACAATGACTGCACCATTTTACCTTCTCACTTGTAATGAGGAAGCTTCCTATTTTCCCACATTTTCACCAACACATGATAGTTTCTGGTTTTCTAATAAAAGTGATCCTACTGGATATGAAGTGGTACCTCACTGCAGTTTTGATTTTCTTATCTGTAATGAAGAATGACATTGAACATCTTTTCACATTCTAAAAGATCATTTGCATATCTTCTTGGGAGAAATGCCTTTCCAAGTCCTTTACACATTTCTTAAATTGGGTTGTTTGTTTTTGTTTCAGAGTCCCTGGGTGGCACAAACAGTTAAGCACGAAACTACAACGGAGAGTTTGGCTGTATGAATCGACCCAGAAATACATCAGAAGAAAAGCTTGGTGATCTATTTTCAAAACACTAGCCACTGGGATCCCTACAGAGTACAATTCTACACTGATTTCGCAATGGCAACTGACTGGGTTGTCATTTGTTTTTCATGCTGTAGAATATCTTTACATATTACGGATGTTTAATCTTGTCAGATATGTGATTCACTGATGTTTTCTCCTAATCTATAGGCTATCTCTTCAAAGTCCTATGAAAATTTTTGTTTTCTTTGTTATTGTGCTTTTAGTATTATTTTTAAGAGCCCGTTGTCAAGAGAAAAAAAAGATCTTGAATATTTACTTCTATGTTTTTTCCAAAAGTTCTGCTGTTGTTGTTTGCTATTTTATTTTTAATATTTAGGTCATTGATGCATTTTGAGTTACTTTTCTTATATAGTGTGAGGTATGAACTGGATTTCATTCTTTTCTATATAAAGGTGTCATTGTCCTAGTCAAAGGAGATTGTTAATTAGACTATTTTCCCACATTGACTAGGCTTGACATTCATCTTAAAAATCAATTGCCCATAGATGAGTCAATTACTGGACTGTCAATTCTATCGCACTGATCTATATGTCTAGCCTTAAAGCAAACTCTTTGATTACTATAATTTTTTAGTGCCCTCTGAAATCAGAAAAATTTTTGCTTTAGAGGACTGACTTGCTATTTGGAGTCTCTTGCTATTCCATATTAATTGGAGAATCCACTTTTTCAGTCATTTTGAGTAATACTAACATCTTAGCAATATTAAGTCCTCCAATCCATAAATATAGGTTGTCCTTCTATTTACTATGTAACAACTTAAAAAACATTTCCTGGGCTACCAGCTTTGTTTGTTTCCAAACAATTCCAGGCAAGAAAGGAAAGACCAAACTCGATGTCAGAAGACACTGTGAAGCTTGTTATCCAGTGTAGAGATGCTAAAGAATATGGAAGACAAAAGGAAGTTAAAAAACTGAACAGAAAATTTCAAAAGGCAACTCAAGAAGACAAATGTAAGTATTGTAATGAAATGTTCAAAGACCCAAAGTTAGAAAACCAAAAGGGCAGAACATGCTGAGCATTATTACTCAAGCTGAAAAAACCTGAAGAAAACGTTCAAACCTTGACTTGCAATATTGAAGGTGTGGCGCTGTGGGATAATGCACTGGATGGTAAAGTCAATTTGAACAGAAAGGTAAGCAGTTGAAATTTGTCATCTGTTCTTTGGAAACCCAATACAGGTTCACTATGAGACAGAACAGACTTGAAGGTACTTAACAACAGAATAACATGGGCAATATATTGAATTGTGCAGAATCTTTTAAAAAAAAAAAAAAGATATAAGGCATACGTAGTGTGGCGGTGGTTATGTGCCGTGGAGTCGGTTCTGACTCATAGCGACCCTGCACAGGGTTTCCGAGGGTGTAAATCTTTACGGGAGCAGAAAGTCTCATCTTTCTCCTGCGGAACAACTAGTAGTTTTGAACTGCTGACCTTGTGGTTCGCAGCCCAATTTGTAACCACTACACTACCAGAACTCCTATTGTACCAAAAATAAATTGTTGATATTCAACTATCTCAAGAGGTAGTGTATGATCAAGAATTGATGGTACTTAAGGAAGGAGTCCAAGGTGCACTGAAGGGCCTGGCAAAGAACAAGGCTTCAAGCATTGACAAAATGAAAATTGAAAATTTTCAACAAACTGATGCAGCACTGCAAAGCTTACTCATCTATACAAAGAAGGTTGGTAGACATCTACAGGAATAACAGATTGGAAGAGATACATATTTTTTTCCCATTTCAAAGACGGGTGATCCAATGGAATATGGATATCATTGAATGATAGCATTAAGACCACATGCAAGTAAAACTTTGCTAAGGATAGTTTAAAAGTGGTTGCAACAGTACATTGACAGAGAACTGCTAAATATTCAAAGTGATTTTAGAAGAGGATGTGGAAATAGGGATATCATTGCTAACGTCAGATGGATCTTGGTTGAAAGCAGAAAATACCAGAAAGATGTTTACTTGTGCTTTATTGACTACATAAAGGCTTTTGACTATATGGATCATGACAAGCTATAGATAAATTTTCAAAGAATGAGAATTCCAGAACACTTGATTTTGCTCATGAGGAACCTTTACATAGACCAACCGGCAATCATTAGAATAGAACAAGGGGATACTGAATGGTTTAAAATCAGGATTACATCCTTTCATAACACTTATTCAATCCGTATACTTCACAAATCATGCAAGAAACCAAATTATATAAAGAAGAAAATGGCATCAGGATTGGAGGAAAATTCATTAACAAAGTATAGATGATACAATCTTGCTTGCTGAAAATGAAAAGCACTTAAAATACTGCTGACTATCAAAACCACAGCCTTCAGTATGGATTGCACCTCAATATAAAAAAAAAACCAAAAAATCTTTAAAACCAACAATAAATAGCATCATGATAAATAGAGGAAAGACTGAAATGACAAAGACTTCATCTTGCTTGAATCCACAGTTAACACTCAGAGAAGCACCAATCAAGAAATCAAACAATGTATTTCATTAGGCAAATCAGCTGTCCAAGACCTCTTTAAAGTATTCAAGAGCACAGGTAAGAGTTTGAGGACTAAGGTGCACCTAATCCACGCTATGGTAATTTCAATAGCCTCGTATGCATGTGAAAGTTGGGCAGACTAAAGGAAGACAGTAGAAGAACTGATGCATTTAAGTTAGGGTATGGAGGAGAATATTGAAAGGTCCATGGACTACCAGAAGAACAGACCAATCTGTGCTGAAGAAGTACAGCCAGAATGCTCTTAAAAGCCAAGATGGGGTTTACACAAGCACCTAGTGTCCTAAATTCTTCATTTCTCTTCTGTAATCTAACTGTATGTTCTTAAAGAATTTGCTAGTGCAATTAGATCCTATCTTCAACAGCATTTTGTTATTGTTGTTAAGTGCCATTGAGTCCGTTCCAACCTATAGTGAGTGACCCTGTATAGGGATCCTGAGGCTGTAAAGCTTAATGAGAGCAGAAAGTGCCGTCTTTATCCTGTAGAACAGTTGGAAGATTCAAACTGTAGCCTTTTAGGTCAGCAGCCCAGCTCATAATCCACTATGGTACCAAGGCTTCTTAAGGTTTATATGCCCCATTGCATGTTGAGTAGGCCCCTCAAGATTAACAGGAACACATCAGAACACCCAAATCTTTCACACAGGAATAGTTTCCTTCAAGTGTTTACAGCCTCAGCAACCCTGTACATGATCTTTGTGAGTTGGATCTGAATCGACAGTACTTAAAAACAACAACATACCTAAACTGACTTTTCTATTTCCAGCCACTCTGTAACACATCTTTCTGCTTTCTTCTTTCATAGTACTTGAAATGAAATGAAATATCTTCTCCGTATGTTTGCCTGTCAGTAACCTTCATTTTAATAAAATAAAAGTACCCCCCCCAAAAAAAATAGGGATCATGTTCGTTCTGTTCCCCAAATTCTCCTTGGCTCATAAATCATACTCTGGAACATGTTGTTGTTGTTGTTGCTAAGTGCCGTCGAATTTGTTCCGACCCATAGCGACCCTGTAGAGGGTTTCCAAGGAGCGACTGGTGAACTTGAGCTACCAACTCTGCAGTTTAAACCAACTTTGCACCCCAGCGCATTAACCCACTGCGCCATACCAGGACTCCAACCTGGAACATGTTGTTGTTAAGTGCCATCGAGTTGGTTCCGACCCATAGCGACCCAGTATAGGGTTCCCGAGGAGCGGCTGGTGAGCTTGAACCACTGATCTTGAAGTTTAAGCAGCTTTGCAGCCTGGTGCATTAACCCACAGCGCCAAGTGAAGGTGCAAAATCAACACTGATTAAGCAATATATATATATATATATGTATATGAGCTCTCATAGTGGTTACGAATCGGGCTGCGAACCGCAAGGTCAGCAGTTTGAAACTACCAGCAACTACATGGGAGAAAGATGAGGCGTTCTGCTCCCGTAAAGATTAACAGCCTCGGAAACCCTGTTCAGGGTCGCTATGAGTCAGAACTGACTCCACGGCACATAACAACAACAACAACAAATATATATATATATATCAATTAACTAATGAAAGAACATTCTCTTTCAATATTTATTACTATTTTTATTTTAAGGTAAACCAAGGAGATGTATATTAATTAAACTTTGAAAATTTCAAAGCTGAATTGAAAGTAGACAAGGAAAACATCCACAGTGGTTCATTACGTTGACACAAGGAAACCTTATGTGAGCGCGAATAATCATTCCAAATTTATTCAGAAAGACAGTGCCTAGAAAAGTCTATTGTGTGTGTTTCTTGGAGTCTGTGCGCCAATGTATTTGGAACAGATACACTTTAACAACAACAAACAACGGTTACTGTTGAGTCTGACTCAGTCAGTCTATCAGACTGATTAGAGTGCCTGGAAGGTTTCTAATGTTACGGATATTTACAGAAGCAGACTAATATAATACATTTTTCTTCTGCTGAGGTAGGTTCAAATAGCTGACTGCACCAGGACACCTTTAAACTGAACCTTCTTGTTGTTGTTAAGTGCCAACTAGTCGATTCCAACTCATAGTGACCCTCCATAGGATTTCCGAGGAGCTAATGATGATTTTGAACTGCTGACCTTGTGGCTCAAACTGACTTTGTTTTCCAGTGCTTATCATCCTACAGCAACCCAACAGGGCTCCAAACTGAACCTTAGCGATTCCAAATGATGAAAGGGCTCTAGTTTACTACTGATAGCCATATTCCCTCACTCCATTATTCCAGCAGTACATAAATAACTAAACCAAAAATAAATGAATAACATCAACATCCAGTTCACATCAAGTCAGTTGTGATCCATGGTGCTCCTATGTGTGTCAGAGTAGAACTGTGCTCCAGAAAGTTACAGTGGCCATTTTTTTTAGAAATAGATCACTAGGTCTTTCTTCCAAGTTGACTGGTTGACTTGAACTTCCAACGTTTCAGTTAGCAGCTGAACATATTAACCATTTACACCACGCACGGACATTTTATAAAGAACATTTCCAATTAGCAGTCGTGGTGGCACGTGGCGGTACTGGTGTGCTATTGATCGAGTCATAGTGTTTCTAAGGCTGTAACTCTTCACTGGAGCAGAAAGTCTCATCTTTCTCCATGGAGCAGATGGTGGATTTGAACTGCTGCACTCGTGGTTAACAGCCCAATGTGTAGCATCAACAAGAACTCCTAATTAATCAGTAGTTTCCAGATAGTTGAGAGTGATCATCATCAAGACCGAAACCACCATTTGTATAGCAAGTTCCTCAAGGGCAGGAGTGATCTCAATCATTTCTGAATTCCTAGGGCTTGCCACAGTGCCTGGCCTCAGCACGATTCAATAACAGTGTGTTATGAAACAGTGTCCCACACTATTAGTCACCTTCAGGTTTAAAATTGCTTCTTCCAATTCTGCAAATATTGACTCCTCTTTCTAATTACATCTAAATCTGAGTGTGGACAACGCTTATTCCTTGCAACTTACTTGAACTTAATTTAACACCTACCGTGGAATATAATTGCACATTAAACACAAGATGACAATAATGACAAGGAAGAAGCAGCTTTGAATGCAATCATAGAGAAAGTCAAAATGTCTTCTTGCCTGTCACAGCTGCCAGATCCTGATGACCCCTTCTTCTGTCACTTGGCCAGGGATTGGTGTTCAATAGATTTTAAGTGGAGGCAGAGTCCAGCCGCCAGTAATTGGATCCCATTGATTTTTAATGAGTATAATGGTCTTGGGGGTCATTCAAATTCCTTTTTTTTTTTTTTTCTTTCTTCAGTATGCAAGTAAGTTTGGTTGCTAACTAGGGGAGCAGCGAAGGGTTAGCCAAAAGCTAAAGCTAGTTAGCAGCAAATTGAAAGGTCACAGAGTTGGGGAGGGGTGGGAAGAGGAAACTAGCAGAAGCAGTGACTAATAATGGCAAACATTTTATTTGCTTCAAAGCTCATTGCAAAGGGCAATAATTGTTTTAAATAGAAAAGCTGTTGAATTATAATTAGGAGTAATTGAAACACACCGAAATATTGAATAAAACATTAGCTATTTTAACCGGTGTTATCTTTATAATTATCTTCAGGAGTAATAGCAATGTAGTCCATAAGCTGCTGCGAATTTCACCCAAATCCTCGTTTGTTTGGCTGTCGCCTTTGTCAAATGATTCATAACTAGAGTCACAGTGAAGTCAAAGCTACATCCACCTGGGCCTCTCTGGCATGCATCTCCAAAGTACACTCTTGATCAAGGACTAGAACTGATTCTGTTTCCAAAACAAAGGGCTTTGTAGAGGAGACAAGGATGTGCACCTGGCTGGGTATCTGTGATAACTGCAGTGGGCTTCAACACAGCATTTCTACAAACCACTGTAATGTCTCTCAGCACGCCATCTCCCAAGAGCACAGCCGGGGCAGTGTCTATTAACTGCTATTTTCCAGCTGTCATCTGCATCGTGTCTCATGTCTCCTTTGTGGCATTTTCTTTCCTTCCTCTCAGCACCCTGCACCCATAGACACAGGTCCTTCATGTCTTCCATCTGTTACGACACTACACTGACAACCAGAGGAGAGGAAGGGCAGGAGGCATAGGTGGTCAGGATTGGGAGGTCCACCCTGAGTCTGGAGGACTGGGAGGACAGTTACAGATGGCACAAGGGGGCAATACCAGAGCACTGAAGGAGAATACTCTCTGTCTCCTTACGACTATAAGAGTTTATGAACCGGGATTACAAACTATGATGCTGTCTCAGTGTCCCTAGGACCTAGCTCCACATCCTCCCATGTCTGACAGATGAATAATGCAAGATGATTGAGTGAATCAAATAAAAGAGCCTGCAGAGCATAGTTCTGTGGTTACAGCTAGGACTCAGGAGTCGGACAGAGCTGGGATCAGGTCCTGTCTCTAGTGATATCCCCAAATTGGTTGGTCAGATGGTCTGTATGAACTTAGATATATATTTAATCGCCTCACATCATATTTTCATCATTTATAAAATAAGACTATTAGAAATTCCCAAGTCTTAGGATTGTTGTGAAGACTGAAATAATGGAAGAAAATGACCATCACAAAGAAAGCTCTGACGGTCGGCTTGTGGAAGCACTCAGTCTTTGAACAACGTATGGAGGGCAGTTCTTCTCTGAAACATCCAGGATCACTACGAGTTAGAATTGACTTCATGGCAACTGTGTTTTTATTGTTGCTGAGACTCTTGTTCTCCAACAAGCACACGTAAAGTTAGTTGCACTGTAGCTTCTGTTGTACATGATGACTGTGGGGAATTTCTAGAGGACCTATGCTGCAATATTACCTTCCATGGTATTGAACACTAAGTTGAAAGCAATCTTTGTCTCTAGCTCAGACTTTTGGATCAACAGTTAATCTGGGACAATCTTCCCTTAGGGGGGCCCTTTACAAATGTAGCTTCAAGCCTACCCCAAGGGAAAGCTGAGGAGCTCTTTCCAGGCCACCTTTCTCTGAAGTCCTCAGATGTGGTCTTTGCCTTTTGAAAATTACCTCTTCAAAGCGAGGAGGGAGTGAGTGAGGATAGTAGGACTCAATACCCACCCACACCGTCCTTTCCACCAGATATTGCCAGCACCCACCAGCTACTTGTAGAGGAGAGATCCACAGAACCAAGAGAGCACTGAGTTCTGCCCACAATCACTTTTTTCCTCAATTATAAGCTTTAGATCCCATGGGCATGACCTCATTGTGTGATCCTGAGGACTTGCTTATGTTTTTTGGTCCATTAAAGTTTTGTTTTGTTTTGTTTTCACCTGGACAAATAGAGGAAGAGAGGTTGCTTTATCTGAGCTCCCCCTGGAAGTTAGTGAGTGCATGGGGTTGGGATAAGGAAGCCCCAAGAGGTTTGGCTAAATTCTGATATTAGAAGAACCTTGGCAGGACATTCAAACTGAGTTGTCTATGAAAACAAATTTAGAGGAGGGCTGGGTCAGATTCCTGGCTGGTCATGAGAGCATGAAACCTGATGGAAAGTAGGGAATATGCACAGCTGTGTGCAACGTCAAGGTCAGACTTAAAGACTTGATTGGAGATACAGCACACGTATGCAGGCTGGCACTAGGTCCATTCAGATGTGGTTCAGATGTGATCAGAAGTCTGCTAGTTTTGTTGAACTGGGACTCGCACGTTTAAGCTGAGTCTGGTAAACTAAGAAATATGATCATAGCGGAAGGATGTTATTAATGTAATCTTCCATGAACATATCCCAAAGAAAGTTCTGGAGACTGCATACCTGGAGAGATCAATCAGTGAAAAGAAGCAATGCTATCTGAAGCAGCATTGAGGAAAACACTGTATACAATCCTAGAAGAACCTGAAACTCTTTATTTTCTTGCTTTTCAATGTTTTAACATTTAAGATTAAAAACCCCCAACCAGTTACTGTTGCATCAGTTCCTACTGAGGTAACTCCCTGTAGGTCAGAGTAGACCTGTGTCCCATAGGACTTTAAATGGCTGCAATCACTTAACAACAAAGGTCTTTCCAAGTACACAATCAGGGCATTCTTTCAATGCACCTCTGGGTGGATCCGAACCTCCAAGTTTAAATAAAGTTAGTAGCTGAGTGCTTAACCTTTTTTGCTACCCATTGGACTCCTACAATATAGGATGTTGTTTGTTGTTGTTAAGTGCCAACAGGTCAGTTCTGACTCAGAGCAATCCTGTATAAGGTTTCCTAAGAGTGATCTGTGGGTTTGAACAATTTGTCTGTTGTTGGCAGTTCAGTGATTATCTGACAATATAACATGCTCTTGTTTAGGGTCGTTGAGTTGGTTCTGACTCATTGTGACCCTGTATGGGATTTGAATCGCCGACCTTGCAGTTCAGTACTTACCTTTCAGCACCACACCAGAACTCCAAAAATGTAAGAAAGAAAGTGAGAAATCCAGTCTCTATCTTTACTGTACTTAATCTTGCTCTTTCCCAGTAAAATAAATAAATAAAAAGGAGTTACTCTGACTCTCAGGGTCCTCTATGCCAGCAAACAAAGACCTTGTGGTAAAGGGGCACTAAAGAGCCTCCCTTCTTCTCACCTTCCTCCTCATTCATCTCCACTTGTGGCACCTCCTGAATAGAAATGAGAGATGCTGTCTGTGATCCAGCAGTAACACTGAGCATGAGCAGGAGGTGAGACCCTGGGGTCATTTCCCTGCTATGGACAAGCTGAGGAAACCTGCATCTCCGGAGACAGAAGGCTAAGAGGAATCAGAAGATCCCGTGTCTCAGCTTCCCTACCTTACAGGTTCAAATTCCTCTATAGAACATTCCTTTATCTAGGGTGGCTGACCCCTAGTCAGTGGAACCCTACCAGGTAGGTCAAGCTTGGGGAACATAATTTTATCTTATTTACAGAAAACAAAGTGTATAGCTTTTCATTTCTCATTAAGTAATTTTGTGATACTAGGTGAGCCCTGAGAAGAAAGAGCTATTGGAATCAGCATTCCTCCATGGACTCGGTTGCTTTCTCCAGATATTAAACATAAGCTAGAATTTCAAGCAAACAACCGAAGGACCTGGAAGGGCCTGGTTCATCTAAGGGGGTTGAAATCAGGTTCCATGGCCTGTTTGTTTCAAGCTGTTACCAATTAAAAATGAATGAAAATAAAGCATACTTTTCTCCTTGAGCCTCTTCTCCAGCTACAAGACAACTAACACTTTCACAAACACACGTCATCCAGATGTGGGATTTCTTTGTACGATTCAAGGCCAGGTCAGTGAATGGCAGAGCACCAGGAGGAACTGAAAGAAGTCACCCAGAGAGAAGAAAGAATGACCCTAGAGAGGGGTGGTATGTTCAGGGCTGAGTGCAAGGTGAGGACTCAGGATCAGGAAAGATTGCTGAGTAATTTGGCATTGCTTCTGTGAAAACTGTTCCCACAACCACAGCTATGAGACTCTCTGGGCATTGGCTCGGTCTGTCATCTATCACTCGACAACCTCGGTTGACTTGAAGCCCTTGCACACATGCTGCCTTCGAGCACTTGAAGGAGATTCAAGTTGAATTCAGCCAAAGGTCAGGACCAACACCACTGGGTGAAGTTATTGGGATGTAGAATTGGGCTCAATTGAAGTGATGTTTTTTGCTCCACAAAAGTTTCAGTCAGGGGCCATCCTGTTTAATGAAATATAATCAACCAGCATTTTCCTGGGGTTGGGGTATAATAAAAAATTTCATTTTTCTATCAAGTCTACCTCTGATTCAAAACACTGGTGTGCAAAATGCATCACTAGGATAAAGGTGAATTCCTCTTCACAGAGAACTCAGCATCGTTTAGGAGGGAAGGGCCCTTATCCCACACCCGACTCCCAGAGATGTGAAAGAAGGATACATGTTGGGGTGGAAGATGCAGACAGTGGAAACATGACTCCAGGGGTGGGGAAATAAAAAGTTAGCATGTAGAGAAAAAAAGCCTAGCCGGGTGACTATAATTCAGACAAAGTACTCAAACCATGCAAGGAGGGATAGTTCTGGACCCTGATGATTATTGTTAGAGGACTCCTGGTGGTGCCGTGGCTATTCATTTAAATAGTAACCAAAACGTTTGTGGTTCAAACCAACCAGCTCTTCTGTGGGAGAAATATAAGACAATTTGTTTCTATGAGGATGACAGCCTTGGAAACCCTATGGGGGTAGTTCTGCTGTGGCCTCTATGGTCACTATGAGTTGGAATCGACTCAATGGAAACAGATTTTTGTTTCATTTTGTTTTGGCGACTACTGTTATTTCACACACAGACTTAGGAGTACATCCATGGGTTATGGCTTCAATGTCTTTAAATGTGATTAAATCAGAAAAGAAAATTAAATGGGGTCAGCCACCCTAGATAAAGGAATGTTCTATAGAGGAATTTGAACCTGTAAGGTAGGGAAGCAAAAGAGAGTCGGGTTCACCAAGAACACAACAGCTGCGCCAGAATGTGTCAAGGCCAAGGATGCATCAGTGTGTGTGCTGAACTTAAAGAGATCCTCATCCCATGGGAAGTATAAGCCTGAATTTGGGGGAAGGAGAGACTCCCAAGACTTCCTATGAATGCAAGACATAGTTCTGGAACCAAGATTTTCTTTTAGTGATTTAAACTTTTCCAAAATATTAGGATAGCTCTGCCAATTTTTAAGTGCTAGCATGTATTGGATTCTTTCTTGGCTATATAATTTGCAAGACCTGGTACAAAAGGAAAAGACTGAGCCCTTGTTTAAAAAAAATCTTTAAGAATTTTTAAGTTGTGGGAAACCAGGTATGGGGATCTTCTGAGAAAAATTAGACCGTGTTCTTCCTACGGGCCAGCAAAAGTTCTAAGTGGTTTACATATATTAACTAATGAAAATCCCAGCCCTATGAAGTGGGAAATGTTATTATCTCCAATTTACAGATGAAGAAACCCTATGACAGAGAGGTTAAACATATGTCCAAAAGATTCCAGCTTACAGGTAGTGGAGCCCCCACAGACATCCACACAGCTTGTATCCAAAATGGTATTCCCACGCATAACCTGGTACCACCGTGCCTTGGAAGAAAGATAAACCACTTATTAAGAGACAGCCTGTGTAAGAACAGAATGAGCCCCACTCCCCTGGAGATAATGAGCTTCCTGTCTCTGCAGGTATTTAAAGTGGAGCTGAGAGACTTGTCTCAGAAATTTAAAGACGATCACACAGTTTCTTTGAGGGGAAATAAGGATATTTCTTGGCTGAATCACAATAGTAGTCTGAACTTTACTTTGAATAAGAATTATATAGTGAGTGTGTGAAAATGAGGATTCCAGTACATGGAAGCCATGCCAATTGCTGGCCAATTGACTTCAACACATTGGTGACTCCATGTGTGTCATAGTAGAACTGTACTCCATAGGGTTTTTGCTGTGGACTAAATTTTCTTGCTGTTAAGCGCCACCAACTCATATGATTTCTGAAGAGTGATTTGTGAGTATGAACTGCCAACCTTGTAGTTCAAACTGGTCTTTGGGGTCAGTGCTTATCCTACAGGGCCACAGAAAGACTCCTATGGATTAAATGAAGTCACCCCTAAGTAAGTATTTTAAATCTTAACCTCTATACCTGTGGGTTAAGAGGCTCTGGTAGTATAGTGGTTACGAGTCAGGCTGTTAATCTCAAGGTCATCAGTTCAAAACTACCAGGTGTTCCATGGGAGAAAGATTAGGTTTCCTTAAAGATTTACAGCCTCGGAAACCCTATATAGGGTTGCTATGAGTTGGAGCCAAGTCAGTTGGAGCCAAGTCCATGGCACATAACCACCACCACCACCAAACCTGTGGGTTATAATCCCATCTGGGAATGGGTTGTCTTTGTTAGGTTAATAAAACAAGGTTTATGTAGGGTACATTTTGAGTCCATTTCTTTGGAGATACAAAATAAATTAAACAAGCAATTGAAGAAGTAGGACTTAGGGAAGAGAGGTACTAAGCTATATGAAGATTACCCAGGTGAAGAAGCTAACGAAGGTAAGGGTCTTAATCCTGAGCTGACAAAGAAAGAAAGCCTTCTCTTACAGCCAGCACCCAGAATCTGGACTTTGAGCCTCCAAAATGTGAAATAATAAATGTCAGATTGTTCAATGCCATCCACTGTTACGGGAGCCCTAGAGAAGTAAGGCGGTGTTTAGTGGGTGATTTTTGGAAGTGGATTACTAGATCTTTCTTCTGAATCTAGCAGTCAGGGAGTCCAAACTTAACTGTAAATGTTACCTGTAGCTCAATCTCAGAGCAATAATCTTCTCTATAGGAGACTCTGGTAGCGTAGTGGTTACGAATCGGGCTGTGAACCATAAGGTCAGCGGTTCGAAACTACCAGCCGCTCCGCGGGAGAAAGATAAGGCTTTCTACTCCCGTAAAGATTTACACCCTCGGAAACCCTGTTACAGGGTCGCTATGGGTCGGAACCGACTCGACGGCACTTAACAACAACAACATAGGAGACCATTTGTAATTTCCCTCCCCAGTCTTAGTTCTCTGCTTTGCTTTAATTCTGGGCCATGACTGGGTTTTGCAAACACCACTGATTTCTCTCTCTCTCCTGCATTTCTACTTCTCTGGTCCTCCCTGGATGTTCATCCAGAACATCCAGCCCATTACCACCATTAAGCAGGTGGTCTGTCTCCTCTATACAGTTCAGCATCTTTCACAACCATACACCTTTCCTGGACTCATTTAATTCCTTTGTCAAATCTTGTGCATTTTCTTCAATATTTCACTCAAGTGTTTACTCCTTTAAAAGTTCTTTTTTTTTTTTTTTTTGAACTTGAATAATTTACTCTCCTTGTCAATCCATAAAATAATGAACCGGATAACCTGTGAGGTCCTTTCTAGTCCTGGCATAATACACTTTAAAAACTAATGCCTGTGAGTAATGTTATTCCAGTGATCCCCATTGAATCCCTCATTCTATCACACACACTCTGAAAGTCAGCTGGGAATCTCGTTGGAGTACAGAATTCCATGTACAAGAACCCCGTGTCCAAGAAACCATGAACACAGGTCTGTTTGCTTGCTTCTAATGGAATTGCTCCTCTATATAAGGCTTATGTGGAAAAATTCTTATATTATGTCTCTGTTTCTGTTGCTCACAAATGTTTGGAGTTTGCCATTAAATTGTAACTGTGCTGAATCAAAATTACCAATTCTCACTGAGTTATTTCTGACTCATGGCAACCTCATGTGTGTGAGAGGAGGGTTTTCATAGGGTTTTTAGTGGCTGATTTTTTCAGAACTACATTGCTAGGTCTTTCTTATGAAACACTTCTGGGTGAACAGGAATCTCTAACCCTTTGTTCATCAGCCAAGTATGCTTACAAAGAAAATATGTCTTCTTTCTTTGGTAAAATAGAAGGATCATTAGAATCCTGTATCATTTGCAGACTGGTTATGGTACATAGTTTTTCTTTTACCAAGTAAGGGTTTCTTTTCCCCCTCTTTGTCAGTTTCTTTCTTTCTTTTTTCAGTTTATATTTTCATCTTTGGGCAACAAACTTTAATGTAAGAAATCCCTTGGATACATAGTTTCAAATAGTACTGGGCATAGAATCATTCAAGGTCAACTCTACTTTGAGGAGGCAGCTCTTCCTCAGTCCCATTTTGAGTGACTTCCAACCTGAGGGGCTCATTTTCTGGCACTATATCTGATAGTATTTTTCTGCTATTCATAAGGTTTTCAGTGACTAAACTTCAGAAGTAGTTCGTCACTCCTTCTTCCTAGTCTGTCTTCATCTGGAAGCTCATCTGAAACCTGCCCACTGTGGGTGACCCTGCTGGTATTTACAATACTGGCGGCATAGCTTCCAGAATCACAGCAACTCACAAGCCACCGCAGTATGACAAACTGACAGACGAGTGGTTTACAGCCTCAAAGACCCTATAGAGAGTCACTATGCATTGGAACCAACTCCACAACACACCACCACCAGTCAACATCTTTGTTTCCATTCATATAGAGTGCTACAGATTTTAGCTTGTTTTCACATGCCTCAAGATTAAAATTTCCTCTTTAGAGAATTGAGGACAGAGCTTTGGGCAGCTAAGCTGTTACTGTCTCCTTGTTGTCTTTACATTCATACTGTTAATGAGGTATTTGTGCACTCTGACACAATTACTAACTTGTGAATGGGTAGAGGAGAGAGACCTCATTTCCCTAGCCTTTGATAGGTCTAATTGTAGCTTGTAAGTCCTGGTGTGGTGCTGTATGATAAGCACTGGACTGGCAATCACAAAGCCAGCAGTTCAAACCCACCAGCCACTCTCAGAAGCCCTGTACATGGTTGCTATGAGTCAAAACCAACTTAGCAGCACACAACAACACAATAGTAACCTAGTGCTTTGCTCATAGAAGACGATCAATTGCTGGTTGAATCTTACTTACCCAGACACAGATCTGAACATTGCAAGGTGTTTTGGGAAGATCAGATGACCAGGTGACACCTCACTCAGAGTTTTCCCTGAGTAATCTGATTGTGTGAATTTTCAGATAGTTACTCAGGTAGTGAAAAGAGAGATAATAGAATTCGTTTAGTTGATAACTAAGCTTTGAAATACACATGCATCAATTATTCCATTTCCACAAGTCCTCATTAATATAGGCTGCATGACAATTGAAGTGAGGACTGGCCTTGAGTTTATCTTTCATGCTCTGGGAAAGAAAATGTAAATGTGAGGGGTCTGGACTGAGAGTGAGTGGCAGGGCAGGTAAGTAACCTAAAACTGAAAGCTAGTAGCTAAGTTGCATGTTCTAGTATTTACAATTTTAGCAGGACCTGCTGTGGCACTGTGAGTTAATGTGCTGGACTGCAAAATCTGTTTGAACCGCAAGGTCGGTGGTTCAAGCTCACCAGCTGCTCCTCAGAAACCCTACACAGGGTCACTATGGGTCAGAATTGACTCAACAACAATTAAAAACCACAACAACATAAAAATAAAGGATGAGTCCTGGTGTGGCACTGTGGGTTAATGTGCCAGACTGCAAAGTTGGTTTGAACCACAAGGTCAGCGGTTCGAGTTCACCAGATGTTTCTTGGAAAGCCTATATAAGTTCACTATGGGTTGGAGCTGACTTGATGGCACTTACCAGTAACAACAAGATAAAAATAAAGGAGATTGTTAGATTAGCTTCTAACTAGAAGTCAGTGATTTGAACCTACCAGCTGCCCAATGGAAGATGTGACAATCTGCTTCTAGAAAGATCCCTGACTCAGGAACCCTCTGGAGCTGCTTAGTCTTGTACATTTACTTTGAGTTAGGATCAACTGAAAGGCAATGAGTCTTTGTTGTTTGGTATAAAAGCTAGGGGTCAATTACACATGGGCTTATTTATATTCGTGCGTCACACATTACCAAACACAGAGCAACTTGAAATAGCTGAGATCCACCAACCTAAAATGTATATGTGTTTGCCAATGGTTTCAAAGTGCAACACTTAAAAATAGACTCAAAACATGATTTCAAAGGATTTGTACACTTGTTAAAAAGAGCGCTACATTAACAGAGAATTCTCTGTATTTTTAGAACATAACCTTAAGGTATTGAATTACCTAAATTTAAATTATTTTTACTCATTTCATTTTGTGGTCTGTCCGTTTAAGACTAGGTCCATCTATGAAAAAAATTCAGAAAGGAATTGTCTATGATTTTCTTCCCACTCTGTTTTGCTGGTGTTCATGCTGTTGTTAGGTGTTGTCACGTCAGTCCCAACTCATAGTGACCCTACACACAAAAGAACAAAGGACAAATCAGTCCCGGGCCATCCTCACAATCCTAATGATGTTTGAGCCCATTGTTGCTGTATGATGTCAGTCCATCTCATGGAGGGCCTTCCCCTTTTCATTGACTCTCCACTTTTAATAAAAATGATGTTCTTCTCCAGGGACTTTGCAACAATAAGTCCAAAGTGCAAGAGATGCAGTCTTGCCATCCTTCTTAGGTTGTTGTTAGGTGTAAATAGTCTGACATTACAACGTTTTGGTGGGAACATATAAACAAGGAATTACATCCTTAAACGATGGGGCTTCAGAAAGTTCATGGAAAACTTACATGATCTTTTCCATAAATATTTTGAAGTACCCTCATATAATGTTAAAAACTCAAAGTAGAAAATATTGGCACTATCAGCTTCAATATAATCCAAAATGTGTGTAGTCTAAAAATCATCCCTTCCTCTTTATACACTTACTTTTGCACCTACTGTATGGAGGAAACATGAACTGGGTATTCACTAAAACATTGCAACAGGGAAACAGTGGTCACAGCATTGAAGGTCTGGACAGAGAAATGTCAAGTTCAGGCAAAGAGACATGCTAAATGCCAAGTTCAGGCAAAGAGACAGTGGCTAAAAAGAATGGACTTGGTTTGGTTTTGTAAGTTGCTATCAAGTTATTTCTGACTCTTGGCAACCTTATGCATAACAAAACAAGCAATTACCCAGTCCTATGATGGCACCTAACAACAGCAATAATGCCATCTTCATGATGGATGGAATGTTTGGCTTCATTGTAGAAGAACATTCTGTCAATCCGTCTCATTGGGGATTCACAAGGCCAAACAGTTCTTGAGGACAGAATGTTTGAAAGAAAAAACCAGTTGAAGAATTCTAGTTAACATTGCAGGTTGTTAGGTAAAGAATTTTTGTTTGTTTGTTAAATGCTGATTCAGTTTCAATTCATAGTGACTCTGTATAGGGTTTTCAAAGAGCGGCTGGTGACTTTGAACCACCGACCTGGGTTCAAACTGCAAACTGTTTATCCAATGGGGCCACACCAGGACTCCTAGTTTAAGAATACTAATGTAATCTTTTAAAATTAGAAAACAATACAATCCTTTGCTTTTGTATAGTATCACAAATGAGGTAGAAGTGTAAAAACATGGCCGAGGCAGATGTAGAGCACATGCCTTCAGGATCATGGATGCTACAAGGGAAAAGGTGAGGAGAATGTGGGTGAGGAGGGGAAGAGGGTTTCAGCAATATCTGTAAAATTTTGTTAAAAACAAATAAACCAAAAATTCTGAAGGAAATAAACAAGTTGAAGTTCATCTTGTTCCCTGATATAGAAAGCAATATTTTTCAAACTAGAAATGATTCAAGCTTCTTAGTAGGAACTAAACTATAGGCAAGGAACATTCACTCAGTGAAGCCACCTTTTCTAAACTTATTATGAAAGCTTGAGGCCTTAGTGGATGATGGCTTATAGGGCTGCAGAGAGCTCATAACAAGGACACATTTGATTTTTTAAGGATATCTAATAATAAAAGCTAGAAATCGATGCTAGGAGAGGTGAGAATGAGGACAAAGTGGAGTCAAAGAGCATTCATTGAATATCTTGTTGGAAATACAATAATTGATGAAATTAGGGAAATAATGAATAATGCCAAAATATCTGAGGACTTCAAAGCTCTATGAAAATATTTTATTATCTTTTAATATTATTTTCCACAGACTTCTTGAAGCCCACTCATATATGTCTGATACATGAGTGGCACTCATCTACAAACTCACTACACACAACAGTGCCAACATCCCTACAATTACCACTATCACTAATCTGTCCACAATGCAGGAAAGAAATCCAAAAGGGAAGAAGAAACATATGTTCCTTTGTTTGAGCAGGGATTGCTGAAAGTGAAGAGGACTTAAACTGCTTACTGATGAAGATCAAAGAGCACAGCCTTTAGTATGGGTTGTACCTCAATGTAAAGGAAGCAAAAATCCACACCACTAGACCAATAAATAACATGATAAATGAAGAAAAGATCGAAGCTCTCAAGACTTCATTTTGCTAGGATCCACCATCAACACTCAGGGAAGCAGCAGTAAAGAAATCAAATGACCTATTGTGCCAGGCAAATCTGCTACACAGCACACTTTTAAGTATTCAAGAGCAAAGATGTGTGTTTAAGGAATAAAATTCACCTGCCTCATTCTATGGTGTTTTCAATAATCTCATATGCATGTGAAAGTTGGATAGCAAATAAGGAAGACTGTAGAAGAATTGATGCATTTAGATTATGGTGCTGGAGAAGAATATTAAAGTTACCACACACTGCCAGAAGAACAAACACATCTATATTGGAAGAAGTACAACCAGAATGCTCCTTAAAAGCCAAGATGGCCAGACTTTGTCTTTCATACTTTGGATATATTACCAGGCCCAGTCCCTGGAGGACATCATATATGGTAAAATGGAAGGTCATTGAAAAAGAGGGAGACTCCCAACGAGATGGATTGGCACAGTGGTAAGAGCGATGTGCTCAAGCGCAGCAGCAATTGTGAGGATGGTGAGGGACGGGGGTGTGTTTCATCCTGTTGTACATAAGGTCGCTAAGGGTTGAAACCAACTTGACAGCACTTAACAACAACAACAACTGAAACATCCCTAAAAGTATAACTTCAAACCACATTTACGATCCCTAGTCTGGTATCCAATGTGGTATATAGCCAGAGAACAAAAAAATATATGTTGCAGGACACCTAAGGAACAATGCTCCAAACCACTTCAATATCTTGGGGATCTAACCTTGTCTGCAGGTAGTCCAATGATTTAGATGTAAAGACTAAATCTTTGGACTACCTGCAAAAGAACTGTGTGGCAAGTGTATCCTACAGGCAGATTACAAAGTCCAAATCAGACTGTGAACTACAACTTGTTAGAATAGGCAAATCAGGAATGAAACTAAAATACATACATGTAAGAATTCCCATGATCACACTAACTCAAGGTATGTGTTGAAGTCATGACCTCTGTACTTGTAAATATCACTGTGTTTGAAATTAGGTTTTTGCCATGTTAATGAGCCCATGCTATAGTTCAGTGGGTCCTAAATCTAATGACTTCTGAACAGTATCTTTTAAAATCAGATGAATAAATATAGACACACAAACACAGAGGACACCAATGACCTGCGGCAGACGCTAGAAACTAGGAGTGGTTCATAGGAGGAATCAGTATGACTGAGACTTCGAAAGAGGTGACGAAATCCTTTTCTGTTCTTCAAAGTCACCTGTTTGTATTTTGTTTTCTTTTGTGTTTTAAGCATGTGTGATATATTTTAATTTTCATTTATGATAAGGAAATAAAGCGTTTCTTTCCAATTACATGCATGTCTTGATTTAAAGAAAGTTAACAAAAATTAGAAAAAAAAAAAAAATGGGAAGAAAGTGAAATAGCAGGTGGCCTACAGAATGAGGAAAAGTTGTAAATGGCTTTGAAGATGGCTGAGACTGGGAGACCCTAGCCCCCAGCAGAAAACCCATCTCTGTTTCTGGTGGTTTTGTTACTGTAGCAATAGCCACCTAAGACGGACTTTGGTCATGGATCTGGGGTCTCTGCTTGTTTGGCTAGCTCGCCAATGAAGCTCCTATCACCTAAAACTCCACAATCACCAGCACTCTGCTAAACACCACAGTGATAAAGCAATATTAGCAGGAGGCTCAGCATGCCAGAAAGAACTCTTGATGTCTCATTAAACACACAGTGAAGGCAGGCTGCAGTCACATTCTCAGTATGAATTAATAATGCGTGACATTTCTTTAGACACTTTCTTAGCAGAGCAGTGTGGCTCCGGAACTATGGATGCTCCCCATGGGCATTCATTGGAGTGTTTGTTTCACCAAACAATACAGAACTAGGCAAGCCTTTGAGGACATAAAAGGAACTATCTGGCCAATGCTTCTGGAAAGTAGAAAATGAACTTCTTACTGTGTCCAAGGGCTGCTCAGACACTAAGCTAGACTGAATGATGTGCAGAGGACCAGAAGAGGTTCACCTCCTACCTTGCCCACAGCCTCCTGACATTCTCTGAAAGGTTTATCCTGCACAGGGGTCCCTCCACTCTGAGCCCTGGGACTCAAGAAGCTACAAAGTGATAAATCAATTATGAAATGGAAACCTCGATTACAGCCTGTCTGCTTAATTGTTTGACAAGTTAATTAATCTCCCAAGCAACTGGGCTCCGTTCTCCCTGCAAATAGTGGGGAAATAGCTATCGCAGGTCCCTGAGGTCTTGGCAGTACAGTATCAATGAGGCGCTCGGAAAACTATGAATAATAAGCATTTAGTGGGGTCAGTGCCTCACCATAGGAATGAGTAGGTTTGCTCCAGCTCCTGCCTAGAGGCGGTTTTCTCACTAATTATTTTGCTACTAACTAATTACAATCTGTACTTGTCTATTTGTTTGTTTGTTTTTATTTGCCTTTCAAGAGTCACATTTCTTTCCTTTTAAGTGAATTTCTGTGATTTAAACAGCTGGTGCTTCCAGACTGTTTATAAAAAAAAAAATGGTGGTTAGTCTCCACTCTTCCAGAACAAGGTGCTTGCTATTAGAGCAGGCAGAGTGAATGAGGCTGAAGTATCCAAGGGAAGAAGCTAGACAGGTGTTGTGCACCTATCGCTCTGACTACCTGAATTGGCTGAGATCAATTCCCCTGCTGTCTCAGCCTGGCAGTGATGTCATCCTATCCTGGTAACTGTGGCCTGTAGAGATTCCAAATGGCAGAGTGAAATATCTAGGAGAGTTGTGTGGAGTTGATTCTGACTTAGGGTGGCCCCATGTATATCTGAGTAGAACTGTGCCCCATAGAGTTTTCAATGGCTGAGTTTTTCGGAAATCATTTTGTCCCCAAGGTGACTCCCTGTAGACTAAACTCTTAACCTCTTGGGTTAAAAATGAACTGTTTAGCCATTTAAACCACCCAGGGATTCCATCAAGAGTGTAGAGTCTTCAATATTAAGAAATTGGGATATTCCCAGTGTGCTCCAAGGACCCACTTCATCAGTCTCACCTAGAATGTGTGTTTAAAGTTTAAACAATGGAATCCCAAACTAGACCTACCTGAATCAAATGACAGAGAAAGGAATTCAGTAACTTTTAATAGGAACTCAACTTCCTGGGTAGACAGAGAAGCAATTGATTTAGCGTATGTGGGTAACTAGCAGCTGGTGGATGGCCCAAACAACTCAAAAATATATTCCCTAACTGGCAACTCTTCTTCCATCCTTTTAATCTTCACTATTATTTTACTTCTTATACCTTGTCTTTGGGCCTTTGCACCAGCTCTTTCCTGAGTCTTGAAGGCTTTTCCTCAGATGATCAAGGGCGACCCCTTTCTTCATCTAGATGTCTCTTCAAATGATGCCTTCTCAGTAAGTCTTCCCTGATCACTCTATCTAAAATAGCATTCCTACTTAATGTTTCTTCATAGAAATGATCGCTACTTGAAGTAATAATATGTCTTTCTGTGCTTATCCTCTATCTTCCCACTAGGATGAAAAGGATATTTATAATTCTGTATTGCTTAGGACAGTGGCTGAATTATAGTAAACATTCTATAAACATTTGTTGTATAAATTAATAACTAGGCATAAATTTACTAGTATATATAACTTCCCATATCATGTATATAGGCAATGTCCAAGTTGCAGATTCCATTATGGCTCTTGATGTGGTGAATCTGAAGAAAACATGACATGAATATCTGTCTAGAAGAACAAAAATGAAAATAGCATATATCAAAATTGGTGGAAAATTCATAGCACTAAATACTTATATTAGAAAAGAAGAATCATCTCCAATTAATGATCTAAGCAGCTATGTTAAGACATGAGAAAGAGAATTTTATGTAAACTTCCTATCTTAAACGAGTCATCGATCTAATTGTAAAACAGAAAAATTGTGAAACTTTTAGAACAACACATATAAGAAAAAGTTCATAAAGTGAAACTAAGTAAATAGTTTTTAAATAGTCCATATCATCCAAAATTGAAAAATAAGTCTCCAATTAAAATTTTTTTATAAAAATCTTGCTCTGTGAAAAACAGTGCTAAAAGAATGAAACGACAAATTACAAATAAGGAGAAAATATTTCAAATCATATATCTGACAAAGGTTTACTATCTAGAATAAAGAACCCTCAAAACTCATTAGTAAGAAAACCTTTTTTTTTTCTTTTTAACAATCAAAAGACAGGAACAGGGACTTTGCCAAAGGTTATGTAAGGATGTCATAAGCACATGAAAAGAGTATCCTTAGCTATTAGGAAAAATAAATGGCAATTAACACCATGATGAGACAGTTTATTAGAATCCCTAATACAAAAACATAATGTCAATTGTTAGTAAGCACATGGAGCAACTGGAACCTTCCTGTCTTCCTGGTGTGAATGCAAAATGGATCAGCCATTGCAGAAAACTTCTTGGCAATTTCTTATAAAGTTAGCCATATAGTTACCACACGAACCTAGAGAAATTATATATCTCATTCACAAAAAAACTTGTACTCAAAAGATTATAGCAGTTCTACTCACACTTGCCCAAAATTATAAACAACCCAAATATCTTTCAATGTATTACTGGGTAAAGAAAATGCAGCATATCTATGGGGTACTACTTTTAGCAATAAAAGGAACAAGTCTTTGGTACCAAACAAACCAATAAAACTTGCATGATTTTGTTCTGATTAGACACTGCTCTGATGAAGAGATGCCAATATCAGAATGTTACACAAGTGATGATTCCATTTACAAGACACCCTCAGGAAAGTGTAACAATGGAGAATAGATCCGTGATTAATAGGGCTTGGGGATTGGGAGGATGTGACTATAAATGGAGAGCAGAGCAGGTTTGGGTGTGAGTGGGTTGATCTGTAATCCAGTTGTGGGCGTGTATTCAGGATAATGAGATAGTACATACCAAAGGGTCCATTTTACTATATTAAAAATTAAAATTATTTGTATTTTTTAAAATTAATTATTATTATAAAATCATTTTTTTAAAGTCCCCATAACAAATAGGAGAAAAAAACAAGTAAAATGTAGGTCAAAATGTAGAAAGAAACTTTCAGGTGTGATGTCTTATGGCTGTCCTTTAAAACACTGGACAATTAATGATGCTTCTCTAGCTCTCAGCACCTGACCTGGCTGGCACCTGCACATAGCAACCAAGCTTTCAAGCTTCATCTTCAATAGGAAGCACCTGAGCTGGAGACTCAGGCCCAACTGGGTAAGGGTTGGGCTTGGGCTAGAGCTTCTAACCAGTTCAAACCAAAGAAGCACAAATGGAACAAACCCCATTTTTTAAAATTTTGAGTGACTTGGAATAATAACTGGAAGAGGGGGGGACTGCAAATCGAGCCCCTAGAATGATATACTGCTGCAGGAGATTGGATTTTTACCACAACCATGGAGAGAGAATACTGGTGTGGCACTGTTGGATAAGCATTGGACCTGGATCCCAAGGTTGATTTGAATCACAAGGTCAGTGGTTCAAACTCACCAGCTGCTCCTCAGAACCCTACGCAGGGTCATTATGAGTTAGAACCAACTCAACAGCACTTAACAAAATGGAGATTGATGCACATTTAAAGTGGCACCATTTGCTGATATCTCTGAGCAGGGCACTGTTGTTTCTTACTCTGATGGGCAAGAAATTTGGTTGTTATACAATGTACACTGCCCTTTTTTCAAAGAGGCAAATTGACTTTCTAGCAGGGCATTGATCTGTAATTTTCCTATTCCAGTTACCATTCAGGTTCATCCACATTTGACAAATCTGGCTTGTTCTGGCTTCACTTCATTGGTCGTGACTGAATTGGGAAGAACCAGTTCAAAGCCCTACTCATCTTCCCACCATCATTGATAGTAGGCCTCAATATTTGCCTCACTGATGTTTCCATCAGTATACCCAAACATCAATCAATTTCTAAATCAAATGTTGTTGTGTCTCAGAAAACATTAGAATTCACTGTTGCTTTATAAAATGTCAATGCCCACGGTCTCATCTCTTGGACTGGGCCCCAAGCATTCATCTTTGTAAAGGTTTTCCAGGAAACATATAAACCACAACAGTCCCATTGTTTTGTGCATTGGATCCTCATGAGTCAGGGACCAACTAGAGGGCAGTCAACAACAGGTGAACTTAGTGTGGAAACCATTATGAAACTATAAAAACTATTTCAGTTGCTTCTGTGAGGGTCTTCTGGGGTGGTACTGTTAGGCTCAGCACTGGATTACAAACCACAAGGTTGGCAGTTTATACTCACCAGTTGCTCCTTTAAAACCCTGTATGTGGTCACTATCATTAAAAAACAACTCAATGGAACTTAACACCAATGAGGCTTAGTAGAATACTGGTGTGTTGCTGCAGGATAAGTGCAGGACTGCTAACTACAAGACTGCCAGTTCAAACCCAACAGCTGCTCCTTGGAAACCCTATACTGGGTCATTATGAGTCAGAAGCAACTCAAAGGCACTTAAACAAAACAAAAACATGAAGCTTAGCAGCTAACCAATTTCTTTGAAGTTCTTCTCTCTGTAGTTGTGATGCTGGTGGGGATAGCTATATACAAATGTCGTCATTTCCATCAGGGAGACTCTTCTCTGTGGTTTTCCAGAGATCATACAGTGAAAGAAAGGACAGATTTTCATTAAATGAACATTTCCTCATGTGCCAGCACACTTCATATGAATCCTCACAACACCCCTATAAGAAAATGGCAGACACAAAATCAAGCAAATTTTCAAATATGATGGGACTGGGATTTGAAGAGCTAATAATTTACTTGATTCAGAATCCAAGGGAAGTTACATGAATTACATGAATTTGCCTCCAAACTATCTTTCTAGAATTTACTAGATAAATGGTTGTGGTCAACTGAATTCAAACGCTGAGTCTCCAGTTCTAATCTGAGAAAACAGAGGAAATGATAACCAACACTTAAGTGGGAAATAAATGGGATGCAGGATAGAAATGACAATAAACATTCCCTCCCCCTCCCTCATATTCTAAGATAAGATCCTGGCATCCTGTAGGTCATAACTAATCATCTGAAAGTTTGGTTTAGAATGTGATGTTTTCCATTTCACTCTGTAATCTTTGGGTATTTGGCAGCAATTCATTTTATTTTGTTTTAAAAAAATACATACAGTACATCATTGGCCAATTCAGCTCTTTCATGTAGCCTAAAATTGCTTCAATAATGTTGTGCATATTTTGCCCTGAAATCATAAGAAAACCTCTGGAACTCTCTCTGTTTCTGTCTGTTTCTTTCTGTCTCTCACACATACACATATACATGTTCACAGCTTTCAAAAGACATCTGTCCTTACCTTTACTTTTTGTGTTAAACAGCACGCACATTTTGCTTTGAGTCATACCCAACAACATGCACACCTGTTCTGTTGCATCTGTTCATTACACATTTGTATTCACAACCAAAATAGCACCTTCTCCAAGGCCACATCCCATCCTCTCTCCCTCCCCAATGAAACAAAGACCCTGGTTCCCTGAACGTGTCTTGGAGAAATAGTATCCTGGAAAGCTGTCATTTCAGTTAGTGCAGATAATGGAATTATCCTCTCTGTGTAATAATAACATGTTCAATTTAAAAAAGAGAAAAATCAGAAGACACTTAAAAGCTGCTGTTTGGTGCGGATATATTATTTCAGTAATGAATAATCACTAAAGATATTATTCTGGATGTAGTTACCATGCAGGGATGTAGATAAATGCATTAGATGAAAATTCGTATTTCAAGTAAATATATGTACTGGTTGAAATGTACTAACACCCATTAATATGTATTAATTCAGAACCAAATGCCAACTGGAGTGCGCTTACATGGGTTTGAATGACAGGCAGTGATATGGAAACATGAAGAGATAGGTTTGGATTTGGTCAAATAGACTGAGAAATTATGGTAGAGGTGATGGTTCATGATTCGTAATGAACAGTTGAGAGGGATAGCCCAGAGACAGAGCAGGATGGGAAGCCTCCAACCATTCCTTCTTAAAAGGCTTTATCTTTGACTGTGTCTACTGATAACTGTTGGTATTACTAAAGCAGAGACTATTTCCCTCTCCCACAATCTGCATTGTCAAGTATTCTTTTCAAAAGAAAGGAAACAAAATCTTGTACAACTTTTTCCTAAGGTAAATGTTTTTGACATCTTACTTTACTTTCTCTCTCTGTTTCTCTCTCTGTCTCTCTCTCCCCTCCTCTACAGTGTTGTTCTGAGGGCTAATGTGCTGGACTGCAAAGTCAGTTTGAACTGCAAGGTCATCAATTCAAGCTCACAAGCCACTCCTCGGAAACCCTATACAGGGTTACTAAGGGTTGGAACTGACTCTATGGCACTAAACAACAACAATAACAACAGTGCATAATAAGAAAAGACTGTCATGGTCGTCATTATTGAGATGAGCTGGCCCAAATCCTAACTCTGTAGGGGCTTCCTCATGAGCACAGTGCTCCAGGCATAAACAGAAAGGTAGCTGCTTTCATTAAGAAAACAACAACAAAATCACAAACTAGTTGTAGTCTAGTCAACTTCATTAATGTTGACTATAAAAAGACAAGATTTTGTACTACAAGATAAGAGTTTATAACACATAAACAGAAAAGGACTAGTATCTGAAATATATTTTAAAATACCCAGTAAATTAATATAAACATACAGAAAACCCAATTTAAAAATTAATGACAAATAGACCAAGAAATGTCATCCTCACAAGGAAATATAAATCGTCAATAAATAAAAACTAGAAATTTGGAAATGAAACCAGAAATTGCGATAATCTTTGTACACATGTGTAATTGTCTTAAAAGAAACGGTACTTAATGTGGTGAACTACCATGGACATATTTTCCTTCCTCTTTATTTCCAGTATTCACATTTTAAGTCATTATTAATGCAAATTGATTGCATATTTGATTGATTTTAAACTGAAGAAGTTGGTAGAATTCTTCAATTTCTTCATCACTGAAGGATCCATTGTTGGAAAATATGGCCATGGTAACAGAAATGATGCTAGAGCTTGCATGATAGAATTTTGCAAGACCAATGACTTATTCAGTTCAAATAATTAAAACAAAAACCAAAAAAAAAAAGTAACCATACACATGGACCTCACCAGATGAAATACACAGGAATAAAATTGACTGCATCTGGGTGAAAAGATGATGGATAAGCCCAATGCCATCAGTCAAAACAAGGCCAGGGGCAGACTGTAAAACAGGCAATCAATTACTCATATGCAAGTTCAGTCTGAAAATGAAGAAAGTTAAAACAAGACCTTGAGAGCCAAATTATGACTTTGGATATATCCTATCTGAATTTAGAAACTATCTCAAAAATAGATTTGATGCATTAGATACTAATGACCAAAGATTGGAAGAGTTGTGAGATGACATCAACATCATACAGAATTCAGGCAAAAGATCATTCAAAAGACAGGAGAGAAAACAAAACAAAACAAAACCAGAATGGATGTCAGAAGAGACTCTAATGCCTGCTCTTAAGCACAGAAAAGGTAAAGTAACTGGAAGAAATGAAGTGAAAGCACTGCACTGAAGATTTCAAAGGATTGCTCAAGAAGACAAAGTAAAGTATTATAATGAAATATGCAAACACCTGGAGTTAGAAAAGCAAAAGGGAAGAAAGAACATGCAAAACATTTTTTAAGCTGAAAGAAAGATTCTATGAGCCAAATATTGAATGATAAATAAAACATCAAAAGATGATGGAATGAATACAGAAAGTCACAATACTAAAAATAAATGGTTGATTTTCAAACCTTCCTAAAAGTACCATATGATCAAGAACTGAAGGTACTGAAAAAAGTCCAAGCTACAGTGACGGCATTGACAAAACACAAGGGTCCAGAACTGTTGGAAGACAAATTGAAATTATTCAGACAACTCATATAGCCCATGAAATGCTCACTCAACTATACCAAGAAATTGGGAAGACAGCTACCTGATCAACCATTGGAAGAGATTCAAAGAGAGATGACCCAATGGAATGTACAAATCATCAAAGAATATCATTAATATCACATACAAGGGAAATTTTGTGGAAGATAGTTTTAAAAAAAAAAAATGGTTGCAACAGTGCATCGATAGGGAACTATCAGAAATTCAAGCTGGATGCAGAAGAGGACATGGAACTAAGGATATCATTGCTGACATCAGATGCATCTTGGATGTAAGCAGAAAATACCAGAAAGATGTTTATGTGTGCTTTATTGACTATGCAAATGCTTTTGACTGTGTGGACCATGACAAACTATGAATAATATTGCAAAGAATGGGTATTCCAGAATACTTAATGGTACTCATGAGGAACCTGTACATAGACCAAGAGGCAATTTGTTCAAACAGAATAAGGGAGCACTGAATAGTTTAAAATCAGGAAAGGTATGTGCCAGGCTTATATCTTTTCACCCTACTTATTCAATCTGAATGCTGAGCAAATAACCTGAGAAGTTCAATTATAAAAAAAAGTAACCATACACATGGACCTCACCAGATGAAATACACAGGAATAAAATTGACTGCATCTGGGTGAAAAGATGATGGATAAGCCCAATGCCATCAGTCAAAACAAGGCCAGGGGCAGACTGTAGAACAGGCAATCAATTACTCATATGCAAGGATTAAAAGAAGACTCATTAGTGACCTGCAATATGCAGATGATACAACTTTGCTTGCTGAAAGTGAAGAGGACTTAAAATACTTAATGATGAAAATACTGATGAAGATCACAGCCTTCAGTATAAATTGCACCTCAATGTAAAGAAAACAAAAATCCTCACCACTGAACCAAAAGTAACATCATGATAAATGAAGAAAAGTTTAAAGCTGTCAAATGCTTACTTTTGCTTGACTCCATAATCAACACTCATGCAAGCAACAGTCAAAAAAATCAAATAACATATTGCATTAGGCAAATGTGCTGCAGAAGACCTCTTTAATGTGTTCAAGAGCAAAGATGTCAGCGTGAGAACTAAAGTGCATCTGACTCAAATAATGGTCTTTTGAGTAGCTTCACATGCATGCATGTGAAAGTTGGACAATAAATAAGAAAGACAGTAGAAGAACTGATACATTAGAAGTATGGTATTAGAGAAGAATATTTGAAGTACCACAGACTGTCTGCCACCACTTGTCTGTCAGTTTGTTGTGCTCTGATGACTTGTGTGTGGCTGTGATTCCGGAAGCTACGCCATGGGTATTTAATATACCAGTAGAGTCACCCCCAGTGGACAGATTTCAGATGAGCTTCTAGATAAAGACAGACTAGGAAGAAGGAGAGACGGGCAACTTCCAAATATTGATTTTTTAGTCACTGAAAACCTTATGAATAGCAGTGAAGCACTGTCAGTTATAATGCCAGAAAATTTGCCCCTCAGATTGGAAGGCACTGAAAATGCGACTGGGGAAGAGCTGCCTCCTCAAAGTAGACTTGACCATGATGACGTCAATTGAGTAAAGACCGCAGGACCTTCATTTGTTGATGGGGCACAACTCAAAATGAATCAAAACAGCTGTAAACATCCATTAAGAATCATAATATGAAATGCATGAAAAATGAATCTAGGAAATTGGAAATTGTGAAAAATGAAATGGAAACCATAAACATCGATATGTTATGCATTAGTGAGCTGAAATTGACTGGTTGGTAGTGACCATTTGAATCTGACAATCACATGGTTTACTATGCTGGGAATAATAAATAGAAGACGAATGGAATCACATTCATCATTAGAAAGAACATATCAAGATTTGTCATGAGGTACAATGTTGTCTGTGATAGGATAATATCCATGTGTCTACAGGGAAGACCAGTCAATACCACTATTATTCAAATTTACACACCAACCACAAAGCCAATGAGGATGAAATTGAAGAATTCTATCAACTGCTTAAGTCTGAAATTGATCAAACATGCAATCCAGATAAATTGATAATCACTGGAAATTTGAATGCAAAGGTTGAAAACAAAGAGGAATGATCAGTAGTTGGAAAATATGGCCTTGATGATAGAACGGATGCTGAAGATTGCATGATAGAATTTTGTAATACTAATCATTTATTTCAAATACCTTTTTTGATAAACATAAAAGATGACTATACACATGGACGTCATCAGATGGAATACACTGAAATTAAATTGAGTACTTCCGTGGGGAAAGAGATACTAAAAAAAGCTCCAATCATCCACCAAAACAAGGCCAGGGCCAGATTGTGGAACAGACCATCAATTGCTCATATGAAAATTCAGACTGAAGTTGAAGAAAATGAAAATGAGTCCACAAGAGCCAAAATATGACTTTGAATATATCCCACCTGAATTTAGAGACCATATGAAGAACAGATTTCATACATTAGAACACTAAAGACTGAAAACCAGATGAATTGTGCGATGACATCTAGAACATCATAGAGGAAGAAAGCAAAAGGTAATTAAGAAGACAAGAAAGAAGGAAAAGACTCACATGGATGTCAGAAGAGACTCTGAAACTTGCTCTCCAGTGTAGAGAAGCTAAAGCAAATGGAAGAAATGAGGAGGTATAAGAGCTGAACAGGAAATTTCAAAGGTCAGCTTGAGAAGACAAAGTCAAATATTATAATGAAATGTGCACAGACCTGGAGTCAGAAAATCAAAAAAAGAAGAACTCACATTGCATTTCTCAAGATGAGGAAACTGAAGAAAAAATTAAAGCTTAGACTTGTGCTATTGAAGGATTCTCTGGGCAAATTTTTGAATGAGGCAGAAAGCATCAAAAGAAGATGGAAGAAATACAGAGTCATTGTGCCATAAAAAAAAATGGTCAGTGTTCAACCATTTCAAGAGGTAGCATAAGATCAAGAGGCAATGATCCTGCAGGAAGAAGTCCAAGGTGCATTAATGACACTGACAAAGAACAAGGCACCAGGAATTGATGGAATAAAAATTGAAATCTTTCAACTAAGTGAGGTGGCACTGGAGGAATTCACTCATCTCTGCCAGGAAATACAGATGACAATTACCTGACCAACTGATTGGAAGAGATCTGTATTTGTTTCCATTCCCAAAAGAGGTGACTCAATGGAATGATTGTAGAATTCATTAGACAATATCATTGACCCCCCATGCAAGTAAAGTTTTACTAAAGGTAATACAGAGACACTTGCAACCATACATTGACAGAGAACTTCCAGATGTTCAATCCAGATTCAGAAGAGGATGTGGAATGAGGGATATCGTCGCTGATGTTTGATGGATCTTGGCTGAAAGCAGAGACTACCAGAAAGATGTTTACCTGTGCTTTATTGACTATGCAAAGGCTTTTGATTGTGTGGATTATGACAAGCTATGGACAACATTGCGAAGTATGAGTATTCCAGAACACTTAATTGTGCTTATGAGGACTCTGTACCTGGACCAAGAGGCAGTTGTTTGAACAGAACAAGGGAATACCAAATGGTTTAAAATTAGGAGAGGTGTACGACAGGTTTGTATTCTTTCACCATACTCAATCAACCTATATGCTGAACAAATAATCTGAGAAGTTGGGTGTTATTAAGAAAAACATGGCATCAGGATTGGAGGAAGACTCATTAACAACCTGCGATATGCAGATGATACAACCTTGCTTGCTGAAAGTGAAGAGGACTTGAAACATTTACTGATGAATATCAAAGAGCATAATCTTCATCTCATAGTCTTGCATCTCAATGTAAAGAAAGCAAAAATCTTCTTCATTGGACGATATACAGCATTCCTATCAATGGAGAAAAGATTGAAGTTGTCAACTAATTCATTTTTCTCAGCTCAACCATCAACACTCATGGAAGCAGCAATCAAGAAATCAATCAATGTGTGCATTAGGCAAATCTGCTACACAAGACCTTTTTTAAAGTGTTGAAGAGCAAAGACGTCAGTTTGAGAACTAAGGTGCACCTGACTCAAGCCATGATATTTTCAATAACCTCATATGCATGAGAAACTTGGTCAGCAAATAAGGAAGACTATAGAAGAATTGATGTATTTGAGTTATGGCGTTGTAGGAGAATATTGAAAGTACCCTGGCCTGCCAAAAGAACAAATGTTGGATGAAGTACAGCCAGCATGCTCCTTGAAAGCAGGATGACCAGTCTTTGTCTCATACTTCCGACACATTGTCAGGAGGGGCCAGTCACTGGAGAAGGATATCAAGGTTAGGTAGAGGGTCAGAGAAAAAGAGAAAGACCCCTAGCAAGATGAACTGGAAAAGTGGAAACATCAATGGGTTCAAGTGTAGCAACGATTGTGAGGCTGGCCCAGGACTGGCCAGTGTTTTGTGCTGTTGTGCATAGGGTCGTTATGTGTCGGTACCAACTCAATAGCACCTGACAATAAATAACACCACGGATTGTCGGAGGCACAAACAAATTTGCGTTGGAAGAAGTACAACCTGAATGATCCTTAGAAGCCAGGATGGTCAGACTTCATCTCTCACACTTTGGACATGTTATCAGGAGGCACAAGTTCCTACAGAAGGACCTCCTACTTAGTAAAGTGAGGGCCAGCAAAAGAGATGAAGACCCCCACTAAGATGGGTAGGAACAGTGGCAGCAGAAATGGACTCAAGCATAACAATGATTGTGAAGTTGATATAAGACCAGACAGTGTTTTGTTTTGTTGTGCATAGAACTGACTCGATGACATCTAACAACACTTTCCATTAGTTACCTTCACAAAGAAGGGAGAGGTACATAGCATGGATTCTGGGTGCTGGTAATGGTCTATGTTTTGACTGGATTAATGTTAGCAAGGAGTCCTGGTGTGACACTCTAGGCTAAGTACTCAACCATAAGGTCGGTTTGAAACACAAGGTTGGCAGTTCAAACTCACCAGCTGCTCCTCACTTACCACATACAGGGTCACTCTGGGTCAGAACTGAGTCAATGACTCTTAACAACAATAGCAGCACTGTTAATCAGGTGTTTATTTTATAATTATTTGTTTACTTTGCATTGATTTCCCCTGTTCTCCTCTGCATGTGTGTGAAATATATTTTGCAGTAAGGTTAGTGTAACAAAATGTGAAACCGAGAACTCTAGGACCAGCAAGAGAGAAGACTATGAGAGGAATGTGGGATCCTGACCAGAGAAGCAGTAACACCAGAGATGGAGGCAGAGGCAATGACATGGAGAGACACAGCATCTGAGGACTCTAGACTCGTGGAAAGAAAGAGACTGTGCTGATGTGCAGGGGGATCATTTGCAAAATGTGTACATCAAAAAAGGGAATTGTAATCACTACAATGAAACAAGATGCAGTTGGTTTAGTGCAAAACTGATGTTCTATAGACTATCACTCAATTCACAATAAAAGCTTTAATTTTTTTAATTTTTTTAGAAAAGTAAATAGAGGTAAATAGCTGCGAACCTTAAGGTCAGCGGTTCGAAACTACCAGCTGCTCCGCAGGAGAAAGATGAGGCTTTCTACTCCCATAAAGATTTACACCCTCGGAAA
>NW_006408619.1:6771665-6774491 GCF_000296735.1 Chrysochloris asiatica
AACAACAACAACAACAACAACAACAACTGTTAACTGATGGTACATGGAAGAAATTGCAATCATTATAATGAAGTCAAGTATAGATTTGTTGAATGTAAATCGTTATCTATTTTGTAAACCTTCATTCAATTTACAATAAAAAGTTTTGCTGTGTTTTAAAGGTGGAGGGGTGGCTACAAAGGCATGAAATGACTGGCCTACATGCTGTCATGAGTGTGCTTAGTTTCAGAATGAGGAGGATGACATAGATCTCTACTGAAGAGTTTTCCTTTTCCAGATGAATCTGGCGAAAGGGGCTTGAGAATGATGCTGACAGGATTTTATCATTCAATTGTGATGAATTGTAAGCAGGATTCAATGTGATTATCACAACTGTAATTGTAGAAAGGGGAAGCAGTTAATTTTTCATTTCAGGAACAGACCCAGGACCATCAAGAAGGAGAGGCATGAGCAGACTGTGAGATCCCCACCTAGAAAAACAGTCAGTGACGGAAGAGATAGTGGCAGAGGTGGTGGCACAGAGAGACAGAGCAGTTGCAGGCTGTGGGCCCATGGACTGAGTAAGACTGTGGATCTGCGGGCAGGATACTGGTGAACAGAATGTGCCCTTTGGACATTTAAATATATACATAATTTTTACTTTATATGTTGTCATCAAATACTTTTGCTTTGTTTATTTGTGAAGTATGAGATGTAAAAGGAAAGCCACAGGGAGGAAATAGGATGACCGTCCTTGCAAGGAAGGGATTGCAATTGTTTAGATGAAATAAGGAATATAATTTGTTGAATGTAAGACTGATGATCTTGTCTGTAAACATTCACTTAATTCACAATAAACTTTTTTTAAAAAAAGTTAATGTAACAAAATGCGATATGAATGGACACAAATCCTCAGGTGACTGTTGCAGGCACCCATGGTTACAGGCTAATATCTCTTTCCCAATGTGTTCTGTAATTTCAGCTTGCTGACCCCTCATTCACCTCACACTTCTCTGCTGACCACAGTATTCGCCTTTGATGCTGGTTTGTACTGGCAGTAGCAGACACAGCAAATGGCCACCCCCTTTCTTGATGCACTTTGGCCTCTGTGAAGTCACAGTTTCCTACAATCCTCCTACATCCCTGGCTGTTCCTTCTCATCGCCATAGCTCCTCTCCTGCCACTTAGAATCGTGGAGTACCTCAGGACACAGTCTTTAGTGTCCTATATAGTCTCTCTTTTCTCTTCTCTCCTCTCCTTTCCTCATTTCCACTCACTGCCTTCAAGATTTCATCCACACAGCACCACTCATTAACATCACCAATTCCACAGGTATCTCTACCTCACCTTGATCTCTCTATATGAAACATAGAACCGTAAAACTAAACATGCCCCAAACGAGGGTTCTGTCCACTCAAATCTACTGGCAAAGCTGATTTCCACAATTTTCTCAATTTAGATAAATACCTACTTTACTAAACCAGTGTTTCAGGACAAAAAACAAACAAACAAACAAAAAAAAAGAGTGATTGCTGAGTTTTCCTTTACAAAATCTGCATATAAGCATGGTCTACCTTGAACTCATTAGTTTTTCTCCCTCTCCAATGTTCCCTCTAGAATTCAGCCCACCATCACCTGCATGTAAATTACCACACTGTATTCTTAATGAGTCTCCCAATATCCACTCCATTACTTACCTCCTACAATGCATTCCCTACCAACCAGCCTTAGAGATCTTTCAAAGCAACAATAATAATAAGGCAACACCACACAGAAGCCAATTGCAAATATCTTCTGAGCTGAAATCTCTGCCTTGAATGTAATTTGCCCAGCCTATTCCCCCAGAAGACACTGTTTTGATTAGACTGTTTTTGAAGGCACCTTAGCAAAACTAAGACAAGTATGTTATGGAGAAATCCTGTCTGCTGTCATCCACTCCTCACAGAGACTTGTTTAACATGGAATAAACCTGGGCACAAATTAACTGGCACTGCAGTAGCAATACTTTTTGACTGACCCTCCTATGGCATTTGGTTCTTCCTGGATCTTCATGGAGTTCTATAATGTACCTTTTTTATTTCATTCACATTTTTTTCTTAAAATCTATGGATGGCTTTCTACTCCCTCCACAAATTAATAAAATACTTTTCAATATAATTTTCTAGCCTGTCATACTGATCATTTGCTAGTTCTGCTTTGGAACTGGAGCCATTCCTCCTGGAGCTCTATGACCTCTTGCTATTGTATGGACTGAATTCTCTACAAGCCTTCTACCCAGCTAATGTCTGGGACTTCTCTTTCCATTTTTTCTATACTGAATCCTCTGTTTCTTGGATTGTAAGACTTCATTTTTGGTTTACTCATTTGCTTTGATATGAACACATTTTTCATCAGGTTCCTGAGAAATGGTGCAAGAAATGTCTTGTATTCAATACATAGTTTGGCAAGGCACAGAATGATTTTTCCAATGAAAGGCTGCTATTGTTTTCTGGCTTTTGATACTAATCTGTGATTAATTCAGATCCTTTGTATGTGATTCCCCCCTCCCATTTTTTGGTAGCTTTTAGACTATCCTGGCATTCTAAAATGTCATGCATAAAGGCCTTGATATGTCTCCTTATTGATTTCTTGTGCTATACACTCAGCGGTGTGGCTCTGAGAGTTAAAGCACTGAACTGCAAAGTCAATTTGAACTGCAAGGTTGGCAGTTCAAGCTCACCAGCCACTCTTGAGAAATCCTATATATAGGGTTGTATGAGTCAGAACTGATTCTATGGCACTTGACAACAATAGCCAACAATACTCAGTGGCCTCCCCCACTCCCTTAGCACCCACCACACCGAAAAA
>NW_006408619.1:6774591-6778409 GCF_000296735.1 Chrysochloris asiatica
TTTTTTTTTCTCAGCTAAAGGCTTTAAAATATCTTTTTTTCTGTTCCTAGGGAACTTAAAATCTTCAAAGATGTTAACTTGACAGCCAGATCTATCATGAAATAAGGACCCCTGGTGGCACTGTCAGATGGTGGGTATTGGGCTGTGAACTTCAGGGTCGAGGGTTTGAGCCTACTGACTGCTCTAAAGAAGCAAGATGAGGCTGTGTGTGCCCAGAGGACTTGCAGTCTTGGATACCCTATAGAGAGCCGCTGTACATCAGAACGAGTTTAATGGCAGTGGGTTGTGTTATGGAACATTGAAGGATAAATTTATCCTTGTGTGTGGATGCCAAGTATCTCTGGAAAATAAAAATGAAACTCGCTTTTCAGGGACTCCCTGTAGGTAAGGAGGAGGTATGGAACCGAAGTTTGGCCAATCAGGTGGACTCACTTGACACAGGAATGGATCCTGGTGTTTGAGGGACTTAAGTTTACACAACTCTGAGCAAACACTTTAAGAAAACTTATATAGACAAAAGTAGATACAAACTCAGAGATTTATTTTGAATGCCAGATGAGATCACAATTAATTACAAATTGAAAAAGTTAGCAAATATTAATCATAAAATCTAGAAAATACCATTTATTTTTTAATTGAATCGCTGCTTTACATACCTATATGATGTTTTCTTTCATGTAGTTTAACTATACTGTCTTTACATCCTCATATGAAAACAATTATTTGATCATTTTGTACCAAGAAAATAAAATGATTCTGACTTCCTACTGTAAAACTTAACCGAAATTTATTTTGTATTTATATCAGGAGTACATGCAACATATAATTTTACACACAAATGTATATACTACATGGAGTACTACTGTAGATTTGTACCTTCAAATAAAATTATTTTTACAAATGGTATTTCAAAAATTCCCAGCAGAAAAGGAAAACATGTATGATGAATTATTGAGGCAATATTATCAAGTACATACTGAGCAAGATAGAACTTTGCATTTGACATATCAATGACAGCCAGATCCTCTCTGCTTATAAAATTACAAATCTGATAACTAGAAGAATTTTCCCAGTTATCTTGTATATTTCAAGCCTTGTTTTACCTTCTTTACCCACCTACTGTAAGGAGCTCTGGTAGTGTAGTGGTTACGAATCGGGCTGTGAACCACAAGGTCAGCAGTTCAAAACTGCCAGCTGTTCCACAGGAGACAGATGAGGCTTTCTGCTCCTGTGAAGATTTACAGCCTCAGAAACCCTGTACAGGGTCCCTATGAGTCGGAACTGACTCCACTGCACATAATAACAATAATATCACTTACTGTAGTGCTCATCACTGTAGACCACACTGTAGGGCCACATGAGTTAGCACAGTGGCTGTAGGAGTATTTCTAGAAGCAATTCCTCGACCAGGAAGCATATCAATCGTTTAATTCCTGGACCCATTTCAAACCCCTTGATCCAGAGAGAGGTGTGATGAAGGGGAAGTTGCAGTGGAAGAAAAGAACAGTGTTAATTTGTTGTTGTTAACTATCTTACCTTTCCAAAATTTGCAAAAATACATAAACCAAATGAATATATTAGTAAAGCAATACCCAGGTTTCTGGAGTTCTGGTGTGGTGCTGTGGGATAATGCACTGACTAAAATGTCAGTTTGAACTGCAAGGTCCGCAGTACAAGTTCACCAGCCACTCCTTGGAAACCCTATACAAGATCTCTGTGAATGAGTTGGAACAGACTCAATGGCATTTAACAACAGCAACAACCCAGATTTCTGGAGAGGGCCCATGTGAGTGAGGCACCCAGAAACCTCTATTCAGGATACTTCTATTTTGCAAGTCAACAGCATGAAAAAGGATAGACTCACCCTGGAATTAATTTCAAGAGGAGGCTATGCTGTCATCTATGGCTCAAGGTGGCAAGGTGCTCCTCAGTGTCTGTACTGGGAGGTGGAGACAAAAACATCCTGACTGAAACAGTCCAAGTGGAGTGTAGTCAATACTTCTAGCTTGATTCCCCCAAGTCTGTGGGGCTGCCAAATACCCTTAGTTAATTCTTCTTCTGCATGAAATAAACTATCTAGAAGAGTATTTGTCATTTGTATAAAAAAAGATTCAAAATCAGTGAAATTGACCCCTTTAAATTCTGGGTTGCCATAGTGACTGAAAAGCAGAGTGGTGACAATGTAGGATAAGCACTGGACTGCTAACCACAAGATTGTTGGTTTGTGTCCACTAGCTGCTACATGGAAGAAAGATGAGACTTTCTACTGCTGTAGAAAAAAAAAAAGAAAAATTGTTTGTTGCTGATGTTAGGTCCCATAGAGCTGAGAACAACTCATAGTGACCTCGTGTACAACAGAACAAAACACTGCCCAGTCCTGTGCCAGTCATGCAATCACTGCTATGCTTGAGTGGAGTGCTGCTGCCATGGTGTCAGTCCAACTCATTCAGGGGTCTTCTTTGTCCTTGACCCTCCACTTTTATAAACATGATGTACTTCTCCAGGGAAGGGCCACTACTGACATATACCTCCTTTGATTTCTTGACTGATGCTTCCAGGCATGTTGTTGGTTGATCCAAGCAAAATGAAGCCTTTGACAATTTCAATCTTTTCTCCATTTATCATGATGTTATTTATTGGTCTAGTGGTGAGGATTCTTGTTTTCTTTACATTAAAGTGCAACCCATACTGAAGTCTGTGTTTGTAGGTCTTCATCTGTAAGTATTTTAAGTCCTCTATTCTTTGTATATTCCATGTCCTGATTATTAATGGATATTTGCAGCTATTTATCCTTATTTTGAGTTGTGTCCCATCTTAAATGAAGTTCCCGAGAGCTTTACTCCATTCACATCATCAGGATCAACTCTACTTTGAAGAGGCAGTTCTTCCCCTGTCATATTTTGAGTCAATTCCAACTATGGCCGCCACATGTATGTCAGAGTAGAACTGCTCCAGAATGTTTTCAATGGCTAAGTTTTGGTTTTGTTTTTTTTCTTTTTCAGAAGTAAACCATGAGACCTTCCTCTAAGGTGCTTCTGGGTGGACTTGAATGATCAATCTTTCAGTTAGCAACCATGATCAACAACAATTACTCACTGAGTGGGTAACGTGCTGGAATTTGGAATCCCGTGAACTATGTTGCAGATATTTGTCAAAATCACAGGAAATGTGCATTATATTATAAAATAGACACTGGAGGGGTAGAGAAAGGAATAGACAGAAATATCACCAAAGAGAGCTTGTAACTCTGTCTTCTGCCTATAACTGTTTGGAATACCTAAAATGGGGCTACAATGTGCCCAGTGAAGGGGGCTTCCTGTGGAGCCTCTGCATTACATAAGACCATAGGTGGAATCCTAAACAGCAGCCAGAATCGTCATAGGAGGGAAATTTCCACTTGAAATGACGAGCAGACCAGCCTGGAGTAGCTAGAAGAACAGAAGATACTTCTTGAAAAAAAGACTGACAGGAAAAATACAAAACAATATAGGTAGACTGACTGATTACTACAAGAACAAGCAAGTTGCTTGCCCAGGAGACATCAAAACACGTGGTCGGGTCCCCTCAGAGCAAACCCCATTCCAAGACTAAGACTCAATGGGAATACACGCTCTGATTGGTGACCATGTTTGTCTCCGATAAGGGGAAGTGAGGGAAAAACAGCAATGAAGCTGCAAGCTAAGCCCTACAATGTTCAATAGATTCCTGTGAACCTGGGTGGGGACCTGGTTGGCTAGAAGTGTGGCAAGACCTGGGGACTGCCTCTTCGGCCCAGAGTCTGTGACATAGCCACAGAGAACTAAAGTAGAGAGTGGAAC
>NW_006408619.1:6780034-6782910 GCF_000296735.1 Chrysochloris asiatica
GTTTCCGAGGAACAGCTGGTGGATTTGAACTGCTGGCCCTGTGGTTCACAGTCCAGTGCTGATTATACAGCACCTAAAAACCTGCAAATGTTAAAATTACATTGTAGTTGTTAAGTGCTGTTGAGTCAGTTCCATAGTGACCCTGTATAGGGTTTATGAGGCTGTAAATCTTTATGGGAGCAGAAAGCCTCATCTTTCTCCTGCAGAACCACTAGTACTTTCAAACCTCTGACCTGAGGTTAGCAGCCTGACTTGTAACCACTAAAAAGATTATTTAATATTATGGGAAGTTCTTTTAAGTTGGAAACAGTATTTATAATGATATTTTCTTTTCATTGGGAAAAAAGCTCATGATATTTGAGGATATAAAAATATGCATAATGAAAAGGTTGAACAGGCAAACGACACAATGTAATCAGTGGGTGGTAAAATTATGAGTGAACATCTGTATATTCAAAAGCTTCCACAATGAACTATATGCTTTAATTTATAAAAGTAACTATTTGGATTTGAAAATCTCTAGTGCTATAAAAAAATTTAAAGACTCATTCTTCACTAGATAATTTTTGCTGATTTTTTTTAAAATACAAGGGAAATTTTCATGATGTAAATAAAAAGCAAACACAGTATTAAAGGTCTTAAAGGAAAAGCAAAAGTTTTCATAAGTGCCATTTGCCTATCTCCATTCTTCTAATAATGTTCTTATTCTATTTTTTAATGCATAGATTTGTTTTTCCACATTTACAATTTTTTTTAATGGTTAGAGAATTCACCTTTGTAGGAATGTATGATAATTGATGTAACCATTCTCATAATCATGGACATTAGGAATGCTTTCAGTTTTTTGTTTTTTTTTTTTTGCTTTTATGAAAAATGAACCATGTGGGTGTAGAGAAAATCTTTAGGATTATAATTACTGGGCCAGCACACGTGTGCGTGTGTTTCTATTTTGTTAGATATTGTAAAACATCTCTCGCTGTAAAGAAAACTGTCAAATAATATTTGTGATTTCCTTGAGGGTCACCTCTTAGTCAATCATGGTGATCATAAGGATGTTTCATTCTTCCACTTAAGCAATGAAGAAATCTGAAGACTCAATTTTCTCTGGATAGAGAATCTGGACTAGGTGGCTGGAATTCCAATGGCACTTTAAGCAGTAGAATTTTAAGGGTTATTCAAGTCATACTCTATAGCATGAGAAAGTATCATTAGAACTGCAGAGTAAAGAAGAATAATTGGAATAGGAGAGAAAGCACTGGAATGAGAGCCCAGACCCTGAACTAGAGTTGATTAATAGGCATCATAGTGCCATGGAGAGGGGTGTGAGTCCTTGAACTTGGGGATACATCTCAATGTCGTTCAGGCCTAACTTCTGCGTCTAAGCAGTCCACAATGACCCAGTGTTGTGAGGCCACAGTTGGTCTGAAATACCTCATGACAGGCAAGACTGTGGTGTAAAGGAAAAGGTTATGGCATGGCCCCATAGTGCCCCTTTTGTGGCTGGGCCATTGTGCTCCTTAGGATATGGAGACACAGAGAGAGTGGGTCAGTGACACTGAGCATGTGACATTCACATGGAAATTCCTAGCTTGAGAGTTAATTGTGAATGATCTCTTTAACACTGGGAAGTTCAACATTTGGCCTTTCCTACCAGAGACAAGGTGACAGCAAAAAACAAAATGTCTGTGAAACATTGTCCTCATAAATAGTCACTTGGTAAGTGATCAAAGAGAGCCATTTACTTTTTATTCACCTGAATCCCTTGGTACAAATTGAATTTGCTTATTCTCTGTCTCCTCATAGATGCCTAAAACCCAATATACTTTATAGTTTTCAAAAACAGTGTACTGGTTTTCAGCTCTTAAAACCCAGCTATTTGTAGAATAGAATATACCAATCCTGTATAATTAATATGGATTAGATATAGTGAAAACATCTTTGTCAGGCTGAATCCAGAATAAGAGTGCTAAGAAAATGGTACTATTGTAATTCAAAATACCATCCTCTTCCAGTGGGAGAAAAGTGGTTGGTCATTTGGCTATGTATTAGAAGTATTCACTGGGAAAGAGACAATTATTCTAGTCAACTGGGGTTCAGGAAGAAGAGAGGATGTGTATTATAGGAGTGGGCGAGGCACAGTGGCAGATGCAATGAACATACAGCATAAGTGACTATTATGAGACAAAATGGAGAGTACTATTGCTGAGGCTGGTTAACCTACAATGGAACCATTTTCACAAGAAAAACAATGACAGGTAACTCTTACTGAGCATGACAATGTGCCAGATACCAAATGAAGCTTTAGGTGCAATAATTTAATTCTCACCAAAAGCAATTAAAAGATACTATTTTTGTGACTTTTACATAGATGAGAAAACCAAGCCTCAGAGAGGGAAAGCAAGGTTCCCTCTTTTACAGAGTTAGTCATTGGTAGTACCAAGCTTCAAACCAGGATGATTTTCCCATATTGGCTTTCTCCAGATCTTGGGAATCAGCTACTTTATTGTCTCCATGAGCCTTGTTATCACATGGCATGAGCATATTTAGTGATTAGGAGTTCGAAAATAAAAATAATATAAAGCAGACAGGCAATGTTTGCCTTAAAAGATCTGTCTCATGGACTTCCGGTTTGGTGGTGGCAGAGTAGAGTCAGGTAGGACAGGCTCTGTGGGGAAGGGGCTGAAAACCCAGAGACGCTGCTCTCACAAACAACACCAAAGCTCTGGATCTAGCATAAGGGTCAGGATGTCATTTTCCCACAACCACCAGTGGAAAAATCATAGTATAAAGGAAAACATTGTGATTTAGAAATTGGTCAAGACATGGGACTCATTCTGCAGCCATCCCACCCTGGTGGAGGTCAGAGAGCATGGCTA
>NW_006408619.1:6783406-6786228 GCF_000296735.1 Chrysochloris asiatica
TTCGACAGTGGACATACACTGACTGTGTAGCAAGGCGACTGGACAGTTGGCAACAGTTTTATTTTTGTTTCAAAGTGGTAGTTCTTGTCTCTACTTTTATATTGCTTCTGCTTTGGGGCCTTTTGATCACACATTTTTCATGGACATGGGAGCTTTTTCTTCCTGCTGACTCTAAGAAGAGTCAGCAATCGTAGCCATATAGCCAAGCTACAAGCATACCCCATAATATTCCACTATTGAGACATAAGCCAACAACAGCTACTAAGCATTACATGCAAAAAGGAAAGCCTATCTCCTGATCATATCCACCAGGAGTAACACAGCAACAAACATTCATTTAAGCATTAAAAATCCACATAACTACTGGGAATGACAGACAAAAAACAACAAAATGTATCAAAACATGTCCAAAAACAGAAAAGAGTAGCTGGGACAAATGAGCTGGTAACAGACAAAGGCTTTCTAGAAGAGGAAGAGTAGGTTTTGGATTTGCCTGAGAAGGAATTCAGAAGAATGATATGGAAACACATTCAAATGTTCTGAAAAAGGGTGGAGGAAAACAAGGAAGAAGACAGGAAAGTACTACAAGAGCAATCAAACAGGATCGATACAGCATTGGAAACAAGTCAAAACCTGCAATAAGAGGTCCAGATGATTAATAATAAAATGTCAGAAATGGACAATACACTGAAAGGGGAAAGGAGCAGAATTGAAGAGATGGAAGACAGAAACAGCAATCTGGAAGACAAATCTCTCAGCACTGCTAAGATAGAAGAGCAAGCAGAAAGAAAAATTTAAAAAGCTTAGGAGAGTCTAAGATTCAAGCTGGATAACATGAAGAGGAACGACTTAAGAATTATTGGCATTTCAGAACAGGAAGAATCAGAGAAGTCCACAGAGGAAATAGTTGAAGAGCTTCTGGAAGAAAATTTCCCTAACATCTTGAAAGATGAGAAGATAAACATTCAAGAAGCTGAACATACCCCAGGAAGGATAGACCCCCAAAAGAAAATCACCAAGGTATATAATAATCAAGCTCTCCAAAGTCAAAGACAAGGTGATAATCCTAAAAGCATACAGGGAAAAGAGAAATGTTACTTATAAAGGTAAGCAAATCAAATTAATCTCTGACTATTCAGCAGAAACCATGCAGACAAGAAGACAATGAGGAGACATATACAAAATCCTAAAAGAAAAAAAACTGCCAACCAAGAAGCATCTGTCCAGCAAAAATGTCAATCAAATATGATAGTACAATCAAAACATACCAGGATAAACAGAAGTGAAGAGATTTTGTCAAAGCCAATCCAGCACTTCAAAACATCCTAAAGGGAGTTCTTTGGACTGAAAACCAACAAGAACAGACAACCGCCAGAGATTGACAGGTATGGCAACACCTCCTGAAACTCAGACAACAGATACCAGAGTCCATAACAGAACAAAATTATAACAATAAACTCAAAAGTGCTGGAAGGTGAACCGAAGATCAAAATAATAACAATGTCAAAGGAGAGAAAAATATAGGCACAAAAATCCAGGTGGTGAGGAGGTCAGGTAGAATACAAGATACCAACTGTCTTAAATAGAGGGAAAAGTTAATAGACTGTAAGGTAACCCCAAAGAAAGTTAATACTTCAAAATTTACCATGAAAATGAACTTCCAAGCACAACAAGCAAACATGAAAACTAGAAGAAACTGACAAGAAATAGCACAAAAAAACACCAACTCAGCACAAGAAGACATGCAGAACAAAGGAACAAATAGCACTACCAAAAAATTAACATAATGGAAGCAATTAATTCATACCTATTGATAATTACATTGAATGGCTATGGATTAAATGCACCAGTGAAGAGAGAGAAAGAGGCAGAATGGATAAGAAAACAAGACCTTTCAATTGCTGCCTGCAAGAGACTCACCTTCCACACAATGACAAAAACAGACTAAAAGTTAAAGGATGGGAAAAAAAATATGCCAAGCTAACTGCAACAATAAATAAGCAGGAGTGGTAATTCTAATCCCTGATAAAGTAAACTTTAAGACAAAAACCACATAAGAGATAAAGAAGGATACTACCTCATGATCAAAAGGTCAATTGAGCAAGAAGACATAACCATAATAAATATCTATGCTCCCAATGTAAAGGCACCAAGATATATGAAGCAAACCTTACTAGAATTGAAGAATGAAATAGATAAATCTACAATTATAGTGACGTATTTTAATACACCAATTTCTAAAAGGGATAAAACACCAGAAAGAAACTCAACAAAGTTAAAGAGGAACTAAACAACACAATCAACCAACTTGATCTCATAGATGTGCCCAACTACAGTACAATATATATTCTTCTCCAGTCCACATGGAATATTCTCTAGAATTGATCATGTGTTAGGTCACAAAATAAGCCTCCATAAATTTACAAGCATCAAAATACTACAAAGCATCTTTTCAGACCACAATGCTATAAAACTAGAATTCAACAATAAGAAGACCAAGGAAATAAAGTCAAATACATGGAAACTGAATAACACCCTGTTGAAAAGTGACTGGGTAAAAGAAGAAATTGAACGTGAATTCACAAAGTTCCTAGAAACAAACGAGAATGAAAACAAAACATAGCAAAAATTTTGGGACATGGCAAAAGTGGTGCTGAGAGGACAATTTATTGCGATAAATGTGCACATCCAAAAAGAGGAAAGAACCAAAATTAACACATTAACACAGCATCTCCAACAATTAGAAACAGACCAACAAAGGGAACCTACAGTCGCCAAAAGAAAAGAAATAAGAGCAGAAATAAATGAGATGGAAAACAGAA
>NW_006408619.1:6797023-6798035 GCF_000296735.1 Chrysochloris asiatica
CATTACAATTTGATAAAGTTTACCTATACATATGGATGTAGTAACTCATAAAAGGGAACAACAACAACAAAAAAAAGGAACCAATCTTTACAGCAAGAATCACTCCCACTCCCTTGGCACACAGGGTTGACAGGGATGGGTAACTTAGACATTGGCTACCCAAAATGTGGAGGGGGGGGAGCTATAAAGGCAAAAAGTGACTGTCTTACAAGCTTTCAAGAGGTAGCTTAGTTCCAGACAGGGTAGGAGTAGGTAGAACCTCCAGGGAATGATTTCCAATCTGTTGGGACCGGACTGGCAAAAGGAAAGGGGCTAAGACTCTTGTGGTACAATAGTGAATTATTGCCGTCAGGACTGATTGTGAGGGTTGGAAATGTAGAGGTAGATGTTTTTTGACAAAAGTAAGGGAGTGATTGATTTTGCAGCCCAGGAGCGGAAGTCTCTGGGACCATCAAGGGAGAAGAGCAGAGAGCGTGACCCTACCCGGAGAGGCAGTGATGCCAGGGGTGGAGACAGAGAAGATCATGTGGACAGATGGAGTGGCTGGGGACACTGGATTTCGGAAGGGAGAAGGGCTAAGTGCTGACGGCCTGGGGGGGGGGGCATGTGGGATGTACCCTTTGGTTATTTGATGATGTTTGGAGAGGATTGTAATCATTACAATGAAATGAAATATGATAGGATGAATGTAAAACTGGTGTTCTTCCATGTAAACCCACATAATTCATAATAAAAACTCAAAAACACACACAAAGCTACCTCACATCTTGTCGCTTCTTGAAGTTCCACCAGTACAGAATGAGTTCTTTGGAGCTCTGAGACATTGAGTTTAACATTAACTACAAAAGCAGAGAATATCAGAAAGATGTTTACCTATGCTTTATTGATTACGCAAAGGCTTTCGATTGTGTGGATCATAATAAGCTATGGACAACATTGCGAAGTATGAGTATTCCAGAACACTTAATTGTGCTTCTGAGAAATCTGTACCTGGACCAAGAAGCAGTTGTTC
>NW_006408619.1:6798947-6806602 GCF_000296735.1 Chrysochloris asiatica
TTCTGCTGTGCATGGGGTCGCTATGAGTCGGTTCCAACTCAATGGCACCTGACGATGACGACAGGACTTTCAAAGCAATCACTGACCTAATAAAATTCAGTGACAAGAATTCATGGAGACTGACCTAAGGAAGAGCATACTATCTGCCTTATCTTCTGTATGGTAACTTTGGACCATGAACTGTACCAACACTGGCGCTCAGAATTAGCTAGCCACACTCTTTGTATCTATTATCTAGTGATTCATACCACATTACCATAAATTTAGCTTAAGACAACACATTTTTTTTTTTTTTAAATCTAATTGTTTCTGTGGCTTGGGCATTTGGGCACAGATGAGCTAGGTTTTCTGTAAGTTAGCCTACCTTCTCAAGTCAGAACTCTAGGAATCATCCTTGAGATAGACATTGTTAGTTGTCCACATAGCATTCCTTCTTCATCAGTGCCTTCCTACTAATTCCTCTGTTGTTGTTAAGTGCTGTTGAATCGGTTCTGGCCCATAGTGACCCTGTATAGGGTTTCTGAGAAGCGCCTGAACCACCAGCCTTGCAGTTCAAATGGCTTTGCAGTCTGGTGCATTAACCCACAGCGCCACACCAGGAATAGACCCTCTGGAGACAGGAAAAAAAGAAGATGCTGAAGGTATTCTCTCCTTACTATATTCTCTTCAAAGTGAAAGAAAGTACACTGCCTGAACAGGTCAAGTCAAGCCATGATGGTCTTCAAGGTCAAGGTCAAACTGCTTCTGTCCAGCAACTTATTTTAAAAAGTATAGCCATTTCACAACTTGGACAACATTTCTAAATGAAGGGAATCACTAAACAAAGGACTCAAGGGATGAGTTCAAATTTTGACTTTTTCCAATAATTGACTATGCATACTTGGTATGATACCCCTCTCTCTGAATCTCAATTTTTCTTTTATGTAAAATAAGGAAAGTAGACACATATATTCAAATACTTCCAAGAGCTATGTTGGTCATGTAAATGAGCAAGGTGGACCTAGTGTAAGGTATGTTGAGCAGTTGAGAGAGTGGAGCCCTGGGAAACGCAGGCTCTGTTCAGGGGAACCACAGTATGATCATAAATAAATAGATGAATAAATAAATAACAAATAGCTACTATGAGGCAAAATAAGTATGCTCACAAGCTACTGGTTTGCATTTCCAGGAAAGAGTGACCTGAGACCCTTTTCAGTTCTAACACAATTCTGTAGTTCTACCAGCTGAATTGCTCCTAGAAGAGATGTGAGTTGTATACACACTCTTGATTACAGGAGAGATTCGGTTAATTAAATAGAAGGGAAGATGGAAGAGCCCCTAGTGTCTGTGTGAAAGAGTGGAGCATCTGATTTCAGCCCTGGGGGAAGTGGAACTGGGCTCTCAGTTTGATCCTTAGACATGTGATCTCTATGACAGTCACTCCTCTTTTGTCCAGTACAATCTCTGGTGTCCCTGTCCAGTCCTTTTACTCACCTCTATGAGTGTACAAGAGAAGTGAGGGGCAAGGAAAGTCTTCACTGGTCTAAACGGCTTCTTAGAGCATATTAGGAAAAAACAACGCCCCTCTCTGCACCAACAGAAAACCCTAGGGTCATACTTTTCATTGGAACCCTGAGTTAATTTCAGATCCTCCTGATGCCAGTAGTTATCTTTGTACACAGGCACAGAAGTTCTGGAAGGAAGGGAGGAGACACCTTTTCCTTGGTGTCCCTGCACAGAGAAATATGGAGAGAAATGGAAGCAACAGGAAACAGATGAGGGGCTCACCACATCAGTACCAGACTCCTATAACTCTGGCCAGGCCTAGGATGGACAATTCAAAATAAAGTCACAATATCAGCTCTGCTTCCACCAGTGTCTCAATCTAAGAGACCGATCTTGGCAATGACAAAACTGACATCATGTATTAAGTACATTTTGGGACCCAACTTACTTTGGTGGTTGATGGGTAGATGGCCCCCACCTGCTCAGGACATCAGCAGAAGACCTCCTTCAGGTCTCCCTAGATGACAGTAGAACGGCTCTTTGTTATTGTTGCTAAATACCATTGAGTCAATTCAGACTCATAATGACCCTGCATAGGATTTCCAAGATGTTGTTGGTGGGTTTGAACTGCCGACCTTGTGATTAACAGTTCATTGCTTTTCCTACAACACTACACCAGAATTGTCCTTTGTTGTTGTTGTTATGTGCCATTGAGTCAGTTCTGACTCATAGTGATTCCATTAGGGTTTCCAAGGAGCAGTTGGTGAGCTTGAACCACCGACCTTGTGGATCAAACTGACCTTGAAGTCAAGTGTTTATCCTATAGTGCCAGTTCTTTAGCAGGATTTTTATTCATGTGATCAGTTCATCTTCCTCTTCCAGACTGATCCCACTCCTACCTGAAACTCCTAAGTGCATATGTTGTAAAAAAGCCACTTAATACCCTACTCTTTAGAGTTCTCATTGAATGTGCTTTGTACTCCCCCATTGCCCAAACCTAGACATACTCAATACTTGGTTTTGAAACTCTCAACAGACTCATGAATATCACAAAGATGCTTTGCACTCCAGCCCCCAACAAGTTGACACTCGATGCACGTTCACAAGGAAAAGGCCAGTAATTGGTTTTGCTGGGGAAACAACCTCGAGATAAATGTCCTGTGTATAATCATTTACCTTCCCCAAGTGTGTGTGTTTCTTTCTTGGATGCTGGCCGCTCTCATTGCTCACTACCCATGCCCTGAGTGCCATCATGAGGATGGCGGGACTGTCAAAGCTGTCAACAGACAGCTTGGGAGACAGTGGGTCATTGGGAGGGAAGAAGCCGTGCTTTTCTGGCTCAGGACGACAGGCATATGGTCCCCAAATCAATCTGCTCTTCCTTCACATAGGCCTTCCTTTAACTTAGCATGCCAGAGTAAAAAAAAAAAAAAAAGTTGTTTTGTTTTTTGTTTTTAAGAAAAAGGTTCTTTGGCAATATTAATTTGCTTCAAGCAGGTGGTGCTTGTGAGGGAAAGGTCTATGTTAAATCTGCACCTTCCTTCCATGCAGGATGAAACCATACTGCTGTAGAAAATTGGGGATGATAGCATACGTGGACTACAAGAATGCTATCTCAGTCTTCTGCTTCTTATCCCCTTGGCATCTTTTCTATCTGCCACCACCCCAATTTTCTACATACTCACTGCATGGACTCCATCAGCTGCTTGTCCTTCCCACTGTGGACCATGCTCACTTGCACTGATTGTCTTAGTTATAAAGTGCTACTGTAATGGAAATACAAGTGGATGGCTTTAGCAAAATAATCTTGACTCTCACAGTTTAGGAGACTAAAAGTTCAAATTCAAGGCACAAACTCTAGGGAAAGCTTTCTCTCTGGGGAAAGGCTTGGCTCTAGGGGGTTGTTCTTATCTCATTTCAACAGACCTTGGACAACTCCATTGTCTTGGCATCAATTTTCTGAGTCTAGGAGGTCCTCACCACAGGAACCTGGCTTCAGAGTATGTTCTCGGTTCTTGTCTCTTATTTTTTGGTGGTATTGAGTTCTCTGTGTCTTAACTCACCTCTCTCTACTTTTAGCTCTTAGAAAGCACCCAGGGAAATCCCCCTTGCTTCAAATCAGGGTTGTGACATGCATGAGGGTGGGGCATTCTATTCTAGCCTCATTAAAATAAAATTATAACCTAATCCTCATTAAATTAATCTAATCCTGCCTCATTAACACATGTTGTTGTTGTTAAGTGCCGTTGAGTTGATTCCAACTCATAGTGACCCTGTATAGGGTTTTTGAGAAACAACTGGTAGATTTCAATTGCCAGCCTTTTGGCTCAAACTGACCTTGAGGTTGAGTGCTTATCCAATGCTGCCACACCAGAACTCTAGATTTATCTGTGTGTCACCTATTTTGGAAGTCTATTCTGACATCTCACAATTCTATTTGTTTTTTCATCTCCCTGAGTACAACTAGCTGCAGTGGGTTATAGTTGCTTCTGTGTAGGTTGTACATGCAGAATAATTCTCTGTCTCCCCATCTAGCACTTGGGAGGTTTTAGGCATTAGGGACTGGGATTAAATTATCTCTGTGTTTCTCCAAACCTTTGATACAGGGACTGTTCCCACCTAATAACATGTCTTAAGTATAAGAGATGAAGTCTCGCCATGCTTGCTTCTAAAGAGCATTCTGGTTGTACTTCTTACAATAAAGATGTGTTTATTCTTCTGACAGTCCATGCTAATTTTAATGTTCTTCTCTAACACCATAATTCAAATCCATAAATTCATCTACAGTCACCCTCCATTGTCCAAGTATCACAAGCATATGAGGTGATTGAAAGTACCATGACTTAGTTCAGGGCCACCTCATTCCTCAAGTAATGCATCATTTTATTTCTTGACTTCTGATTCCATGAGTGTTGGTTGTGGATTCAAGCAAAATCAAATCCTAGACAACTTCAATTTTTCCTCCATTTATCATGCTGTTATTATTGAGCCAATTGTGCAAATTTTTGTTTTCTTTACATTGAGGCTGTGGTCTTTGATCTTCATCAGCAAGCATTTTAAGTCTTCTTTGCTCCCAGCAAGCAAGGTTGTATCATCTGCATACTGCAGGTTGTTAATGAGTCATTCTCCAATCCTGAAGTCATGTTCTTCTTCATATAATCCAGTTCCTCAGATTATTTGCTCAACATACAGGCTGAATAATTATGGTGTAAAGGTACAATCCTGACGTACATATTTCCTAAATTTGAACTATTCGGTATTCCCTTTTTCTACTTAAGAAACTGCATATTTAAGTTCCTTTTGAGCACCATTGAGTGTTTGGAAATACAAATTTTTCATAATGTTATCTATAGTTCATTATAATCCATATAATTGAGTGGATTTGCATAGTTAATAAAGCACAAGTACACATCTTTCTAGTATTCTCTGCCTTCAGTCAAGATCCATATGACATCAACAATGAGATCCCTTTTCCATATCCTCTTATGAATTTCTCCACCTGTTGTAGTACTGTAAGATAAGCACTAGCCCATAAGGTCAGTTTGAACCACAAGGTCAGTGGTTCAAACTCACCAGCAGCTCCTTGGAAACCTTATACAGGGTCACTATGAGTCAGAACTGACTTATAAATTTGACTTGATAACTTATAAATTTGACTTGAATTTCGGTTGATACATTCTTGCAAGATGGTACTCTTGCAACCATTTTAAAAATTATCTCCAGCAAAATTTCACTTGCAAGTGATATTAATGATATTATTTGATGATTTTCACATTTCACTGGACCACCTTTCTTTTCTTTGAAATGGATATAAATATGGATATATTACCAACGATTGAAATCCTGGTGTAGCACTGTGGGATAAGCACTGGGCTGTGAACCACAAGTTCAAATCCACCAGCTTTTCCTGGGGAACTCTATACAGGACCAATATGAATTGGAACTAACTTGATGATACTTAATAACAACACCATAAGTTAACCAGTTAGCTGCTTTCCAAATTTCTTGTCATAGATGAGTGAGTACTCCCGTGACTGCATCAGTTTCCTGGAACATTTCTATTTGGAGTCTATCAATGCCTAGAGACTTATATTTCACCAATGCCTTCAGTGCAAGTTGCACTTCTTCCTTCAGTACTTAATCACATGCTACTCTTTCCAATGGTTAAGAATTGACCAATGCTTCTCGGTGCAGTGACTCTATGTATACCTTCCAACATATTTTAATGATTCCTGCATCATTCCATATTTTCCACATGGAATATTTCAATATTTCAGTTGGAGTCTTGATTTTTTCCTTCATTTCTTTCAGCTTGAGAAATGCTGAGCGTGTTCTTCACTTGTGGTTTTCCAACACTAGGTTCTTGCAACTTTCATTATCCTACTTGACTTTGTCTTCTTGAGCAGCCTCTTGATATTTTCTTATCAATTCTTTGACTTCCTCATTTCTGCAAGTTGTTTTTGCTTCTTTATACTCAGGAATTAGTTTGACTCTCTTCTGACATCCATCGTCATCTTTTTTTCTGTCCTATCTTTTTAATGACCTTTTGATTTCCTATATGATTGATGCTCTTGATGTCATCCCACAACTCTTCTGGTCTTCAGTCATTAGTATCTAAAGCATGAAATCCTTTCTTAAGATGGTCTGTAAATTTAGGTGGGATGTATTCAAGGTCACATTTTGGCTCTTGTGGACTTGTTTGAGTCTTCTTCAGCTTCAGCCTGAATTTGCATATGTTGAATTATTGGTCTGATCCACAGTCTGCCCCTAACCTTGTTTTGACTGATGCTGTTGAGCTTCTCCATCATCTCATCTACAAATGTAATCAATTTGATTTCTGTGTATTCCATCTAGTGGGGAAGGAATTGTTTCTTGAGAATCCGTAGAAGAATCTGCACCAGCTTGTGAAGACAAGTGGAGAGAGAATACAAAGGTTCATCAGACTATGCCCATGTCTTTAAGAATTTAAAGATTACAGAAGACATTAGATAAATATGAGACTACGTATTGCTACTAGGATTCCAATTCATACATGCACAGATTCACTCCAAGCAAAACATGCTTAAACATGTCTCTGAAATCAGTGGATGGATGCAATCAAGTTCTCTCTGGTACACTTATCCTAGTCTCTGTAAAGTCCCCAGCTTCCAAGGGAATCTAATGGATCAATTTTATTCAAGGCATAAAGTCACCTCAGGTTATGGGAACTGCTTTGTTTCTTTCTCTGGATTGCTGAGGTAAATATTGATATATTTTCTCAAGGACACAAGATAATCATGGGGGCTTACTAGGAAGAATTTCAAGAAAATTTAAATCTGCAATGATGAGGAAAATGGCAGGAAAGTCGTGCTGAGGATTTTTTTTTTTTTTTTCTTTTACTTTTTCCATCAAGGCAATGCATCTGTTCATTCTTCAGGGATGATAAAGGCTGTCCTATGATTATTTAATTGAGAGACCTTACCCCATTACCCTATAGCTCTAATCTTGTCTCTTCAGTCTTCTTTTTTTTTCTCTTTTCTCAAACTCAAAGAATGCCTAAAAGGAACAAAACTCAGTTCCCTTGGGAATAGCCAAACTGCCATTTTGACATAGTGTATATCTAAGAGTGTATATCTAAGGAGCTCTGGTAGCGTAGTTGTTACGAATCAGGCTGTCAACCTTAAGTTCAGCAGTTCGAAACTGCCAGCTGCTCTGTGGGAGAAAGATGAGGCTTTCTGCTCCCATAAAAATTTACATGCTCAGAAACCCTGTACAGGGTCTCCATGGGTTGGAACTGACTCAATGGCCCTTAACAACAACAACATATCTAAGAGTGCAGAATTATTCAGGGAAGGGTTATAGAAATAGAAACGCTGTCTTGCAAAGTATATAGATCCAGGTGGAGGATATGTCAAGAAATCATAGCTTCACATTTTGATATTTTTGTTTAATAAATGTTTCTGTGATTTTGTAGTAATATTTTACTTACCTTCACATACACAATAACAACCTGCCATAGGATACATATCATGCCATGAAGATTCCAAGGGGAAACACTGCCCCTGAGAATATTTTAAAGGAAAGCTAAATGTCTTAGGCTAGATTTTCTATTTAGTTGTCATTGTTGTTAAGTGCCATTGAGTTAATTCTGACTCATAGTGACCCCGCATAGGGTTTCCAAGGAGTGTCTG
>NW_006408619.1:6807578-6809360 GCF_000296735.1 Chrysochloris asiatica
CAGACTTCACTTTCATACTTGGAGCATATTATCAGGAGGGACCAGTCCCTGGAGAAGGATATTATGTTTGGTAAAGTGCAATGTCAAAGAGAAAGAACATGCCTCCCAACGAGATGGATTGGCACAGTGGCAACAGCAATGGGTTCAAATGTAGCAATGATTATGAGATTGGCACAGGATCAGTGAGAGTTTTTTCTGTTGTGCATAGGGACCCTGAGTTGGTACCGACTCATATAAGTTTATTACCAAGGAAATGGCTTACAATTGTAGAGTCCCAGAACCCCACACAAAAGAGTGTAAACCTTTCTCACTTGTTCATTACATTGGGAGTAGGCCACACCCCCAAAGAATCAGCCCTTCAATTGATTGGTTGCTCATAACCACTCATCATAGAGTTATAACTTTGCCTGCATTAGGTTTCATCGCCATAGGATTAAGCACATCTTAACTGCTAAATCACTGGATATTCTGAGCCTAATCAAGTTGGCAGAGAACCCTAACTATTACACTAACCCAGCAAAAGCCACTGTTTGATAACAGAAGACAACAGCGGACCTGGATTTTGATTCCTGATCTGACCTTTTGAGCTGTATGATTTAGGGATGGTTATTTTTCACTCTGAGTCTGAGTCTACTCATCTATAAAATAATGCTAATAATAGCTACTGGGATGGATGCTGTGAAGTTTCCTGATGTTGCAGCTATAAAGAACAGGAAGTACTCATGAATATGAGTGTTGTCAAAACCTTGCTCTCAGCTAAGAAAGGTTTGTTCATTTGTGTGTGTGCATGTGTGTATGTGTGCACAGGGTCACTTTCCTTGTCCCTTTGATGTATCTCTTTATAACCTGCTTCTGATTACCTATTTCTTGTTCTAGGGCCGTCTCATAATTGTAACACTAGGGGGAGATCAAAATGAGTGTAGCCACTGAAACTCACAGACAGGAAAATTGTTTCCTTCAAAAATGTGCTTGAATTCTCAAAGCTATGTGAAACCAGTCAACTAAATTCTGAAACATCACCAGGTTTCAATTGGTTACATTTGCCAGTTTTTCAGTAAGATGGGAACTAAACACTAAAAAATATAACAACTACTTGAATTGGTCCATGTGGAAGAATGACCTATTTCAACCCTAGTCACATGTATTCCAAACACAGGCATATTTGTTTATTAGTGGGTGTCCCTTCCAGTGCATCATTTTCTGGGGTTCCTCATTTATTCAACAGCTACTAACCAGGAGGCCAATAAACACGCATTGTGGAGTTAATGCTATTTCTCCATCATGCAAGCAGACTCTTCTATTGGGACATGTAAACTGAACAGTTTTGTAGAATTGTGTGTGTATGCATACATGTATCTATGTGTGTGTTTGTGTGTGAACACACATATTTATGCCTGTGCATGTGTTTTTATATGTGTGTCTCTTTGCAATGTATATGTGGATGTATGTGATCATCCAGGCACAAGTATAGTACATGTGCATATGTACATTTGTGTATGCACACATGTATATCAATATGCACATGTGTGTATGTGAGTAAAAATACACACTTGTATTCTATAGATGTTTTATTACACTGTTACACTCTATCCAGGTGTGGATGTGCATACATTTAGGTGTATCTAGGTATGCATGTCTGTGTGTATCTTTTACTGTTAGTCCTTCCCAGTGGGAAATTTGGTGGAAAAAATCTTATTGGGAAAATGAATTACTCTAGGGAGTATTCTGTTGTCACGTGTATGATAAGGTGTTGTCTTCTCATAATTTACTTTTTTTTTTTTT
>NW_006408619.1:6812564-6815328 GCF_000296735.1 Chrysochloris asiatica
GGTTCAGAGTTCTGGGACCAGCCCCTGAACCTGCTTGGTCAGGTATTCTGTGTTGTTGTTGGTGGAGCTCTCTGCTATACGTCCACCCGATCCACCATCTTGTTTGTTCTATCTCATAATTTACTTTTCCAGACATGAAGTCAGAAAATAAATTGTGATTCCTGTTACTGTCTCAGAAATTCTACTTCTCCCCAGAATCTAGCACAGGGCCTGGCACAGATCAGACATTCCCTATTGACTTGTTAAATTGAATAACAATCAGTCTCTACCCTGAACTTATCCATCACCTGAAACTGTCCTCCGTGGAGATGCAGTTATAGATGTCCAGACCCATGTAGACCTAAATGGAGATGCAGATGCAAATGGAGATGTAGATAAAGGTATGAATATGTTCTGGGCATGCCTAGGATGATGCTAGCCTTTTATGAAGCATGTTTAGTAGACTGAAGCTGGTGTCCTAGCAACAGAAAGTTCAGGATTCACCTAACTCCAGAATTGATCTCCTGGTTTATTATGGAAATGACCAGTTCAAGGTCCTTGGCCCCTTCTTAAGGTCTATCAGCTTTTCTCTGACCAAAATATGGCTGTCGCACTGGGCAACCCCTAACAGTTATAAGGAGTTAAAAGATGTAGAAGAAGGAGTCAGTGAGCAGTGTCGTCTGTGGTAGCCTCAGTGCAGACTTTGGGAAAAGAGAAGAAGGAGAAGCAGATGCTTCTTCTGATGACATTGCCACTGAAGGAAATTAAAGGAAGAACAGAGGAAATGAAGCTGGAGACAAGGACATGGAGAGGCAAGGTAGAGCCAGGGCAGCCACCCATGGACATTTCAGTCCCCATGAGAGGCAGAGTATGGGAAGAGTAGCAGCATGAGCATCTTCAGATCTATTCTGAGCAGTGTAGTGGGGAAAAGCACCAGAGGTATAGCCTAGTTCAGGCTCTTCTAATTCCAGTAGCCCAACAAGCTGAGCACACGTCACATAACATGGAATCTCATGGATAGGAAGAATTAGAATACCTCCTCAGAGACCTGTGGAGACAGTTTACTGGGACAATGCGTGTTTAAACAAAGAAACAAAGCAAAAATCTGACACGTAGTACAATTACAGTCCTTAGACTGTATTTTGTTCCACTTAATATGAGCAAAGGCTTCCTGATGCTCCAGAAGCTCTTGCTTCTCTCTAATTGAGAACATCCAGAAAAAAAGGTCCTTAGTGTCAACTCACCTGAGTTAGGCGTTGGGCTGTTAACTGCGAGGTTGGTGGTTCAAACCCATCAGCCACTCTGATGGAGAATGATGAGTCTGTCTTCTATAAATATTTAGTTTCAGAAATCCTATAAAAAGTCCCTTATGAGTCAGAAGTGATTTGATGGGTTGCCTTTGGTTTTATTTTATTTTATTTTGTCTTCAGTTTTTATCATTTTCAACTGTGGATCCTGTATTCCAAAGGCAAGTGCTAAAAGGGCAAAGATTTAGGTTCGGTGCCAACCTCACCATTCTTTCCTATGTTACCTTGGGCACATTGCCTAACTTTCTGAGTTTTACTTCCTCATCAGTAAAATGAGAACACTAAGTCATTGAAATGTGGAGAGAAATGACTAAGACATTGATGAAAGAGATGAACAAAGTTTTGTGACAATAGTAAGTGCTCAATAAAGGTGGTCTTTATTGTGGTTATTGTTAACTGTTGTCAAGTTGGTTGCAACTCATAGTGACACTATATTGGGTTTCCAGGGAGTGGCTGGTGAACTTGATACATCAACCTTGTGGTTCAAACCTACCTTTCGGTCTAGCACATTAATTCACAGTAGCATACCAGCACTCCAAATATGGTCTTTACTGGTATTAATTATAAACAATCTACTACCACTCTTTATTATTCTTAATAGTAAGGTGACCACCTATAGTCACTATTCAATGTGCCATATTCTTGGCAGCTAGGAGGTCTCTCCTCTGGGGGAGATCCCTCCATCCCTAGAACCCCCAGCATGTGACCAGCTGCTTTCTTGCCTCTGCATTCTCATTCCTCCAAAAGTCTCAGGAGCACCGTGATGTCTGGCAGCTGTTCTCACCTCTGTTGCTTAGTGAAATCGTGAGCCGCTACAACCATGTTTAACAAGGACACACTGCAAGTTGCAAGTATTGGTGACAGGTTTTAATTTCCTGCCGTCATCCTTCTGGAAATGCAAGTCTATCCACTCCCATAAAAAGCAGACAATGCAAAGTCACTGCAGGGTGGGATGCCGAGGCATGAGGATGAGAGATGAACAGAAGCCAGACCTTTACTTCCTGGTTTAGTCAGCCTCTCAGGCCTTACTCACTGAACACCTAGTGTGCCCAGCTCTGAACCAAGCACTGCAGTGGGAAAGAAACCTTCAAAACAGGCAACTGTCCTTGAACGGATTTCATTGTACATAAAATATTTAAGAAATTAGCTCAGACACTATGTAGTCACATGTTGTTTCCTGGAGTTCAGAGAATTGTGCGAAGAATAGTAAGAGGCACTGGCCTAGATATGTGTTTCCAGGGAGAGATGAGAAGGGGACAAGAAGATGCTGGGAGGGGCTGTGCAGCCTCTGCTAGCGCCAGGCTCAGCGGAAGCAGGCAGGGAGTCAGGGGAGGACCTTTCTCCTGGAGAGAAAAACACTCAGCTTCTTAAGTGGCAGCTCACAGCCTCAAGGATCAAATATAATTAAATTTTGCTAATTCTTCAACAATTCATTTTCATTCAATCTGACTACCGTCTCTTTAAGCCCCCTAGTTGTA
>NW_006408619.1:6815449-6815904 GCF_000296735.1 Chrysochloris asiatica
CTGTGTGCTCCTCTACAAAATGGCTGTCTCAGAGACCCTATGGAGCAGTCCGACTCTGGGAAGCACTGGGGTTTGGTTTATTTTTCTCTTTACCAGCTGAATACGGGTCTTGCCTTCCTCCTGTTTTCTCCCCTCTAGTATTGACTGTTTGGTATATATCACAGTTTTACCAACCTACCTAGTGATGGGCTCAATAAATAGTATCCCTCAAGGCCTAGAATGTATTAGGTTGTAAATAGATGGGATCTAGTCCTGGTGTGGCACTGAGGGATAAGCACTGGACCACATGGTCAGTTTGAACTGCAAGGTCGGCTGGCAGTTCAAACCCATCAGCTGCTCCTCAGAAACCCTGTATAGGGTCGCTATGAGTAGGACCCGACTTCATAGCACTTAACAACACCAACAGGTGGCTCAAGCAGTTAAGCACTCTGTTGCTAACCAGAAGGTTGAAGGTC
>NW_006408619.1:6817234-6822263 GCF_000296735.1 Chrysochloris asiatica
AGAAATATGTTAAGGATAAATTTGTGAATCATCATGTTCTGTATCACATGAATGATCTCGTATCCTGTCCTAAGTGAATAATCAACATTTTTGTCATTATTTTTTTGTGTGTGTCAATTTCCTTCTTCTGACAATAAAAGACTGGGGCTCTGCTAGCTTGGTGTGCTAGCTTGCCTGTCGTCTTGCATCAATCTTTGTCTCTGTCTCTTTTCTTTCGCCTACTAGACATCTCACTCCCGTTAAACCCCGTGTTTGCCCAGGTGATCCTTTGTTGAGGCGGGACCCCGACTCAGGACCCCCGGCAGAGTTATATAATTTGAAAGGTTGCAGCCATTGAAAATCCCAGGGAACACAGTTTTACTAAGACACACATGAAATCAGCTCAACTGCAACTGGTTTTCTATCTTCTGCTCATTTCTACCTCATGCAGCAGCAACCCCTTAGGTAGGGGAACAGCGCATCTCTTTGTTCACAATAGAGGCATTTCTAGGGTAGGGAGAGTGGCCTGGGTACCACTCGAAAGGAAAACCCAATGATCAGTTTCTATTAACCACTGCAGTTTCTATCAGCAGCCCTGTGACATGGTTCAGCAGGTTAAAACAAATGCTTCCACACCTTGAGAGTTTGCATGTGTCAATGCCAACAGACTGATCTTTCCCCATCCAGAAGTGCTTATCTGATGTGCAGGTACCTTTATCTCTCTGTTATCTCTATGCAAAGGGAGATGGGGGCAAAGAAACTATCTCTTGCTGTTTAACACCAGTCTGTGTGTGTGCATTGACTTTAGGGTTGTTGCTTCAATGAGTAGAAGAGCACTGGAAAAGCAGGCCTAAGGAAGTCAACCTGACCACAATTCACTTCCTATTTGCCACCCCTTTAGAGGAATCCACCATTCTCCCAGCTCTCCTCTTGCGGTGGCCTAGGTTTCAGGGTGGTATCACAGTCACCTTGACTTGGCCATTGCCCCTCCTCTCTGTGCTTTGCTTGTCCCTGCCCCCGTTATATGTAATTCCCATATGATCTTCTATTTCTGCCTGAAGAGTGTGCATGTTAGTGTCACAAACACAAAACTTGTCCAAGGTGTGCAGCTCCACTGGGAAGGGGTTTGGGAATAAGCTGCCCACACCTCAGACTTCATCACTGATTATTCCTAGGACGATTCAGGACTGCTCTGCTGAGTGTAAAAAGAAAAGAAAAAACTAAGAAAATACTGATTTTGAGTGCATCATAGACCAGTTTTCATCAGTGAAAGCAAAGAAGCTGCAGTTGTAATTTTGATGTACTGCTATGATGTGTTAAGCAAAAGATTAATTAGCTAGACTTGAATTTTTTTAGCTGTTATTATGATAAAGTTATCTTAAATATAAGTATCAGATGTTTAGACAGGGGCACAATTTCAGTGTTTGCCATAGGTACTATGTTTTGTACCTATGCCTCTGCCTGACATACCATCAATATTTTCTACAACTAATTATGTTGTACGTTTTGAGATTTGACTCTTGGGTAGCCAAATATTCGGCTTGCTGGGAATGAAAAAGTTTCCTTGGAGCAGGCGAGAGGTCAAATGAAAAATATATATAATTAAAAAATGGGTCTTCCTCTCTTTCCTCTTTGATCTGTGACTCTGTTCTTCAACTGTGTCTTTTCTCTGTTGATTTCTGCCTGTCTCTTTAGCTCTGTCTTTATCTCTAATTTTCTCCTTCTTTCTTTCCACTCTACTACTGAACCAGCTCCTAAATCATGACCATTGTCTACTGTGACACCACAACCAGAAGCCTCCCAGGCAGCAAACTGTCATCCAGGGCCCACACAATCACTGGTATTAGAGGTAGCTCTGACTGTCTTTGGGTGGATAATGATCAGACAGGCTAGGTTAGAATGCCATGCCCTGCTGAGTTAAACACATGTCTGGAGGACCATGTGACAGAGAGCCACGTGGGAAGAAGATCAGTCTTCAGAGTCCTGAGTGCCCTGCAGAAGGCTGCAAACCCTGTTTGACTTGTACAATCAGTACTGAACAAGGCTAGAATTCACCTAGATCCTAGATTGGAAAAACTCATCCAGAAACATGGTGTACATAAAGGTTTCTGTAGCTCTCTTGTTCATTCAAAACTCTTTACTTAGGTTTCCGAGGCACTATGTTAGATGCAGAGAAACCAGAGATGAGTAAGATACACACCCTGTCCTCAAGGGGGTCACATCTCATAATGGAATTTAACTGAATTGAAACCCTACACAAATGTGTTAGTGGTCTTTGCTTATATTCCCTAAAATAGCTTGAGAGGCTGTTGCTATTTTGTGTTGTCCAGTGAGTTTGGATTCATAGAGACCCTGTAAAGGTTTCCAAGGAGCAGCTGGTGGGTTTGAACTAGTACCTATCCAACAGCACCACAGGAGTTCTGAACTATGATGCCAAGCTGTCAAGAGGCTGTTGTTGTTTGTTGTTAGGTTCCATTGAGTTGGTAATGCCTCATAGAAAATATCTGCACAACAAAATGTTGTGCCTGATCCTGGGCCAACCTCACAATCTTTGCTAAGTTTGAGCCCATTAATGTTGCCACTATGTTGATCCATCTTTTCCTCTGACACTCCATTCAACCGAACATGATATCCTTCTCCAGTGACTGGTTGGTCCTTACTGACAAAATGTCCTAAGCATGACAGCAGAAGTCTGGCCATTCTGACTACCAAGGAGCACTCAGCTATGTTTATTCCAACACAAATTTATTTGTTCTTTTGGCAGTCCATGGTACACTCACTATTCTCCTCAAACACCATAAATCAAATGCATCAATTCTACTATGGTCTTCCTTATTTGCTATCCAACTTTTGCATGTATATGAGGTTATTGAAAACCCCATGGCTTGCATCAGGTGCACCTAAGTCCTCAGACTGACACCTCTGTTCTTCAAAACTTTAAAGTAGTCTTGTGTAGCAGATTTGTCCAATACAATATGTTGTTTGATTTTTTTACTGCTGCGTCAGTAAGTGGTGAAGGAGCTCTGGTAGCGTAGTGGTTACGAATCGTGCTGCGAACCTTAAGGTCAGCGGTTCGAAACTACCAGCCGCTCCGCGGGAGAAAGATGAGGCTTTCTACTCCCGTAAAGATTTACACCCTCGGAAACCCTGTACAGGGTCGCTATGGGTCGGAACCGACTCGACGGCACTTAACAACAACAACAACAGTAAGTGGTGATGGTTGACACAAGCAAAATGAAGTCATTGACAACTTCAGTCTTTTCTTCATTTTTGTGGATGTTTTTTATAGGTCCAGTGGTAAGGATTTTTGTTTGGTTACATTGAGGGCTGTGGTCTTTGATCTTCACCAATAAATATTATAATTCCTCTTGGCTGTCAGCAAACAAGGTTGTATCATTTGCATCTCACATGTTGTTAATGAGCCTTCCTTCAATTCTGATGCCAAGTTTTTCTTCATATAATCCAGCTTCTCAGTTTATTTGTTCAGCACACTGTCTCCAGAATCACAGCAACACACAAGCCACCACAGTATGACAAACTGACAGATGAGTGGTTGTTGAAAGGCTGTAATTTGTCTAATCATTTATTAGACATTAGATCATTTATTAGACATTGATATGAGTTATAGTTCTGGTCAAAATGGAGTAGCTCCATTGCACCTATTTGTCCCTCTAACGAATAAAAACCTGTATATTATACAACAAGATGGCATAGGAAGAATAATGGTGAACAGAAGACCAACTGCTCAGGGGACCTTAGGACTTAGCCACATGCTGGTAAGATCCTTGGCAAAAAGGCATTACTGCCTCTTATGTTACAGAAAAGAAAATCCAATAGAACCACCAAGAGGCAAAGGCTAAAAGCACTCCAAGAAAAGTCTGTGCTCTTTAGCCAAAGGACCATGAAAAGGTGGACTATCAACAGAAAATCCTTTTTGCAATGTCTCCCAAAACGCAATTAAAAACACTCTTCACAACAAAACCAAGAAAAATCACTAACTGAATGAGAAAATATAATTAGCAGATGCCAAAAACAAGATGAATCAGGCATTGGACTATTTGACAAGGATTTTAAAATGGCACTCATAAAAAGGTTTCAATAAGTAATTATAAATTCCTGTGAAACAAATGACAAAATAGAAAACCCAAGCAAAGAAGCAGAAGTTATAAGAAAAGAACTAAATGGAAAATTTAGGACTGAAAAATACAATAACAAAGAGAAACTCTCACAGGATAAGCTTAGTAGTAAAGTGGAGATGACAGTGTGAACTTGAGGACAGATTAGTAGTATAATTTACCCAATTTAACATCAGAGAGAGAGTAGATGGAAAAGAAAAGTGAGCAGAGTCTCAGAGGCCAGTGGAATAATAGTAAAATATCACTGAGGTATCCACATCACTGGAATTCCATAAGAAAATAAATGAAAGAACGGGGCTGAAAATAGATTGATTGATTTATTTTTAATATGGCTGCAATGTTGTTGTTGTTGTGTTAGTGGGATATGCATACCATAGAATGGTCAACCATTTGAAATTGTTTAATCAAGGACAATATTTAGAAGTGTTTAATCAAGGACAATACTTAGAAGCACTGGGAAAGTAGGAATGAAATAAGAAATGCAGGGAGTAAGTAGAACAAATAATTTGACATTGAGGGGATTTTAATTATTGCCATGACAAAAAGTGTATGATTTTTTAATATAAAGGCGATAACCTGCTCTGTAAACTTTCACTCAGTTCATAACAGAAAGTTAAAAATATATAACTAGTTATTAAGTGCCATCAAGTCAGTTCCGACTCATAAAAACCCTATATGAGGGTTTCCAAAGAGAAGCTGGTGGGCTGGTAGGTTTGAACTGCCAACCTTGTGGTTTGCAGTTCAGTGTTTATCCTACAGTGCCAAACCAGGAATATATTTTTAAGTGCCATAGAGTCAGTTCCAACCCATTGCAACCCTGTATAAGGTTTCCAAGGAGCAGCTGGTGAACTTGAACTACCAACCTTGTGGTTCAAACTGACATTGCAGACAAGCACATTAACATATATATATAT
>NW_006408619.1:6822463-6826224 GCF_000296735.1 Chrysochloris asiatica
TCTTTCTCTCTCTAAAAAATATATATATGGAATCCTGGTGTGGTGCTGTATGATAGATAAGTACTTGACCTTAAGGTCAGTTTGAACTGCAATATCGGCAGTTCAAACTCACTAGCCACTCCTTGAAAATCCTATACAGGTTTGCTATGAGGTGGAATTGACTCAACGGCACTTAATAAACAACAAAAATAGTAAAAAATATTTATATTGCTTAAAACTTCCCAAATTTGGAAAAAGACATAAATCTACAGATTTAAGAAGCTGAGTGAACCCAAAATAGCATTAACCCAAAGATATTCACAGTAATATATAGAATAATTGTCTGTATGTAAGCTAAATGAAAAAAAAAAGTCTTGAAATCAGGCAAAAAAATACATTGCTTAGGAAGAAGCATCAATTTGAATGACAGTGTCAGTCAGACAAACATATTTTGCTCACCTATTAGGAGCTAGCGACTCCAGTAAACATGAACAACAGAGACTGGTTATGGTCATGAACAGTGAGCAGTAGTGGAACTGTAACAATGTTCAACTTCCAGGGTCAGCTAAGGAAATAGCATGGACCATGTGCCCATCGTGGTGACGTGAACAAACTCTGGGATCAATCCTCAGTGGCACTAAGTTTGGCATCTCTAATAAGTCTTCTTTTAGAGCAAAATTGTTGTTTTGTAACAAAATTCAAGAGTGAATTTTTGGCTGCTATGTAGCCTCTCTTGTTTCTACTTATTTTCTAAGTTTAATTTTATAGTGTCTCAGGTTAGCTCCCTAATCTTCTTCCTTTCCTTATATCAGTCAAAGATATTGTCTCTTCCTAGGAATCCTGACTGATTAAGCCTTGACTCAGTGATGTTTCTCATTACTATCCTATTTCAAAGTAGTGTCATTGTTAAAGAGCTTCAATGCTATAGGGATCTGTGGACTAATGAGGCAGTAAAAGACAAAGGACCAGATCAATCTGTTTCAGTAGGGACCAGCAGAGAAGCAGTGAATGAGAGGAGAGCCACCCAAGCAAGGCACCCTGAAGTCTTTACAGAGAAAATCAAGAAAGAAGTGAATCATGGAACCACCTTTATGAGAACGGGGCTGATCTGTTGGGTGAAATTAAGAAGAAACTATTAAAATGATTGTATGTAATATTTACAAATTGCTGATGCCTAAACGGTTTTTAGATTGAATATTCATTAAACCCAACTGAATGACAGACCTACTAGATGTCAGATCTGCAATATATTTGGAATTGTATGAATAATTTCTTTTAGAAAGATCAGCACAAGGATGCCCTCTAGTAGTTGGAGGTTAAAGATACCCCAACCATTTGACTTTTCTGACATGCTATACCACTCTGTAAGCCTTGATATTAATTTCCATTCCTTCCTTTGCTCAAGTCCTAGGGTTCAGCAACACACTGCAACATCTCACAAAAATCATAATTGTCAAAAGAAATGGCTCACCCAATGGGAGATAGCAGTCCTGCCCATACAGCTCAGACACACCCAAACTCCTGCAGCCCCACCTGCAACAGACGACATGACCACCACCTAAACCTACCTTGACCTTCACTACATAAACAGTGAGCAGGGAACTGACACATACTCCCATTCTCTATCACATCCACCAGCAGAAAGGTTTTTGTTGCTGTTAAGTACCATTGAGTCAGTTCCAACTCACGACGACCTTCTATAAGGTTTCTAAGGATCAGCTGATGAGTTTGAACCACTGATATTGTGGTTCAAAATGACCTTGTGGTTCAGTCCTTTATCTCACAGCACCACACCAGAACTCCAGTAGACAGATGGCAAGTCCCAAATCCATACTTCAGAAATCAGTCTGGAGGAGTTTTCTCACTCATGTAGTCTCAGGAGCTGAGGAACCCAAATTGTCAGTTAGACAAGAAGCTGTTTAGGAGTGAGACTAAGAGAACTGGTAAATCAGTTCAGGTGATGAGCCCATAGACTAGTCAAATGTCATGAGCCAGATGCAAAATCTAGAGAAAGCGAGTTAACTTGTCCAAAGCAGTCTAATAAATTAGTGTCAGACAATATTTCCAAGGGAAACTCAGGGTGTTGAGTTAAGCTACACCCACCACTAAGGTGGGGGCATCCTTAATCCTTAGTACCACTGTAATTTTTACTTCTTGCTATTGTTGTTAGGTGCCATTGAGTCGGTACCGACTCATAGCCACCCTATCTATGCACAACAGAATGAAACACTGCCCAGTACTGGAACAACTGCACAATTATTGCCACGCTTGAGCCCATTGATGCTGCTACTTTGCCAATCCATCTCGCTGGGGGTCTTCCTCTTTTTTTCTGACCCTCCACCTTACCAAACATGATATCCTTCTCCAGGAACTGGTCCCTCCTGAAAATATGTCTGAAGTATGAAAGACAAAGTTTAGCCATCTTGGCCTCCAAGGAGCTCTCTAGCTGCACTTCTTCCAACACACATCTGTTGGTTCTTCTGGCAACCCATGGCATTTTCAATATTCTCTTCCAACACCATAACTCAAAAGCATCAATTATTCTATGGTCTTCCTTATTCACTGTCCAGCTTTCTATGCATATGAGGTTCTTGAAAATACCATGGCTTGGGTCAGGCACACCTTAGTCCTCAAGCTGATGTCTTTGCTCTTCGATGCTTTAAAAAGGTCTTGTGCAGCAGATTTGCCTAATGCAATATGTCGTTTGATTTCTTGACTGTTGCTTTCATGAGTGTTGATAGTTGATCCAAGAAGAATGAAGTTCTTGACAACTTCAATCTTTTCTCCGTTGATAAGAATGTTGTTTATTGGTCCAGTGGTGAGGAATTTTGTTTTCTTTACATTGAGATTGGTAATCCATACCAAAGGCTGAGGTCTTTGATCTTCATCAGTAAATATTTTAAGTCCTCTTTAGTCTTCTCCAATCCTGATGCTACATTTTTCTTTATATAACCCAGCATCTCAGATTATTTGCTCAGCATACAGGTTGAATAAGTATGGTGAAAGAATACAATCTTGTCGCACACCTTTCTTAATTTTAAACCATTCAGTGTTCCCATGTTCTGTTCTAGCAACTGCCTCTTGGTCCATGTACAGATTTTTCAAGAGCATAATTAAGTGTTCTGGCATACTCATACTTCACAATATTGTCCATAGCTTGTCATGATCCACAGAACTGAAAGCCTTTGTGTAGTCAATAAAGCACAGGTAAGCATCTTTCTGATACCCTCAGCTTTCAGCCAAGATCCATTGGACATCAGCAATGATAGCCCTCATTCCATGACCTCTTCTGAATCCAGCTTGAAGGAAAAGGTCAAAATGGATGTCAGAAGAGACACTGAAACTTACTCTCCAGCATAAATATGCTAAAGTAAATGGAATAAATGTGGAGGTCCAAGAGCTAAACAGAAAATTTCAAAGATCAGCTCAAGAAGATAAAGCCAAATATTACAACAAAATGTGCAAATATCTGTAATCAGAAAACCAAAAAGGAAGAACATACTCAGCATTTCTCAAGCTGAGGGAACTGAAGAAAAAATTCAATCCTCGACTTTCATTATTGAAGGATTCTCTGGGCAAATTATTGAATGATGCAGAAAGCATCAAAAGAAGATGGAAAGAGTACATGGAGTCACTGTACCAAAAGGAAATGGTTGATGTTCAATGGTTTCAAGAAGTAGCATATGATCAAGAGCCAATGATACTGAAGGAGGGAGTCCAAAGTGCTTGAAGGAATTGGCAAAGAACAAGGCACCAGGAATTGATGTAATAAAAATTGAAAT
>NW_006408619.1:6827014-6836685 GCF_000296735.1 Chrysochloris asiatica
TTTTTTTTTCTTCAATGTTTTATTGTGAATTATGTGATAGTTTACATGGGAGAACATTAGTTTTACATTCATTATATCGTCTATTGTTTCATTGCCATGGTTACAATCCCCTGATTGCCTCATCAAATTTCCTTTCTCTTAACTTTGTCTCTTCCCTGTTTTAACTTTTCCTACCTTTTTTTCCTATTTTTAGTCATATTCTTTTTCCTTGTTGCATCCTGTTGCATTGGAAGAAAGCTGCATATGAAATCAAGAAATGCACAAAGAATACTTTAGAAGAAATCAGAAACAAAGGTTATAAACACTAACTAAATGAAAAATTAGAAACCTTACAAAAACAACAAATAGAAATCCAGATTAATGTTAACATTCCACACACAGATAATGCATTGAAAGGGCAAAGGAATAGAAATGAATCAATGGAAAGTGAAATTAGTGTGCTTGTAGACAATATGTCAGCATCAATCTGCTAGAAGAAAAATAAGAATAAAGAAGCAAAGAAAATTAAAGAAAGCTTAAGACTCATGTGGGACACCATCAAGAGGAACAACTTACATATGATCAGAATTCCAGAATAGGAAGAGACAAAAAATAAAAAAAGGCATAGAGAAAATTGTTGAAGAGTTAGAACAAAACTTCCCTAGCATAATGAAAGATAAACACATACACATTCAATAAGTAGAACAAATCTAAAAGAGGCTAAGTACCCAAAGGTAAATCACCAATATATGTCATAATCAAACTTCAAAACCAAAAACAAGCACAGAATCCTGAGAGTTGCACAGGAAAAACGAAAAGTTACCTGGAGAGCCCATAAGACTAAATGCCGATTTCTCAGTAGAAATCATGCTGACAAGAAGGCAAGATGGGATAAAATATATAAAACACTGAAAGAAAAAATTACCAACCAAGAATCATAAACCTAGTAAAATTGTTCCTCAAAAACTGTGGCAAAATTAGGGCATTTCTAAATTAACAGACATTAAAGGAATTTGTAAAAACAGAACAAAAAATTTTTAAAAAAATTTAAAGAAAATCTTTTGTTAGAGAACCAACAACAGCAAGCTCAGATGAACATACAGACAACACCAATGAGTAGTGAACCCAGATATAGAAATACCCAAAGTAAAACAAACCTAAAAGGAAACCAGAAATACCCATTTGCAACAAAGATAAATGGAAAGTAAACAAGAAGGAATAATGTAGTTTCAAAAAGTTCAAATGGTAAGGAAATATAGTAGATTTCAAGATAGAACAGATTGTTTCAAAATTGAGAAGCAATTAATAAATTTACTGGGTACCCTCAAAGAATATGAATAAGCCTTCAAATTAAAGTAAAAAAGGGGGAAATCATAAAGATTTAGTAAACATTAAAGCAACAGCAACAAAGAAAATGGACAAGAAACACACCAAAAAAATAAGAGCTCAGCACAGGAAATTATGTGTAACAAAGGAAATAACAACACTACACACAAACAATCACACAGCAAAATGAGCTCACACACTGCTAATGGAAATGGGTTCAAACACTGTAAAAAGGGTATGTAGCCTCCTATAAAAGGAATACCATATGGCCCAGAAATCCCTCTACTTGGTAGATGTCCTAGGGAAGTAAGGGCCAAGATATATACTTATATGCACACCCATGTTCATCTCTTTACTCATCACAACTTGCAAATATATGGAAACAACCTAACTGCCTGACAATGAAAGAATGGCTAACCAAACTTTGGTACATACATACTATGGAGTTGTTGTTGTAGTTAAGTGCTGTCCAGTCATTTCAGACTCATAATAACCCTGTATAAGGTTTCCAAGGAGTGACTCGTGAGTTTGAACCACTGACTTTGCGGTTCAAAGCAATTGTGCGGTTCAGCACATTAACACACAGCACTACACCAGGATTTCACTATGGAATATTACTCAATATCAAGGAATAATGATGTATCTCCAAAACATGGGCAGATCTGGAGGATTCAATAATAAAGGGTATGGATATTGTATGAGACCAACATTTTCACACTAGAAGAAAAATTTTTTGATGATTGCCACGGGCTAAAGAGTTATTGTTGTTATGTGCCGTGGAGTCAGTTCCTACTCATAGCGACCCTTTACAGGGTTTCTGAGGCTGTAAATCTTTACGGGAACAGAAAGCTTCATCTTTCTCCCGCGGAACAGCTGGTAGTTTTGAACTGCTGACAGTGGGAGAGTAAACATGTATAAACTTGGATGAAGGGAAAGGCTAATAAGAGGAAGGTTTACAAAAAGACAAATCATGGAGGCAGGGGAAGACACAAGGTAGAGTGCAAAAGTTAGAGACAACTGAAGTAAATATTTTACATACACAATCCTGCATTAATGATGACTACAGGAGTCCTGGGGTGGCGCCGTAGGATAAGCACTTGACTTTAAAGTCAATTTGAACCACAAGGTAGGTGCATCAAACTCACCTCAGAAGTGCTATATGGGTAGCTTTGAGACAGAACCGACTCGGTGGCACTTAGCAACAATGACAGGTAGATACATGATATACACACTGGCTTAGTGGGTATGGGAGGGAGAGTGGGAGTATGCTCACAAATACCTAGGTTTGACAGAGCCTATTTATGCATAATGATTAACCTTACTGTAACTATATCCATGAATAAAGTGGAATATACAGGGGCAAAGTCACAAAAAATTCTTAGACACAACAAAACACCTGGGTGCTCAGGACCATAATAGGCATAACTTGGTCCACAAAGACAATGTTCTACTTCCTGCTTTGGTGAGCAGTGAGTGGAGTTCTAAACGCTTATGAGTGGCCATCTAAGGTTCAATAACTGCTCTCTCCTTGTCTAGATTAGAGAAGAGTGATGAAAATTGAAGATGAACAGAAACTATTAGTCCACTGGACTAATGGGCCATAGGAACATTGATCACTATGATCCTAATATCAAAGGAACTAGATGGGCCAGGCAAGTCTGAAAGGGATTGCATTAGAAGGTCCAGGAAAAAAAAAAATGGGAGAAAATGTGAAGCAAAACTCAGAATTATAAAAAAATATTAGGTTTTCCTGTCAGATAGAACCCCGAGACTAGGACCTCGGTCACCCTTCAGGTCTAGACCTGAACTCACTCCTATAGATCAGTCTACAGCCAAATGAGATAGGTCTATAGAGGGAACAACACTAGTGAGTTACACACACTATAAAATGACCTGATATTTGAGATGAAAAGGACAGCATTTATTTATCCAAGGACAGTGTTCAGAAGGGTTGGCAAAGAAGAAACACAGAGAGGAGGTGAGATCATTGTTGTTACATGGAAGCGATTGCAATCAATGGGATGAAACAAATGGGTGATTTGTTGAATGTAAAACTGATGATCTGCTCTGCAAACCTTCATCCAATTCACAATAATTTTGTTATAGTATTATAATCAAAACTGCACAAAATAGAATAGTGACTCAGAAAGGGTTTCATAGAGAAGATTTTTGGAATAAATAGTTTATTAAAGGATTGAGTGACTTGAATATGTGAGTAGGTGTTTCAAGAAGGAAAAGGTGGGAACAGAATATAGCCAGATTCTAAATAGGAGGTATTATGTGGGTGTGTTTTACAAAGAGAAAATGATCACTTTCTACAAGCGCATAAACACCCTTCTAACTGGAATGTGACTCCCACTGGACACGCTCTAAACTTCCCCTACCTTCTCTCTTGTCTTGATTCCAAGAGGATTTGACAATGAGTTACCAGGTCTCACACGTATGAAATGTTAAGAAACCTCGTCTTCACCATCCTGTGTTCCTGACCCCAAGCTGCACACCTTTCTCATAAAGATCAGAAAGTTTTCTATTGAAAGCAGAGACCTTATTTTCATTTTCCTTGCCTTTTTACTGCTGGGGCTTTACAGGCATTGCTGTATGGCACAAGTGAGAAAAAGCTAGAAACAATGACAAAATTCTGGAAGTCCTCTAATTGGTCCCATTGACCCGTTATTCCTGCCTCCTCTCTGAGAGCTCTCTTGATCAAACAAAAGTCTACATTTCCCAGAGTGCTCTGCCACTTAATGGAACCTCAAGTCCATTATGTCTTATCACTGAAAGTGAATTCTGACAATAGCTGAAAAACTTCCTGGAAAGATGACAGTGCAAATGACTATCTAAGAAACAATTGTGTGTGGTCATTCAGAGCTTTGTGGGTTGTCAGGTGGGTAGGGGAGTGAGCACCTGTCACTCTCCTCTTGCCTGATGCTGTGATCCACCTGGCAAAACATGAGATGATGAACAGACAGCATCACCCAAGCACAAAGGAAGAACCAAGACTATTTGCTTCCACAATAGGTTGTCTGAAGATTTGTGGTCAGATATGTAGCATCCGGAGTCCTGGTGTGGCGCTGTGGGTTAATGTGTCAGACTGCAAAGTCATTTGAACTGCAAGGTCAGTGGTTCAAGCTCACCAGCTGCTCCTTGGAAACCCTATACAGGGTTGCTATGGGTTGGGATCGACTCAATGGCACTTACAACAACAACAATGTAACATTCAGAAAGCATGACATAGTATTTCTGCAGAATTCTGTATATCGTATGTTATTTATGTATGAATATTTTTCTTTGTATGACTATTTTGCTTCTTCTCTCTCTAAAATGACATTAATGATGGTATCTCCTCTATGGGTCTCATGTCATGATTAAATGAGATCATTGTTGTTGTTAAGTGCCATAGAGTTGGTTGCAACCCACAGTGACCCTGTATAGGGTTTCTGAGGAGCGGCTGGTGAGCTTGAACTGCTAACTTTGCAGTTCAAACAGACTTTGCGGTCCAACGCATTAACCCACAATGCCACACTAGGACTCCTAAATGAGATTACACATATGACATGTTAAAGGTGGTGGATGGTATATAGTATTACTGTTTCTGTGGTGCAGTAAATTAAGCAGTGCCCTGTTAACCACAAGGTCAGTAGTTCAAACCCAGCAGTCATTCCATGGGAGAAAGATAAGGCTATCTGTTTCCATACATATTTACAGTCTCAGAAACACGAATTATCTACTACCGTATCCTACAGGGGCACTATAAGTCAGACTCTGCTACTACCAGATGTTCTGTGGGAGAAAGAGGAGGCTTTCTGCTCCCGTAAAGATTTACAGCCTTGGAAACCCTGTACAGGGTTGCTATGAGTCAGAACCGACTCCACGGCACATAACCACCACCACGACCACTGGAGGGAAGTGAGTTTTTTGTTAGTTTTTTGGTTTCTAACTCAAATAAGTTGCTATTGGTTGTGGTAGTGGCGATGCTGGTGGTGACAGTGGTATTGCCAACTTCATGAATAGCAATCACCCATTATGCTTGAAAAGTCTTTTGTGTCCTGAAAGGTTTTGTGGTCATCGCTGATGACGCAGTTGTTAATGTATCAATTTGTAAGATCACAGAAGTTAGGTGACTCGCCTTAGGACCAAGAAAATAACTGACTGAACTAGGAGTATAGGGACTCCTGGTGTGGTGCTGTGGGTTAATAAACTGGACTGCAAAGTCACTTTGCACCTCAAGGTAGGCAATTCCAGCTCACCAGTTGCTTCTCAGAAACCCTATACACAGTAGCTATGGGTTGGAACTGACTTGAAGGCATTTAACGACAACAACAACTGTGGTACTGTAGTATCAACAATGAACTTTGAACCAAAATGTCAGCAGTTCACACCCACCAGCTGCTCCTCAGATATCCTAGACAGGGTGCTATGAGGCAGAACTGACTTAACAGCACTTCGCAACAACAGCTACAGGAAGTGTAAAGTCATGGTTAAGGGATAGGCTTTAACTTCAGACTGCAGGACTGTTTTTACAAGAGCTGGTGTGGCACTGGGGGTTAATGTGCTGGACCATAAGGTCGGTGGTTCAAGCTCAACAACCACTCCTAGGAAACCTTATACAGAGTCATTGTGAGTTGGAACTAACTCAACGGCACTTAACAACAACAATTATACAACATGTGGAACATGGACTAAACTTACCTGCCCTCCTGCTATTTCTTCATCTGTGAAAGGAAGACAATAGTTTCTTTACTGCACAGGGTTGTTATGTGATTGAAATAAAATGATCTAAGAAAAGTACTTAGAACAATACCTGCCATAGAGTATTGTTGTTGTTTAGTGCCGACTCATAGCAACCCTTTATGGAGTTTCTGAGGAGCAGCTGGTGGGTTTGAACTGCTGACCTTGTGGTTTACAGTCCAGTGTTGATCATACAGTGCCACACCAGGAGTCCCCATATAGTATACACTCAACAAATTTTAGTAGTCATTACTGAACCCAGGTTTTTGGAGTCTCTGGTAGCGTAGTGGTTACGAATCAGGCTGCGAACCTTAAGGTCAGCGGTTCGAAACTACCAGCCGCTCCGCGGGAGAAAGATGAGGCTTTCTACTCCCGTAAAGATTTACACCCTCGGAAACCCTGTACAGGGTCGCTATGGGTCGGAACCGACTCGATGGCACTTAACAACAACAACAACAACAATGCCTCTTTCCACCACAAAACCCTAAGGACTGCACATTGCAGTTATCTGTTTTAAATTTTGTTAATTGCCTGGAAATTGAGATATATACATTTTAACTCTGGTAGCGTAGCGGTTACAAGTCGGGCTCACAACCTTAAGGTTAGCAGTTCGAAACTACCAGTGCTTCCGCAGGAGACAGATAGAGCATTCTGCTCTCATAAAGATTTACAGCCTCGGAAACCTTGTGCAGGGTCACCATGAGTCGGAGCTGACTCCATGTTACTTAACAACAACAACAACAAAGTCTGCTTTAACAAATTGACACATGCTTGGTGGCTAAAAACAATAGAAATGTATTCTCTCACAGTGTTGGAAGCTTCAAGTTGGAAGTCAAGATGTCAGCAGGGCCAAGCTCTCTCCGAAGACTCTAGGGGACCAACTGTTGCATGCTGTTGTCTTAGATTTTGGTGTTCCCCCAAACCTTGGCATCTCTTGACTTGTGGACACATTAACTCCAATCTCTGCCTTCCTCATTACAAGACATTCTCCTGTGTGCCCCTAACTCTGTGCCTCCTCTCCTCTTCTAATAAATGTTCTAGTCATATTAGAATATGGCTCACCCAAATACCCTCATTACAGATATTATCACATTCACAGATATTAGAAGTTAAGATATCAACATACTGTGGAAGAAGGGTGAAGGGGTACAATTCAACTCATAATGTAAATCTACTCTCATCTAACAGGTAGTAAGAGTAGATACCTAAGGATTAGGCCTCAAAGTTTTTATCAATACATCAGAGATGGAATCCAACAGGAAAAACTTGGACAACACCATCAATATAGAATGCAGGTATGTCATAGACCCCTTCCCAACACTACAGATATGTAACTGATACCTTCAGAATATACATTATCAAATGGGCATTAAAAATAAAGAATTGTAACTATCACAAGAGTGTTAAAAGTCCAATTCTCTAAGAAATAGGGTGTCTTGTAAAGCCCTATTATATTTCATTCAAAATATGTTATTATTATTATTAAGTGCTGTCAAGTTGGTTCCAACCCATAGCGACCCTGTATAGGGTTGAGAGGAGTAGCTGGTGGGTTTGAACAGTCAACCTTATGGTTAATCCTACAACACCACACCAGACTTCTTCATTGATAATAGATAGCCCTCTTCTTTCAGAAGGCAGAAGGAACAAATAGATAATGGTGTGGGGCAGGGGAAATGAAGGAATTGTTCATCTAGACTAATAGGTGAAAATATTTGTATAATGAAATAACAGAAATGAGATCTAGGAAGAAAGTTACCTTGCAAACTTACTTACTTTATTTTTAATAGAAGGAAATAATTTCCCCCAAATGGAAACGAGATTTGAATTTGAATTCTAATTCCATCATAAATACGTACATGATCTTCAATAATTTACAGAAACTACCTTAATTTCATCATCCTTAATTTTAAAGGAGATACAAATATCCAATAGAACTACTGATAGAATTAAATGCAATGGTGCACACAACAAACTTATCCCTACCGTGACATATGACTATAATTAACTACCACCAAGTCAGCTCTCAACTCATGTTGACCCCATGGGCAAATCACTGCCTAGTCCTAATCAGTTAAAGATCAGACTATTGTAATCCAAAAAGGTTTTCCTTGACTCACTTTTGGAAGCAGATTGGCAGACCTTCTTTCTTAGTCCTTCTTAGTCTGGAAGCTCCCCTGAAATGTGTTCAACATCACAACAACACACAGACCTCAACTGACAGACTGGTGCTGGTTGGAAATGAGGGGCATTGGCCAGGAATCAAACCTGGGTCTCCCACATCTGTTGCTGTTAAGTGCCATCAAGTTGGTTCCAAATCATAGCAACCCTGTATAAGATTTATGAAGAGAGGCTGGTAGGTTTGAACTGCTCACCTTTTGACTCCAACTGACTTCACGGTCCAGTGTATCATTCTGCTACACCTAGGGTATCCTAGATAACAGGTGAGAATGCTACCATGGAAACGCCACTATCCTCGTGTTAAATTATCCTTTCTTGTGTTGTAAACTTCATAGAACTCAGATATGATAGGAAATCACCCGTGGCTAGAAAATCCAAGAGAACACACAGATCACATTGAATGGGGATTTATGCAAAGTGGAATTAAACAGCTCGACACTTGTGGACATTCCCAATGAGGGAGAAAATGCTGCTAAAGCAAAGAGTGTAATTTCACAGGGAGCTCTCGGACAAGCTTGGATTGCAAAAGGCCAAGGATAAAAACACGGACAGAAGGCCATGTGAGCAAGAGGAAACATAAAGCAGGTGTATATAACAAACCCATGGGGATGCTCTGTGCAGTGCTGAACCAAAGTAAACTGACACTCACAAAAATGCTACAAACAGCCAACAGATTTTGAAGCCTTTTCTGGTGCAGGCAGAACCTCAGAGAAGCCACGGGCATCTTATTTGGATGGAGCTGACATTATATGAAACTCGGATAGCAGTGTGGCAGAGCACTGCACTTTCCATAGACAGACAGAGTGATCTTTAAACTGGAACAGCTAAATTAAACATGGCAAATGGGGGGTTATAGGGTTAGTTGAGGAAGTGGCAGCTCAGGGTTCAGGGGTAGAATTCTCGCTCTGCCATGCAGGTGAGCCGGGTTCGATTCCAAGCCAATGTTCTTCATGAGCAGTCAATGTACTTCATGTGTCAGTGGAGGCTTGCGTGCTGTTAGGAGTTTGAAAAGGTCTCAATAGAGCTTCCAGACTAAGACTGACTACAAAATAGTCCTGGAGCTCTACTTCTGAAAATTAGTCCCTGAACTATGGGTCACAGCAGTATAATCCAACAGTATCTGATACGGAGATGGAAAGCGGCCCTGAGCCCAGCTTAACTGAATTTAGACATTCAAGGGCTAGAAGGACAGCAGAAGGCTGATGGTATATAGCCCCTAAGGGGCTGCAGTAGGAACCCTCATTTTTCTTCTAAGTGATAAGAGCACTGTTTTGAGTAGAGAAATGATAGGATCTCACTTGGGTTCTCAAGTATCATTATATCTACTATGTCAGAAAGAGATGGAAGGAGGGCAGGAGTTGAAGCTGGGGCATCATGATTATATTCTAGAGTGCTTCAAGTTAGATACAGTGGTAAATAGGACCATGAGACTAGCAGCCTAGGCAGTAAAAAGTAAAAGC
>NW_006408619.1:6837730-6839558 GCF_000296735.1 Chrysochloris asiatica
TTTTTTTTTTTGCAAATATGTAACTGCCACCTTTGTCAATTCAACATATTTTACACGTATGATCAACAAAATGATTACAATAATTTTGTTGTGCAACTATCACCAACACATGTTGCCAAATCATTATTTAGGTAGGATCGTTGCTCCTGTTGTTAAATACGACTGTCAAGAGGTTCCAACTCATACCGACTGGTGAGTTTGAACTGCCGACCTTGAGGTTTTCATTTATAGGCTTGGACATTCTTTTAGCATTTGGAAATAACAAAAATGGAGAGAACATAAAAGTAAACTTGGGGTCACATCGGAAAAAACTTCAGCTTATGGAATTTCCTGATCTTTTTGTGTCTATCCCTCCCTGCTTTTAATGGATTAATGTAAAGCAAAAACTGATCCATAAATATTTCAGTATGAACCTGTAAAAATCAGACTCTTGTTAAAAACTTTAACATCTGAAAAACTTAATAATTTCCTATTCACATAAGATATCTAATCAGTGTTCAAATTTACTGTATTTTCTCATAATTTTTGTTTTTACAATTTCCTTTTTTGAATAACTAAACGAAGTCCAAGTATTGCATATCTTAGTATCTCTTTAAGTTTTATAACCTATAAGTTTCTCTCTCCTTTGTTTGTTTGTTTCCCTTAAACTAGCAAGTAACATACTTGTAGTACGATAGGTTTCTCAACATCCTGGATTGTGCTGAGATCATTCTATGGATTTGTTTATCCTTTCTGTTTCCCTAAGAGCCCCATTAAATGACAGATTAGTATTCTTCATCAGGTTCAGTTGGATGTATTTTAGCAAGGATATTTCATAGAATACCTTGTAGGAGGCACTTGACGTCTGGCTGCCCGTCTTCTTGGTGATGTGGTCATCGTCATTCTCTATGTAATTTTCCCCTCAGGTTTTCATATGATGGTCTTAGCAAACACTGAGAAGTAATTCATTAATGTTTCATCTCATTTGGGGTTGATATTTCAATAATATCAGTTCTTCTTTTATTGTTTGTTTGTTTGCTTTTATAATGCTTGGTTACCCTGAGGAATGATTAAAGCAAAACAGACAGATAGATTCTTGATTGGCATTATTGTCGAGTGCAGTAGAGTGAATCCAGACTCCAAGCAATCCCATGTGTTAGAGTAGAACACTCCATACTGTTTCCAAGGCTCTCTTCGTTACAGAAGTCCCTAGGTCTCTCTTCCTCAGAATCAGTGGAAGGGTTTGAACCATCAACCTTTCAATTAGGAACCGTGTGCTTCACAGTTGTGTCACCAGGACTCCTTCATACTTGATTATTTGCCTTTATTTTACCAATTTTCATAATAAACCATTGTTTCCCTAGAATTATCCAGAAGTGACCAATGTGATATTTGCTTGAATAGTCTATATGAACTTACGGGTTTTTATCGTAGGTGATGTATTTCAACTTACTTAAGTCATTACTCCATCTTTTAACTTAAAATTTTTATGTGAAATCACTAGAAATTCAAATGGCAGATGTGATTCTTTTCCTGGCAATCCATGGTGCTTTTAATATTATTTTAATACACAGAGATCTAAATAACATTCACCCAGTTTCGCTCAAGATCAGCATCATTTTTTTCAGGCATATGAGGTGACTGAAAATACTAAGACTTATGTCAGGTACACGTTAGTCCTCAAACGAATCTCTTTTCCCTTTAACACTGTAAACAGGTCTTTTACAGATTTATTTATGTCATTTGATTTCTTAACTGTTGCTTCTATTGCAGTTAATTCCGGACCCAAGGAAAACGAAATCTTTCATGTCTTCAATCATTTATCTTGATGTTATTTATCGGTCCAATT
>NW_006408619.1:6840058-6843967 GCF_000296735.1 Chrysochloris asiatica
TGGGAACAATGAAGTGTTCTGAAATATCCATTCTTCACAGTAGTATCCCTAGTTTATTGTGATCCACATAGTTGAAAGCCTTTGTATATGCCATATAGCACAATTAAACATCTTTTCTGGTTTTCTATGCTTTCAGACAAGACCCGTTTGACATCAGCAATTGTTTCCCTCCAGTGTGGGAGGAAAATTTGTATTCTGTCAATTCCTGGAGCCTTGTTTTTTGCCAATGCCTTCAGTGCAGCTTGAAATTTTTCCTTCAGTATCATTGGTTCTTGATCATATGCTACCTCTCAAAATGGTTGAAAATTGACCATTTCTTTTTGATACAGGACTCCGCATGCCTTCCATCTTCTTTTGATGTTTTCTGTATCATTCACTGTTTTGCCTTGTATTGTTATTAAGTGCCATTGAGTCAGTTCCAACCTATAGTGACCCTATCTATATAAGGTTTCTGAGGAGCAGCTGGTGAGCTTGAACTACCGACCTTGTGGTTCAAACTGACTTTGCAGCACATTAACCCACAACACCACACCATTAACACAAATTGAGGCTTGATTTGTTTTCCCAATTCTTTCCGCTTGAGAAATGATGAGCATGTTGTTCCCTTTTGGTTTTCTAACTCCAGGGCTTTGCACAGTTCATTACAATAATGACTTTGTCTTCTCGAGCTGCCTTTTGAAAATTTCTATTCAGCTGTTTTACTTCCTCGTCTTCTATTTGTTTTAGCATCTCTACACTGGAGAGCAAGTTTCAGAGTCTCTTATATCCATTCTGGTTTTTTCTTTCTTTTCTGTCTTTTAAATGTCCTTTTGCTGTCTTCCTGTGTGATGTTCTTTATGTCATGCCTAATCTTTCTGGTCTTCATTCATTAGTGTCTAATTAGGCTATATTTTGGCTCTCATGATCTTGTTTTAATTCCCTCAGCTTTAGCATGATCTTGCATTTAATAATATAGACTTTCTATAGTCTGCCCCTAACCTTGTTTTGGCTGATGAAATTGAGCTTCTCCACTGTCTTTTTCCACAGATGTAGTCAATTTGTTTCCTGGGTAATCTGGTGAGGCTTGGGTATATAGTCTACTTTTGTGCTGTTGAAAAAAAAAAGGTATTTGAAGTGAATAAGTCACTGGTGTTGTAAAGTTCTATTATGCGATCTACAGCATTATTTCTATCACCAAAACTGTACTTTCCAACTATGGATCTTTCCTCTTTGTTTGCAACTTTCACATTACAATCATTTGTAATTATCAGTGTTTCTTGAGTCTATGTTTGTTTAATTTCAATCTGAAGAAACTGGTATAATTGTTCAATTTTTTCATCATTGGCTTTATTTTTTGTGTCATAAGCTTGAATAATAGTAGTATTAACTGATCTCCCTCATATGTGTATGGAAATTATCATATCACAGAGAGCATTGCTAATCAAGATAAATCTTGAAATGTTCTTTTTGATGATAAATGTGATGGCGTTTATCTTCAATTTAACATTCTAGGCATAGTAAACTATAAGATTGTTGTTGTTAAGTGTCACCAAGTTAGTTCCGAATCATAGCACTTGTGTATAGGGTTTCCAAGGAGAAGCTGGTTTGTTTGAACTATAGATCTTGTGGTTTGAAGTCTAGTGTTGATTCTACCGTGCCACATACGGAAAATCATTGTATTATCTGATTCCAAATGGCCAATATCAGTCCACTTCAGGTCAAAAATGCCTAGAATATTGATTTTTATTCATTCCATTTCATTTTTGTCAACTTTCGATTTTCTTGTGTCAATGTAGTAAACGCACTGGACAGGTAACCACAAGTTCAGCGGTGTAAACCCATCAGTTGCTCCTGGGAAATATTATACAGGGTGGCTATGAATCAGAATTGACTCGATAAACTTAACAGCACAACATACTTCATAATTCCATGTTCTGATTTCTAATGAATAGTTGCAGTGGTTTCTTTTAATCTTGAGTTGTGTCCCATCAGTAAATGAAGGTCCCAAATGCTTTGCTCTTTTCATGTCATTATAGTCAGCTCTGCTTTGAGGAGACAGCTCTTCCCTAGTTGTATTTTGTATACTTTCCAACCTGAAGAGCTTATCTTCCAGCACTATATCTGACAATTTTCTACTGCTATTTATAAGGATCTCAAAGACTCTGAAGGAAAAGCACTAGACAAATAATATAAGATCAGGGGTTCAAATCTACCATCTGCTCCTCAGTAACCCTGTATAAGGTCACTATGATTCGGAACCAACTGAATGGCAGTTAACAACAAAAACAACCATTCAGAAGTGGCCCAACTCTCCTTCTTAGTCTGGAAGATCTGCTGAAGCCTTAGCCTGCAAGCTGTGCTTCAACTTGTCCACCTTTGGTGATCCTGCTGGTGTTTAAAATACCAGTGGAATAGCTTCCAGCATCATAGCAAATGCAAATCACCATAGTATGAAAAACTGACAGACGAGTGGTGGTTTGAAAGATACTGAATTTCATAAAATTTAGAAGATGAAGTTCTAAACTTGAAAATAGTAAGACTTATGTGATACTTGAAGATTGGAAAACAGCAAATCTAGCTTTTAGATTATAGAATCATTTCAGAAAGATACCATAGTGCTGGAGACAGCTGAAACTTCCAAGAGACAACACCACAACTGTTGAGACCACATCCTAAAATCCCTTTGACTTTGTTTGATTTGCTTCCAAACCAAATCCCTGGATGGGAATATCCTGTTGTCTAACGCTAGACCATGTAGTTCTACCCTAGCTGCCAGGCCAAGGTGAGATGAGAAATTTTTCACCTTTGGCTTCCACAGGGGAAGGCATGGCATTGTAATCTACCAATAGCAGTACAATGGAGAATTTTCCAAAAATAAAGGGAGATTGAAATCAACCCAGCCAAAAACTCAATGACAAAATGCCCATCCTACATGCTAAGATAATTTGTAACTATGATCGCAGTCTCTGTCTGTGAACTCTGAGGAAATGAGGCCAATAGAGAAGAAATGTGAATAAAAACATTATTGTAATCATCATTCCCCAAAAATGGCAATGGGTGTATCCTGAAAACTTCCAGCTAGATAACTTGGGGACATTGGAAACAAGAAATAAGTTGAATTGGAGAATTAAGACTGAGCAAGATCAGGATTCAAGAAAGAAGTTAGTCTGACAACATTCAAAAAGAAAGTATTAAATTGCCAATGAGTTGTCATTTAAATAATGCAATGCACAATAGTTACATACATTTAGTAATGGGACCATGATTTGAAAAAAAAAAAAAATCAAAAGCTGGAAACACTGAATAAAAACATACTGGAATAAAGGCAACAACAGTAACTGGGACCCATGTGACCTTTTTCATGTAGGTTCATAAAGGCAGTTGCTACCTTAGAAGAGGCTACCGACTAGATTCATAAATTTTGGTAGTACAAGAGATTTTTAGGAAGCATCTAGTTCCATTGTTTCAGATGTTGGGAAGGTTAACTTGGAGTCCAGAGAAGGGGAGGTCTTCCTTAAGGACTCAAAGTTGAATTGTAGTGTAACCAGCATTAGCACTCAAATATCATGATGAATTAATTCCCTACAAGTACTTAAAAATTACCATGGAGTGTTTTTTATTGCCATGTATTCCTTAGAAAATAACATGATGAAGCTTAGGGAAGGATGCATTTAAGAGGTGCCAATAGCATTCTGTAGCTACTAAAAGACTAACACACATTTAAGCTGTATTGATAGAGGCACAATTTCCAGAGCTGGAAATCAATGGAATACCATCCTCTGCCGAGGTCATGTATTCTTGGAGAACTGCACTTGCTTTTGTCAATCACATTGAAGGACAATTCTGGCTAACCAGTGAGAATCCAGAGGCGAGATGAAGATGGGAGCTCTGGAACAGAACTGTAAAAATAGTGAACAGAAGAGTGGTGGT
>NW_006408619.1:6844156-6856141 GCF_000296735.1 Chrysochloris asiatica
AGAAGAGTGGTCTTCTGGTTTCCCTGATGGTAGACCACGGCCTGTGGGTAGAAGCAAGAGAGTACAGACACACCACTACAAGGGAAGTGATAAGCTTCAGGTTTATCAGTGGGGCCAAACCAAAAACTAGCACTATTGAGTGTATTCCAACTCATAGCAACTCTGTAGAACAGAGTAGAACTGTCTCATAGAGTTTTCAGGAGGAAGACATCCAAAGAGATGGATTGATACCATGGCAGCAGCAATGGGCTCGAGTTTAATACCAGTTGTGAGGATGGCAAAGCAAGGGATGAAGCATTAAGTAATATAAGGTCCTTTTAAGCTTTTACCTTTCTTTTATTCTATTATATTCCTAAGGCAGACATTCAAAAATATTTCTATCAGCTATTAAGGCCTGTGAAATTAAGTTCATTATAACATTTTAGAGACGAGTAACACTCTGTTTTACATCTTTTGTGTTCTACACAGTGCCTAGAACAATAAAAATACACAATAACTGTTACATCAATACTGGCTTTTTATTCTTCTCCTTTTCCCACATTCATTGGTCCTGATCCACTTACCACAAAGCGGCAAAGAGCAATTGTTACAAACACACGAAGGTGTCTTCAAGGAAATGGAGAGTTAAAAAGTTGTTTATTCCATTTACAAATATGTGCAGAATAGTACTTAAGCATACACAGTTGTTGAAAACCAAGACTTAGTGTTGGCATCTTACCTGTAGGTACAGAAACAATACCTTGCGTTGTTTCTGTCCTTCTCTCCATTCTCTGCCCCTGCTTTTTTACATAACCTTTCTTCTTTCATGTTGTCATGTATGCTTGTTGTTGTTGTTGTTGTTGTTGTTGCTAAGTGCCATTGAGTCAGTTCCTAGTCAGAGCTACCCTGTTTAGGGTTTCCAAGTGGTGGCTGTTGAGCTTCACCAACCTTGGGATTAGCAGGCTGGTTCTTATCCTACAACACCACACCAGGACTCCCTGATGCATACTGGTACTGTTGTTGTGAAGTGCCATTGAGGAGGTTCTGACTCATAGAAACCCTCTATGGTGTTCCAAAAAGAGGCTGATGAGTTTTGAACTTCCAACTTTGTGGTTCAACCTGACCTTGCGATTCAGTGCATTATACTGCAGTGCCACACCAGGACTCCCGCGATGCATGCTAGTGCAAGATAAAAAGAAGTTCAATCTTCAGGGCTAGGAAGAGGGTAGGGTACGGCAGATCTAAAGCAGAGCTCTAGGCTCAGACAATAAATCTAATCCCAACTCTGTCACTTACACCATTGGTTGTTAGAGAAAAGATTTAAATGTTAAGCCTAAATTTCCTCAACTGAAAACTAGAAATAATGATGTATTCATCTACAAGTTGTTTTGAGGATTAATATAAAGGTCATCAAATTATAGAGATTTGTTAAAATGAGTTCCCTTGCATTTGCCTCTAATATGTTCCTCCATCTGAGGGTCATTTTATGAAATTTCAGACTTTTGCTCTGCAGGGATTTTCCATTCCAATCTTACTTGGGCAGTTCCAACCTCGGTCACTAATGGAAATCCTATATTAACTCACTTGCCATTTCTGTTCAATTGGTAGTGATTGCCCAGAGCACCATTCCAAGCATTTCTAAGCAACTCTAAGCTCGTTAGGAAGGAACAAGAAAATTAGGATGCTTCCATTGACTATCAGAGTGGAAAGTGGCAACATAAATACTTTATATTTGCCATTCTGCCTTCAGCTTTATCAATAAGGAAATGAAAGTACAAAAAATTCTGGACCACTAAAATATTTTTTAACAATTAGTCTTGATCGCATCTGAAGTCTTTTTGCATTGTGTTTAAGTAATTTAAATTAATTAGGGTGCAGTTTTCATACCAGTAAAACAATTGGCATTTCTGAAAATAGTGGTGGTGATGACACTACCTGCTATATTTATGTCATTGAGATATCACTATAATGGATGTAGAAGTGTTGGTACAGTCACACACCATGAGCCGATGTCAGACACAGGTACCTATTTGGGAGTTCCATGAGATGCACACATTCAGTCAGATAGGGAGAGAAGCCCAAATAGGGTCTGGATACCCAGAAGTATCAAAGGGAAAGAAATGAGGAACAAAGTAACTTCACCTTTGTCTCAACTTGTATACAGCCAGTCTATGACAAATGCTCTCCTTTAACCTGTGGTTTTGAGAATCAATATAAGACAAAATCAAGCACCTAGCCAAAGAAAATGTATCGCTGCTTAAGTAAGGGGCTAGTTATCAATTCACTTTACTCTCATGAAGAGGGGGGAGTTATCATACAATGGCGGAAACTTCTAGAACCGTTCATCATATTCAGTGATACAGCTAAGAGAAAGTAGTTGGCTTGGAAGGCAGATCCATCCCATCAAGAAGAGTAAAAGGTAGGGAAACTGGTTTTTGATAAATAACGCTAAAGTGTCAATTATTTAAACCATATCACATTTAAGGAGCTCTGGTAGCTTTGTTGTTGTTGTTGTCATGTGCCATCGAGTCGGAACCGACTCATAGCGACCCCATGCACAGCAGAACTAAACAATGCTCGATCCTGGGCCAACCTCACTACCGCTGCCACACTTGAGTCCATCAATGATGCCACCTGGCTGATCCATCTCGTTGGGGGTCTTCCTCTTTTTCTCTGACCCTCCACCCTACCCAGCATGACATCCTTCTCCAGCGACTGTTTCCTCCGGACAATATGTCCAAAGTAGGAGAGACGAAGCTTAGCCATCCTGGCCTCCAAGGAGCACTCTGGCTGCACTTCTTCCAAAACAGATCTATTGGTTCTTTTGGCAGTCCATGGCACTTTCAGTATTCTCCTCTGTGAACCACAAGGTCAGCAGTTCGAAACTACCAGCTGTTCCTCAGGATAAAGACGAGGCTTTCTGCTCCCGTAAAGATTTACAGCCTCAGAAACCCTGTACAGGGTCACTATGAGTCAGAACAGACTCCACGGCACATAACAACAACAACAACAGCAACATATCACATATATTAAGCTTCAAAGATGAAGTACTCAAATATCAGGACTTGGGAAGGTGAATACTATTTACTATAGACAAGATAACCACAACAAAATTTAAGACAGCTTTAATAAACTTATGGGAAATGCATCTTTAATACAACAGAGAGTTTGTTTGATAAAGTGGTATTTGGTGTCATTGGAGAGAGGTTTCATAAAGAAGATGGTGTTTGGTTTAAGAAAATGGATTCTTGATCAAATGGCCTCTGACAAATTCTCCAGAAAGATTTGTACAGATGAATATAGTCAACTCTAGTAGGACCCAAAGTAAGAGTCATTATTGTTGTTGTTAAGTGCCACTGAGTCGATTCAGACCAGTAGTGTTTCCCTAGAAGCAGCTGGTGAGCTTGATCCAGTGACCTTGCAGTTCAAACCCACAGCAATGAGTGTACAGACGTGTATTGTAGTGCTTGATGGTGGGATGAGTGTTAGGAAACAGTGTTGCAAAAGACAAATTGGAGATGTAGGTTAAACGTTTAGCAGGTTGATTCAAGCCTTTCAAGGAAATCACAAAATACAGCAGGGAATAGCAAAAGGCAAGCACACTGAAATCTCCAGGCCAACTGATAAGAGTACAGGATTTGTAATACGTTGATAACTGTTTTGTGATTTTGTTTCAAATCTTTATTTACAGACCCCATCAAAACCAGCTGAATGTTATTTAAAAAGTTAAGTCTCTTGATTCCCTAGTTTCGGTACATTGAGCCATAGTTTCCTAGACTCTCGGGAGTGATGAAGAACCCTCACTTTTCTCTTGCATACACCCTTCTCCTTTTTCTCCCATCACTTACTAACTCACTTTTCTTTTCCTTTGCAATATTTCTGGTAATCTCTCTCTCTTGCGTTTCCTTTGATCATCAACAAGATAAAGATAGTAACACCTTCCTAGACCCATTTGGCAAAACCAGCTACATAATTTGCAAGGCTCAAGAAAAATGAAAATGCAAGGATCCTTGTTCAAAAATTCAAAATTTCAGACAGGGCATAGAGCAATAAACCAACTGTGGGGCTCTTCTGAGCATGGGGAGAGTGAAATTGCACGGGTCATACATCCCTAAAGTCAACTCTCCCTTCAGTTTCCTAAATTAACTTCTGGTCTCCTGCCATCTTCCTCACTCTCTAAATAACATCATAGGTGTAAATGTCCACATGGTTTTTTAAGAACTCTACCTGGTAATGTCATACTTGGAGTCCTAGGCATTGTACTGTGCAAGCATTGCTTTATTTAATCTTGCAAGATTCCTGAGGTAAGTCTTACTATACCCGTTTTGCAGATGAGGAGAATGAAGCACAGGAAGGTTAAATCATTTCCCCAAAGCCAGATATGATGTGACAGAACTTACTGGAGACCCAGACCCGACCAACCTCACTATTCTAGATTCTTTACGTAATTCCAAACTTGTCTCTAAATTTAGAAATTGTTACTATGTTGAATTCCGAGAAACTGGCTTGTGAGAATGGGTAAGAGCCAGGCATAATCATTCTTAGTCCCTCTGTTTCAAACAAAAGGATATTTGTAATAGATCTGCCCATCACCCCAAGAAGATCTTTCTGCTAATAATTGTACAATATCTATTCACAAAGTCAAACTTCATCTCCTGATACAAATTCCCCTGGCAACTTTGTTATTGTTGTTATCATTAAATGCCTTTGAGTTTGTTTCCACTTATAGTGATCCTGTATATGGTTTCCAAGGGGCACGTGGTAGGTTAGAACCACTGCTCTTGCATTTCAAATTGACTTTGTGGTCAAGTGCCTGTACTTATACTGTAGTTAAACTTAGTCTCATGATACAAACTCTCCTGGCATCTTTTGTTGTTGTTCTTAAGTGCCATTGGGTTGATTCCGACGCATACTGACCCTGTATAGGGTTTCCAAGGAGCAGCTGGTGAGTTCGAACCACCGACCTTGTAGTTCAAACAACTTTGCTATCTGACTTATTAACCCACTGTGCCACACCAGGACTCCCTGGCATCTTCATAGAAGGGGGTATTGATCCCTGCTGCCATCTTCTCAGTCCCTGCTAAACAGCAGAATGGCAAACAATTTATCTCCATTCTGTCCTGATCATACAATGGAGTCCTGAATAGGACAGTATTCATTCATAGGGGCTTACACTATACCACAAAATTAAAATATGTACCTGTAAGTGCACAGAAAAAGAGATAGAAAAATATATTTAATACTATGGGGGGAATTCTACCACCATTTCCCCTCAATGAAGAGACATGTGTCCTAATGGTTTTGAGATAGTATATGTGAATCTCCTATTTATCGTCCTTTATTATTTCCCAAGAGTCTCTCAGATTGTGACTATCTCACCAAGCTAAGGGTCACTCATGTGTTAAAATACTCATGTTTCAGAAAGCCTGGCTCAGACCAACAACTTCATTTCAGACTCAGCTAAAGAAATCATAACCTATGCCAGCAATAGGAAAAAAAAAAAAAAATGGGCTGCGTGTGAGTTATTGAAAAAATGACATATCGGTTTCTTAGTGCTTCCCAAGAGATTTTCAAGTATAGTTTTCGCCTTACAAGCAAATTTTAGAACACAAACACTACCTAGGCTATGATTGCAGTATATTCACCTGGGAAGTTCCCCTTGAGTTGCTAAGGATTATTGACACAGCTATTTGTGATGATGTTTACAGTTATTTCTTCACATTTTGAGTTGTGCCACATCAGCAAATGAAAGTCCCCAAAGGTTTACTGAAGTCATGTCATCACAGGCAACTCTACTTTGAGGAGGCAGCCCTTCCCTAGTCGTACTTTGAGTGTTTCCAACCTGAGGGGCTCACCATCTGGCACTAGTGTGACAGCATTCTAGGGCTATTCATTATGTTTCAGTATTCAACCATCTGATGTTATCTGACAGCGTTCCACTGCTATTTATGAGATGTCAGTGCATAAGTAAGCATTCAGAATTCGGCTCACTCTCCTTTCTAGTCTAAATCTGGAAGCTCAGCTGAAATCTGCCCACTATGAGTGTATCCTGCTAGCATTTAAAATACTAGCTCCACAGCAACATGCAAGCCACCCAAACTGATAGACAAGTGGTGAATCTAGGAAAAGTGAGTGTATCCTGCTAGCATTTAAAATTCCAGCTCCACAGCAACATGCAAGCCACCCCAGTACTACAAACTGATAGACAAGTGGTGAATCTAGGAAAAGTGAAAGTTGCCAAAAGTGAAATGGAATGCACAGAGATGAATATCCTAAGTGTTAATGAACTGAAATAGAGTGGTATTGGCCATTTTGAATCTAACAATCACATGGTTTGCTATTCTGGGGATCGAATCACAAATTGAAGTAGAATAGTATCACCTTTATCATCAGAAGAACATTTCAAGATCTATTTGAACTGTGGAACAGAGGTTCAACTGCTCATATGCAAGTCCAGGCTGCTGCTGAAGATTAAAACAAATCCATTAGAACCAAAATTTGACCTTGATTATATCTCACCCTAATTTAGAAATAATCTCAAGAACACATTTGATGTGTGACCATGGCAAATAGGTTTCATCTGACTAAGGCAGACTAGAAAGGAGAGGCAAACTACTTCTGAATATTTAGCCACATAACAGATACAAGCAGAGCATTATCAGATGTAGTGCCAAGGATGAGCCCCTGAGGTTGGAAGTCACTCAATATGTAACTGGGGAAGAGTTGCCTCCTCAAAGATATCTAAGATGCACTGAAGGCATTGATGAAAAACAAGGATTTGATGGACCACAAATTGAAATCTTTCAACAAACTGATGAAGCACTGGAGACATTCAATCATCTATGCCAAGAAATTTGAAAGACGGCCACCTAGCTGACTGATTGACAGAGATCCATATTTCTGTCCATTCCAAAGAGTGGTGACCAAACAGAACGTAGAAATTGAACAGTATTATTAATATCACATTCAAGTAAAATTTTGCTCAGGATAAATTCAAAAATGGCTACAACAGTATGTCAATATGGGATTGCCAGAAATTCAAGCTGGATTCAGAAAAGGGCATGGAACTAGGGATATCATTGCTGATGTCAGACAGGGCTTGGCTAAATTCAGAGCCTGTGCAAAGGATTTTACTACGCAGATAATGACGAGCTATGGATAAAATGTTGAAGAATGGATATTTCAGAACACTTAATGGTGCTTATAAGGAACCTGTACATAGACCAACAGGCAAAAGTTCAAACAGATTATGGGGATACTGAATGGTTTAAATTCAGGAAAGGTGTGTTCCAGGGTTATACCCATTCACCATATTGATTAAATCTGTATGCTGAGCAAATAATATGAGACATTGGATTATATAAAGAAGAAAATAGCATCAGGGTTAAAGGAAGACACATTAATAACATTTGATATGATGATACAATCTTGCTTGCTGGGAGCGAAGAAGACTTAAAATACTTACTGATGAAGATCAAAGATCACAGGCTTCTGCATGAGTTGCACCTTAAGGTGAAAAAAGAGGAGAAACTTCCTCACAACTGGACAAATAAATCACATCATGATCAATGGAGAAAAGATTGAAGTTGTCAAAGACTTCATTTTAGTTGGATCCACAATCAACGCTCTGGAAGCAGCAGTCAATAATCAATGTATTGCATTAGGCAAATTTTCTGTACAAAATATCTTTAAAGTATTCAAGAACAAAAATAACAGCTTGAGGACTAAAGTGTGCCTGACCCAAGCTATGGTATTTCCTATCACCTCATATGTATATGGAAGTTGGACAATGAATAAGGAAGCCTGTAGAAAAATTGATGAATTTGTGTTATGATATTAGAGAAGAATATTAAAAGTACCATGGACTGTCAGAAGAACAGACACATCTGTGTTTGAAGAAGTACAACAAGAATGCTCCTTAGAATTCAGGATGACAAGACTTAGTCTTTCATTATTCACATGCTATCAGGAGGTACCATGTGGAAGGTCAGTGAAAAAGAAGAAGATCCCCAACTAGATGGATTGGCACAATGAAGGCAGAATTGGGCTCAATCATACCAGGTCACTGTGATTCAGAACCACCTTGAAGGCACCTAACAACACCAGTAACTTGTGAATTCTCTGGTTCAAGACAATATAGAATCAGGACTATAGTCAAAGTCACACATATATTGAAATTTTAGGAGCAGAAAATAAGAGTAACTGAAAACCAAACTGCAGAGACAAGAGTGATTAAATTGCTAAACATATATGGGGAAAAGGGATTATTATAGAACCAGAGTCAGAGTGGGAGCAAGAAAGAATGCGAGGAGAAAGAAGGAATCACCTTCGTATATGATCCAGATGAGTGACTATGATTCTAAGAAACTTTCTTTCAGTTCTGGGCTGCACTTCCCTTTTGGAAGGTGTATCCCCTGACACAGTTATGATTTTTGCTCTGGATTCAGCTCCATGAACACTGGAACAAAATTCTGCCCCAATTCTACACCAAACTTATGATCATTGGTATGTAAATTTTTTCACTCACTGTATATTTTTAGTGCCTTCCAACCTAGGGGACTCACCTTCCAGCACTATATGGAAGAATATCCTATTTTGATCCATAAAGATTCCAATGGATAAATTTGGAAAGCAGATCACAAGCCCTTTCTTCCTAGTCTGGAAACTCCACTGAAGCCTGTGTTCTGCGGGGGACCCTGCTGCCATTTTAAATAGAGGTGGAATCTTTTCTGACATCACCCCGTACAACAAGTCACCCCCGTACAACAAATTGCAGCTAGGTGGTGGGCACGTATGTAAACTGTAGTAAGTATCTAACATTTGTACTTTCATTTTTACCAGATTCAAAAACTGTCAGTTTTAAGAACATGAGTTGCATTGGAAGTTTCCATTCTGTATATTACAACATATCTTTCAACCCTCCAGGAGTCCACTTTGTCCTCATGTTTTTAATCTGTTGCCATTGAGTCAATTCTAACTCACAGTCACCCTATAGGAGAGAGTAGGATGGTTTTATAGCATTTCCAAAGGTATAATCTTTTTGGAAGCAGACTTTTACCTCTTTCTCCCATAGAATGGTTGGTGGGTTTGAACCATGAACCTTTCATTTAGTAACTGAGCATTTAACTACTTCACCCACTAAATATAGATGCTTATTTGAAGTTATATTTTCAACCACAACTATCCCCAATTACCTTATCCTGCCTGTACAGTTCATTCTGGTATTATGACAGGCACATATCCCCATTGAACATCTTTTCCCAGGTGTGTCACTCTGGACTTTATTGGTTTTTAAACCAACCCAGTTCAATTTATTTTCCCACATTAGTCATCATAGCTTTGAAACACATGCATATTTAGCTACATTCATTTGGCTGGCTACCTCTTGAGCTATTTATTTTATTTGACTTCCCCAACTGCTTAATACTCAATTAATTCCTTCTGGTCCTCCTCCTCCTCCTTCCCATCATCCCCACAGCCACGCTTTCTGTTAATCTGGAATCAGAGGTCTCTCCTACCACCATCAATTTCCCTCATGTGCCAGTTAGTCATGTCTTGCCTTTTGACATCTCTTCTAAACCCCCATAACTTGCAGATTGGATAAGCTTCTGCAAGTTTTCTGAGGGTAAAGTCTCAGTTTTATACTCTTTATTATCATTCTTGTTTCACAAAGGGTAACATTAATTACTATATGTTGTTGTTGTTGTTATGTTCCGTGGAGTCGGTTCCAACCCATTGTGACCCTGTACAGGGTTTCCAAGGCTGTAAATCTTTACGGGAGCAGAAAGTCTCATCTTTCTCCCACAGAGCAGCTGGTAGTTTCGAACTGCTGACCTTGTGGTTCGCAGCCCGATTTGTAACCACTATGCTACCAGAGCTCCTGATAAATAATTAGTTTAATGATTCAACTTATAAATACTCAAACTCTGGATAGCATTGTATGAAGCCTCAAATGGTAGTGATAGGGAAATTGTTTGAAGGAAGAAGAGAAGAGCTATTAGAATTAGTGAAAAATTAATTTTCCCCAATAGATTTAGTGTACAATCTTCATCTATATAATTGCATGGTTCCTCTGTTTTTATGTCCATGTCAATGTGAAATAGCAGACACTCATTAAGTATATATAAATGACTAAGTTGTAAACTGATAAGTAATTTTATTGAAAATTGAAATGTGGCTGATTTTTGATTGGGTGTCTCAGTGACTCCTTTGAGATATACATATGTCATCTGGTAGCCCTTTGACACAGACTGCTATAAGAATGGATAGGTCCAGAGCAGAACTTTTCTGGAGACAAAGGGAAAAATGCAAATTATAGAAGATAAGAGTATTACACAGTAGTATGAGAAAGAAAATGGGGGGGGGGATAACAATAAGCATGAAGGCCTAGATTTAGATTCTATAAAGCATTCTCTTAGCTCACCATAATTTTGTGAAGTAAATAATTTTAGTGTGGAAGCTTTTGTTGGTGTTTTTAGGTGTCATTAGGGTGATTGCAACTCATAGTAATCCATGTGACAAAGTCAAATTTCTCCAGAGGATGTTCTAGGTACTATAGTACAAGCACTGGACCAAAAGGTCAGTTTGAAGCACAAGTTTGGCGGTAAAAACCAACCAGTGGCTCCTTGGAAATCCTACACAGGGTCACTATGAGTCAGAAATGACTCAACGGCATTTAACAATAGCACTAAATCTTTATAGGAGTAGATCACCAGCTCTTTCTCCTAAAGAACCATCAGGTGAGTTCAAACCACCAACTATAAGATTAGCAATGTTTTGTGTACTAAGGAGCTCTGGTAGTGGTTACAAATCGGGCTGTGAACCTTAAGGTCAGCGGTTCGAAACTACCAGAAGCTCCGAGGGAGAAAGATGAGGCTTTCTACTCCAGTAAAGATTTACACCATCGGAAACCCTGTACAGGGTCGCTATGGGTCGGAATCGACTCGATGGCACTTAACAACAACAACTGTGACATGACTGTTGTTTGTTAAGTACCGTGGGGTCAATTCAGACTCATAGTGACCCTGCACAGGGTTTCCGAGGCTGTAATTCTTTACGGGACCAGAATGCCTCATCTTTCTCCCGCGGAACCGCTGGTAGTTTCGAACTGCTGACCTTGAGGTTCACAGCCTGATTCGTAACCACTACGCTACTAGGGCTCCTAAACTTCCACAGTTTTAGAAAGTGAGCTGATAAGGGATAAAGTAATCTGGTTCCGATCATTCAGCTAAAAGTTGATGACTTGGATTCAAATCCAAAGCTTCTGACTCTAAATCAGGTGCACTTTCTATTTCAATACACTGATGTGAAGAAAAGAATCATGAACAGTGAATTATTCAGGAAAAGAAGAGATGAGAATTCAGAGATTGTAAAGATTGTATCATTCCATCCCAAGTCTAGGCCTCCTATGATATCCTAGAAAATCCATGACCATAACCTTGGTTCTAAATTTCTTAATGAATAACTAGTTCTGCATCTGTCTTTGTATAAGAGAAATCTAATAGCAATGAGATTAACTTTCTTATTTCCCAAGAAATTTGAGGTCATCTAAAATGGATGACACTTTTTAAAGTCTTTGTATTATTAAAAATAAATAAATTTTAAAAAAATCTACAAATGTATAGAGAAGAAGAAAAAATAATAACTTGTATAACTCTTAAGGTAAAAAATTTTAATATTTTGCCACATTTGCTTCATCTATCTCCCTATCTATCTTCTCATCTTCCTCTCTATTTACTGTTTGAGGACTACAGTGTGCCTGACCCAAGCCCTGGCGTTTTCAATAATTTCACATGCATGTGAAAGTTGGACAGTGGATACGGAAGACTGTAGAAGAATTGATGCATCTGAGTTACGGTGTTGGAGGAGAATATTGAAAGTACCACGCACTGCCAAAAGAACCAACAGAACTGCGTTGGAAGAAGTCGAGGCAGAATGCTCCTTGGAAATCAGGATGGCCAGACTTCATCTCTCATACTTCAGACACGTTGTCAGGAGGGACCAGTC